>NW_025544807.1:1224335-1375266 GCF_000150115.1 Histoplasma capsulatum G186AR
CAGGCCGCTGGGACTTGGAAATGCCGAAAACCTTGCCCGCATGTAACAACTGATACCACCACTGTCACGAGAAGTCTGGAATTGACGACGACAACAACAACCAAAACGGTGCCGCCAGGAGGGGAGCCGTCAGGATTCAGTTGCACCCCAATGACCGTGACAAACTCTCTTGGAGATTCGCTCGAACTTGGGGATAACTGCGCGTTAAAATACTCCCATGCCAAAACAGTCACCTCTTCCAAAGCGGCCAGAGCGCTGCGTATAAGACAAGGCGACTGCCCACCAACTCGGACAACTTCGACAGTCTACGCAACTGAAGGCGCTGGCGGCTTCATGACAGTCACTGCGACAGTCACAGGAAGCAACTCCGCCCCTCCTGGCTTCTCGTGCACCCCCATGACCGTGACGAATGCGGCGGGTGATGAGCTAGTCATGGACGATAAGTGTGCCACACAACTGGCCACAGCGGCGCCAAAAGGAGCATCCCAACCGGGCACTGCTGGGAGAGGCGATATCTTCGTGGCGACGCGTTATGCTGTTTTGGGAAGCATTGTTGCTCTTCTGATAGGCCTGTATATAGATAATTAGCAAGTCTCTTCGATATGTATGTACTGTACCATTACAAAGGATAAATAATATAATAATATATAAATACTATACCATCAATGAGAAAATGCTGTATCGAGATTGACAAGAGAGTTAGACGAAGAATTTCAAGAGGCAATGAGGTCAGGCAGACGAGCGAGATGCGCAGAGTTCTAGGCATTGATCATTGAGCGGCGGGATAGTTATATTAACTGGCTTCACTGAACTTGGGTTCTATCATCCGTGGGTTTTCTGGCTCGTCCTGTATTCCTGATTGTTTGGTTTCAGAAAATTAGGCGAACTTTTTTGGCTTTTTCTTCGCGAGACATCTTCCTGAAATCATGAAGGCCATTCGCAGCATCTCCAACCATCGAGGTGAAGCGAACTGAACTAAGTTGGTCAATTGGCCAACTGATCCAGGACGCATCGCATGAGATGTCTAGCTTTCTGTTGATAGATAAGAGACTGAGAGAGAACCGAGGATTTACTAGTATTGCACCGACAAACTTCTGCTTGAGTCTCGCAGCTTGGGTTTGCGATGTACCGGATGTAAGTTCACCATCAATCGCAGAGTCTACGTGCCTGTACATTTTGCTGAATGACCGTTTTCCCTCGTTGAATAACTTGTTACTCAACGGACGCGGAATGGCCAGTCGGATTACCGGTGTGGGGAATACGAAAGGGTGTTCAGCCACCACTCCGCATCTGCTGCGGCCATATCTCTAAACCGATGTGGTTTTCGCCATAACATCGTTTGACCCTGAAGAAGAATGATGTGCCTTTTAACAGGCTAGGGTATCCAATCTGGGTGGAGATTGAACAAGGCGGATGTCCAGAGTTATTGGCTTCAGGGAGATTGGAGCATTGGAAGGATATCCGGCTCCGCTCCACATTAACAGATGTCCTTTTACAGAAGTACGAGATAATCTGAATAGTGCTATCAAGAACCTGGAATCTGTTATTCTCAACTTCTTGAGTCAGCTGAAAGCCGGGTCATAGTACCTCGATCTGCTATCCTACATGAAGGTGTCTGCTTTTGGTATCGCATCTACAAGAAGGGACCTCAACGATTCCATACTTTACTCCAGGCAGGTTCAGGCAGAGGCGGAGCCTACCCGAGGAGAGCCGATTTCATGGCACACCATCTGATCCTTTTGAGAAACTATTTTCTTAGAAGCATTTCAATGTAGAGGTCCAGGCATCCATCGTGGAGGCTATCCAGCTACGGGATCATGTACTAATTTGCCATACTAATCGGCATCCCAAGGCGACAGAATCTATCTCCCCTTCGGAAAAGTCTCTTCTGTTAAAACGCCATGCCGCTTCAATGTCTGACACTAAATAAGTGACACTGACAACAACTCCAACCCGGTTCCATTTCATCCTAGAAACTTCCAAACTGGACACGCGCAGTTAAACTTTTAGGAAACACTTGCTGTTTCGATGGCACATCCATTTGGCATGAATTTCGTCTACTTCCAATGCAACGAGGGGCCATGTGTGAAACTATTCTGGAAGAGAATGCTGAACTTTCGGCAAACCGGTTGAGGTTCCTCGACCTATTGGAAACAAAAGCCCCCTGGTCGAACTCAAGAAATCATGTCTACTTCCTAGAAATGAAGGTATACTCTGAATATTTTATGGTTACGGGAAATTAGTGGAGCTATACACGGTTCAGCAGTTGACAATTCCAGTCGACAACCTCGACGCTTTCTCTGGAATTCTTCGTGTTCTACACCTTCATGAGCGGCTTCCCAGCTGGATCTCCCTATCTGGTCTTGCTGTGGACCTCTGTCTATCCAGTAACTCAAAGGAAATTGAACAACGATGCCTTGATCGAGATGGATAAAATGATATCATTCCCTAGTTGGTCCTTGACCGGTTGGTTAGTGGCCGTGGAATACCGCCTGCTCTAGGAGTCCATACCAATATCTCTGATTTGGAATTCCTACACTCACTACCACGGTACGTTGGCGAGAATCCTTGGGTAGGCCGATCTGGTAGACTCCACGGGAGTTTCAATTAATCCGGCTATCTTCTCGACATCTGCAGTTTGGAGTTCGAGGACGAACAAGAAATCATTTCCGGTCCGGATTTTGGACCCGATGTGCTACAATTCTAGAGCGACGTTGTTAGTATTTCGTGTTTCCAACTGTCAACAGCGAATGCAGTACTTTATCTAACTAAACGAGACCACGTCCACACACAAGGACAACAAGCCGTTGTTCGGCTCAAGGATAGGAGAGGTCGCCATTGTGGGATGGTACCAATTCGGAACGAGTGGCTGCGTTCGACGAACATTCGCGAAACATACCAAAGCGACGAAGATCGCCACCCTCGGACTTTGCGAACTAGTCACTATCAAAGCCTGCAAATGTAGATGCGCATGAGCCACGGTGCAGTTTCCAGAAAGTTGAGGGCGAAATTGACATGTTTGATAAGAATAGTTCAGACAACTGGGAGGGGTAGTGGTGAGGTCTCTACCTTGGTTGTTAAAGCCTGGTGAGATGGCTACCTGAGCCCAGGTCCATATTGAAGCTTGCAGAGATGCGCGAAGATGCGCGACCGGAGCGAAGGCATAGACAACTTGTCCGAGGGGTGTCCAACTCATTTTTTTGATGCCATTGCAGTTACACAGAAGATTTCTGTTGCGTCCCTCCGCTGTTGAACATGCATTAGGAGCTGGAGTCCCCTAATATTTTCCTTCTTTTTTTCTTTTTCCTTTCCCTTTCTTTCCTTTTCTTTCCTTCCTTCTTGTTTCCATTTTTTTTTGTGTTTCTGATAAATTATTTTTTCAGTCCGACAAGCGAAGAACAGAAAGCGGGTTGTTTCAGCACTTCCGTCCGCTGGCAGAGCCTCCCGCCGAGCCCGGAAAATAGTTCATGATATGCCCTTATTTTCTTTCATTCATCAGAATTTGGTGGAGATCCGGCGGAAAACGACTTATTTTAGTTTCGTTGCAATCTGGCTCAATTACTTCGACGGAGCAGAGTTGAGAGAGACCGCTCCTTGACATCTTCGGAAGCATTCAGGGGTGAAATGACTTCCCCACTCAACCGGGCTCTCTCTGCTGCAGATTGGTGGGAACTACAGGTTTATTTCCAACCAACCCCCTTGCTGTGGGTAAAAAAGGAACCTCGCGGCCCAATAATTGGAAAGCAATCTGGCACTCTTGTGGCTGTCGAAATGTTTTGCGTCCTTCTCCACGCTTTCCATCCGCACCCATGGCGGTGATGTCAATGGCGGGGTGTAGAGGTTATTTTCGCGCAAATGTTTCATGCCTCAACAACATGATTTCAGTAGGTAAGATACCAAGGTGTATAGAAAACCCGAGACGGGGAACTGGGTGCTGCTATTCCTTTGGTCATGGCGTGCTTTTCTGATCACTTTCTTTGTAAAGCCACAACAGGGCTTACGATTGCTGCCCAAACCGGCCGCTGAAAACTCTAAGGCGGCATTCAGGTTACTGAATCGAAGGCTCTCATGAACTCTCTATAAATACCCATAAGTGTGTTTTTATTCCTTCTCAGATGTCCATTTTGTTTGCGTTTCAAGCTAACGGGGACTTCCATGTGCTACGGATATCCCTCCTTGCCCGTTTGCCTAAGTTTGTCCTGAAATATTACGATTAATAAACGACCTGAGAAAATATATTCGTTTAGAGTCGCATATTGATTGTTATTGAAAAAAAAAAAAAAAAAAATGGCTACTGAGAAACCATCGATAGGTTTTGTAGGCCTGGGCCTCATGGGCTTTGGCATGGCCACCAATCTGATCAAGCTAGGTTATGTCGTCAAGGGATATGACATCCAGGAGACAACAATGGCCCGCTTCAAGGACGCTGGCGGCCAGATCGCTTCGTCTCCTGGAGGTGCTGCGGGTGGGAATATGTTCTGTGTTTGCATGGTCGCTACTGCTGCTCAGGCACAGGTCGCCATTTTTGACCATGAAAATGGCATTGCGAAGGGTATTAAATTCTGCTGCTCTCAATGAATTATGTTGTACGTACCGTACATGTCTTATTCTTTTTAGCACAGCTAATATGTTGCCGATGATTTCTTTCATAGGTCTCCCCAGTGGCGCTACCCTCATTCTGTGTTCCACTGTTCCAGCCGTTTCCGCGCAGTCGTACCGTGATCAGCTCGTGTCAATTGGCCGCGAAGATGTATACTTTATCGACGCACCTGTGTCGGGCGGAGCCCGGAAAGCCGGAGAGGGTACTCTCACAATAATGGCAGGCGGCTCAGATGCAGCGCTTGAAAAGGGCAAATTCCTCCTTACAGAGATGGCGGATACGAATAAACTATACTTTGTGCCTGGCGGAGTCGGCGCGGGCAGCAACATGAAGATGATCCACCAAGTGTTCGCTGCTATCCATATACTTGCGGCCAGTGAAGTCATGGGGCTTGCCGCACATTTGGGGTTGAATGCCGAAGACGCTGGCAAAGCACTTACATCATCCGATGCATGGAGCTTCATGCATGAGAACCGCTGCGAGCGTATGCTACGAGAGGATTATTATCCAGGAGCGAGTGCGATTACTATTATTCTAAAAGATGTGGTATGGTTGTTAATTCCGCTTTCTACGGCTATGCCCCCACAGCTAGTATTTTCCCTAACTGACTGGTCTGTCGAAAAACAGGGCATTGTCACCGCGGCTGCGCGCCTCCATAACTTTCCCACCCCACTCTGTAGCATTGCGGAGCAAATATTCATCACTGCCCTCCCTCTCGGCTTCGGCGGTGATGACGACGCCAGTGCCGTGCGCCTCTACTACCGAGATCCCATCACCAAGGCTGAGCCGAAGGCGTCCCTCAACCCCGAAAGCAACGCGGCGGCGCTCAAACTCATCGTCAATTTACTTACCAACATCCATCTAGTTGCTGCCGCCGAAGCCATCGCTTTCGCCCGACTCCTCAAAGTCGATCTGCCACTGGTCTACGCCGTCGTCAACGCTGCCGCGGGCGCAAGTACAATTTTCAAAATTCGTGGTGAGGGGATGATCGCAGGATTGACGGGTGGGTTTGACAGTGGCAGCACGAAGACGGTGAATGAGGCCGCGGCGGAGCTTGCCGCTGTTGTTCAGGCAGCGAGGGATGTTTATTGCCCGCTTCATATAGGGAATGCTGCGCTTAATATGTTTTATTTGGCTCAGAAGCAGGGGCTGGGTGAGAAGACTGATTCGCATATTTTGCGGGTTTATGAGAATGGAGAGTGAGAAACTGCCGGGCTGGTTGGTTGATGGGGAAATTCTCATTGCCATTTCTCTTACCCAATATACGTTGCGGCCTTCTATATTGCGGCTGTCTTCCCCCTATATCCTACATTCGATAGCCAAATTTGGTTTTCTCACTTCTTTTTTGGATGTTCCACATAGAAATTATGCATATATTATGCATATATCCACCGATGAGTCCCAGGTATTATTGGATCAGAGTATCAATGGAAAGATATGATTTTAGTCGCTTTTGTCTCCTTTCTGAATCTCTATTTCGAAACCTTCAAGACGACCAAGATGTGTCAAGATCATCCAATCGTTGACATGGATCACCACCGCACATCTACCATTTCCATATAAAATCAATGGTGGTCAACTCTTGATATTCCAACATCCATGAGAATACTACATGATGCGTAATTCGCCGATTTAGATATATATATTATTAATAAATTGTTTAGAATTTTTAAAATTATCAGTATGTTGCTGAGCTACAGTCTGTATTATTATGTGAATTTTATTCAGATTACAGTGCTGTTATCAATATATTTATCTGATAGTTTTATATATTTTATTTCACTATAAAATTGATTCTATGTGTAAATTGTAATAGAAAATAATACATGTAAAAAAAGTTATTCAAATATTATAAAATGATCAGCTTTTCTCAAGCAAGCGGAACACAATAGTGATCTGAATTACATCTCTTAAATCTATCCGAGAAAATATTCTTGAATTTCACATGTAATGCTCTTTCTAGAAAAGCAAAAGCTTTTAAGTTATACATATTTGATAGATAATTTTTAAATTACCATATCTAAATTTACTATAACAACTTGTGTTTGAAATATGAGTATCAAATTTATGTCAATTTGTATCGGAAAATAAGGGCGTTGCATATGTTTACAACCACTCGACGACATCAAAACCTCCCTTTTATCTCGAATTTGAATAACGCCATAACAAACCCCTTAAGTTCACACCTTATATACCAGCTTCCTCCCACTGACCTTATTCTCTCTCATAAGCGTCCATCCATCTGGTATAGCCGCAAATCCGCCGTCCTCGTTCGTCAGCACTCGATGTGCCTTAATCCTCCCCTCTGCAATCAGCTTCTCTGCAATGTCTCCAAAGCGGATCCCGTACTCGATATCCTCCGGCGTAGGAGGAAAGGAGAACTCGCCCACCCTGAATTCTTCGTTGATCATAGTGTATACTACCGCGCCACTGGACTCAACATCCTTTCGCTCCATCTGCGGGAATTGTGTAGCCATGTACTTGCCACCCGGCTTGGAGGAGAGGGCGTCAGCGCATACTGCAGCTGTTTCGGGAATTGAAATAGTGTCGTAGACGAGATGGAGGTTGTCGTTGGTATATTCGCGGATTTTTTTGCCGACGCCCTCCTCGTGGGAGTCGAAAACTACGTCTGCGCCCAGTTCCTTCACGTACGAGAAGTTCTGCGGCGAGCAGGTGGTCAGAACTGTGTAGCCAGACCTGTTGAAATGGTTAGCCATATCGTCGCAACCACAATAGGCAGGTCGTTGGCCAATGTTTATGGATATGGCAAACGCTCATCACACTTAGTCGGTGTAGACGACATACAACTTTGCAAACTGAATAGCCAACGCCCCCGTCGCCGAGCTTCCTCCATAAATAAGCACGGGAACGGCATTTTTAACAGGTTCATTCGGCAGCGCCATCTGCAGGATCCCCTGATACAACCCCTGAGCCACTGTGTACAATCCCATGGGCATTGATGCTGCCTGATCCATGCGCAACGTGTCCGGCACACGCAACAGCAGATCGCCTTTGGAGATTACATATTCGGCAAAGGCGCCCTTGGTCGGCTTCATTTCGTTAAAGCCAAGGTTGAAGCCCATCACCTTGTCTCCCTTGTTGAATTTCTTGACAACAGCAGGACCAACTTCTTCGACTATGCCGGAAAAGTCGCAGCCACCTAGTGTGCCTGGGATGGTTTTGTCTGAGCCCAAATTCTTCCAGTCCGCCGGGTTGAGGGCGACATGGGTTGTCTTGACGAGGACGTGGTCGGGTAATATATCGGGGATGGGAAAATCATTAGATACGAGCGCTTCACAGTTGGGCCCTGATATGAGTGCCCTTTGAGTTTTTGGAATCGCCATTGGAGTAATTTGATACAATAAGATTCAGATATGCAAACACCAACTAGGGGCGGGACATAAAGAGGTTGTTGGGAAATTAATGTATAAATTGTACTGATATAGGAAGGCGAGAGAGTAAGTTCAACTGCGCAGCTGACCGAGGGGGAGAAGTGTCGATATATATAGAGGTGTTCGATGAGGAGAAGGTCCAGAAGCTACCATCATTTTCCTTTCGAAGTCGATTAGAAATCAAATGAATGTCCCAGTACTTCGTATTCTAGTAGTACATGAGTTGTGCAGAGTCACTATCAAAAGTTTTGGCTCACTCAAAAAGCATACATCATCTGGAATTAGGGCTTAATCAACAATGATCTCATGCCTAAAATATGGGGACCCGGGCCGTGACAAATACCTTAACTGGTTGGTTAGTGACATGGTCAGACAAAACTTTTAACAGTGACCTTCCGGAAACTTAACGGATGAACCGGTAATGCACTGCATATGTCTATCGCATCGAATAATAAATCTCCGGGAACTTAACCCTAAATAATTTTAGACCCCTTGGCCTCGCAACTAACTACTGTTAAGCTGATCGGCGACACGACATGATGACCAATCGATCATGTTGACAATTTGCGGATGCCACAAGCTCCGAGATACTCCTCAAATTGTGCTAGCATGCCGGACAAGTTCGCAAACGCAACATAACTATCGGGCCGCAATAGATATGCAGCGTCTCGAGCGAATCCCACTCCTTTACAGTCTTCTGTCCAGTCGAAAGCATGCAGTGCAACGTCCTTGTCTCTGCACCATGCTATCATCTCCTCCTTGGGGGTTCCGTAAACATGAACTTGCCACGCGATTTGTGATAGTGCTTCATAGTTATCTAACCCAATGGGGGTTGTATAAGGGAGCCGGTCCCCGCCGTGCACATGGCCAGCGACGCCTCCGACACATGACGTTCCGCGGTAGGTTATGTGCGTTTGCGAAAGTATGCGAAAGGCATAATCCGTAGCTCCTGGTAGTCGCATAGCCACGGGGAGGATCCAGGGTACGATATAAGAGCGCGCGATATCTGCAAGAAAACCTCCAGATGTTGCGATGGAGAAAGCTTGATCCGTCCTCTGTATCAACGCTCGCGCAAATGGAATCCTCTCTTCCTCGAAGCTATCCAGCAGTGACGGATCGGCGTGGCCTTGCAATACCGCCGCCAATTTCCAAGCCAAATTGACCGCATCGCCGATTCCGGTGTTCATTCCCTGCCCGCCTGCGGGGCTGTGAATATGCCCTGCATCACCCACAAGAAACGCTCTGCCACTTCGAAATTTGCTCGCCACCCTATGGTGGACGCGATATGTTGAGAACCAGTTGACTTTCTCTACTTTGATTTTCAAGCTGTCTATAGCGGTACCCGATACGTCTTCAAATGTCAGTGTTTCCGGAGGGACATCGGGTTTGTTATCCACCATACCAACTACTCGCACGCGCGAACTGTCGTTGTATGCGAAGATGAGGAGGAAATCGGAGGAATGGAGACTGACATGGACCTCTCCGTTGATAGCGGGTCCGCTGGCCTCGATGTCCGCAACGTAGAATCGGGACTGATAAGTCCCACCTGGGAAGTGTATATCACTGAGCCCATTTCGCACAGTCGACGATGCACCGTCGCAGCCGATGATGTACTGTGCCTCACAATTCTCCTCCCGCTCCTGTGTATCATTGTGGAGGACGGTGAACGAGACATGGTCGCCATGGTCTTTGAAATTTACTAGCTCCCTATTCCGCTCGACCGTGATGCCAGCTTCCGCCAGCTTTTCCTCCAGCAGCTTTTCATGTCGGTCCTGTGGGTAGACGTGGACGAATGGGTATGGTGTGACGCCCTTTCCGATATCGCCAATCGGTAATCGCACTCTATGTTTCCCCTGGATCCAAAGGTTTGCGGCTATCATCTGCTTGCCGTCAGCAATCACCTCGTCAGCCAGGCCCAGTTTTTGGTAGAGCTCAAGGGAGCGAGCGTGCATGACGATGGCGCGTGAATTGGAAGCCCTAAACTCGCCCTTATCGATTATCCGCAGCCCCACGTTTTGTCTCTGCAGCCACGACGCCAGCACCAGACCTGAGGGTCCACCGCCAACAATCAACACTGGGATTCGATTCATTTTTCCAAAAGCCAGGGCTCAGAAGCGTAGTCAGGATTGTGGACCATAAGGAAAGGGATATAGCTGTCGCTCAACGAGGAGCAGAAAGCCAAGCTGCCACATCGGGCCTTTTAACTGAACCATGGAATATCATGTTGAGTAGCACAGAATAGTTCTTGAGGATAGATCGTACTGTTACACCTCTGTAGCCATCGGACATCGCCTGCCCCGAAACGCCGACTTTTGCCTTCCGCTGCACATCCAGCTGGAAAAGCCAATAGGTCCTCGCTGAAGAGTGAGATGCAGCGACGAAGAACAGTACCAAGGTACGCAGTAGATAGAGGGATTGTCGGCAAAAGAACAAACATCCGTCCGCTTGAAAGTTAAGGCCGCTTCTCTTCAAGGAATTGTCTCAAACTGTCCGATGCTGAGAAAAGAGTTCAAACTAGTTGAAGCGGGGGTGGCTTGAGCCTTGGAAGGGTTGGCTTTGTTAGTTAATCGAGACCACAAAATGCTTAAAACACCTATAAAAATGCACGCAAGATTCGAGAGCTGTCCAATTGGATGGCGAATGCCATATTTGATGTGTGAACAATATAGCTTGGATAACTGCAGTCTCTCAAATAGAGCAAAATACTGGGTAGCGAGCTTGGAGGCTGGGGAAGAGTTTCATGCCGAGGGTGATATAGCTAACTGCATTATGCTCCAGGAAGACACCATTTGAAGAATCAATTTATCTGAATAGCTCGGTATAGATACACTGTAGTTAGTGTATAAAGTGTAATTTATATGTTAGAAGATATATAGTATTATGTATTTCATTTTCGCTGAAAAATGTCAAGTATAAGATAAGATCTGAAGTGTATTTGTTGGATGTTCACTTTCACAAAAATGATACATGTAAATTTATATGTATCGTGAGATTACAGTATTATTATTATGTATTGTAGGTTTGTTTTTCAGTCAGTTCTTATACAAATTTCATGACATATATAATGTATATAGGACATTATAAATTACACATAAAAAAATAAAATATGGATGATGTGGCCGTTATATCACGATTGAAAATTCTCCTTTTTGTGTGAGAAAATGGAGTTTGAATCATGTTACCATTCGCTAGAATTGGAGCTAAAAAGGAGAATTGATTCCCCTGGTATTAAGTTCGCAATTTTCATGTGTTGAAACACATGCTTTGAGCATTGACATTTCCCAGGATCGAAGTAACTGGCCACATAGGATACGGACCGCTCTCCCTTGCATGTCTCAGCATCCAGCATCTGCACGAACCCCTCACTGGCCGCTGCCCGCATGGATGCCCCACCAATGTCTGACAAGCCTCATAAAACCGTTCATGTAAGTGGCAGGTCAACAGAAGCTCGGCCAGTCAATATTCGGCACACGCCCATTTTTAGTGGGAGGGGCAGGTCCAACGATCATCCAAATGGCTGCTCTCATCTTGTCGACCGCGCGGCCGTGGCAATGAATTTTTGGATCGCTTCTGTGATTCGCAGCTCGTATCCTACAGCGACAGAGCTCAGAGACGGCGTCATGTAGGTCTGTCATCCTCCAGGGCCAACTTCGCTGAGTTTAGTCCTTTCTGTCCGTGCCAAAGCGGGCGTGAGGTAGCTATCCAACTCGTTTTTCCATCGTCATTCTGCGATTGAACTGCCCGAGCTCTAGAATAGTGTGGACGGATGAACACTGAAGCTCAAGAATGCGCCACAGAGATTGGAGGGGATCTCTTTCCGATGATTTGCACAGTCCATGGACCATCTTTCTAGCTTCGTGTAGATTGGCTTTGTTACTGAGCTTGATAGCTGAGCAGTCCCTTCAGGATGGTGATGACACATCCGGTCCATGGGCTTGAGCGGGGACAGCAGCATGAGGCCCACTTTTGAAGTCACTGGCTGAAATTCCCGCTTCCAGCATCAGTTTTGATGACGATTAGATTAATAACTATTAAAGAGTCAACAAAGCAGCCAGCGGCCGTTTGAAACCCGGCGCGTTTTGGCGTGCAAGTTCGCTATGTGAAGCAAGAGAGTTACCCTGTCTAACTTCAACACGGCAGGGGAGTTCATCTTATACAGCGAGCCCCAAATTCTAATTGTCGCCTTGTCGCCTTGACATGCGGGAATGGACTGTTGATCGTGACGTAATGGCTGCTTCAAGTTTCCAAGCTTTCTGCGTCTGTCTCGTCAAGAGCAAGGGTAAGTCGTGGTGGACAGTTAATCGCTGATCGTGGAGGGCCTTGTGCGCTGTGTGTCGATGGAGTCGTTCATCCGCCCCTTATATATGGAGGATATACCCGCAACCCCCCATAAACTTCCATTTTCCTGTTTGCATATACAAGTGTTGATGACAGATTTTCAGAATGACGGTCTAATTTAGCCGTGTCTGTCATGATACCAGCAAGATTAGAACCGAAACAAATCATCACTAGTAGTAAAAACAATGTTAGAATTCCTTTATATGCAGCATTTCGTCAGCTCCTCGTTTGAAGTAGCACCAAGGTATGATATCACCTAGTTCATCTCATTTTATCTTTGGACTGGCTTAATTTTGACTGTCTTGCCAAAGATATACAAACCTACGCCCCGTCAAGATCAAGGGTTCCAATATCATCTGGTACGGGCTCATTTATATCCAACCTTTTGCCTAATATCTTACCATTTCACAACTGAAGGATGTGCCATAACAGCTCAGCCAGCGATACCCTGCTCGGCATCCAAGTCGCAATTAAGAAAATATATCAACCCTTCGCCCGCTCCGACCTGTGCCAGAGAGCCTATCTAGAACTAAAGCAGTTGAAACTTCTCAAGCATGAAAATGTTAACCCTCAACCCAACTCCTTTTTCCTACGAACGAGCATTTGCACCATTTGTATCGACCCCCTTACTAACTTGTGTGCTGTTTTCTTTCCTGCTAGATCGCTGGCTTGCAGGATGCGTTCCTGTCATTCGGAGGGAATTTGTAAGCATGTCCTTGATCCTCGACTTGCTTTGCAAATCTCAACAGGCAATTTTGAGCTTACCAGAACGTATAGATATCTCATATCACAGCACCAAGGCATGACTCTTGATCAATGTCTTGCATCCAGTACGCTCCAGCAATATGCAAGAGTTTTCTTCTATCAACTCCTGGTATGTGCTGACCCTCCAGATCCACTATTTCCAGCTTGCCAATAAGTGACCTCGCTGTTAATCAATTTATCCGCAGCGGGGGTTGAAATATCTTCATTCCGCAAACATAGTGCATTGCGACTTGAAACCATCTAGCATCCTCATTACCCGGGGCTGTGACCTGCAAATAACTGGCCTGGACCACTCACGAATTCATGGTGAGAGAGTTACGATAGACCATGTTTACGACAACGCAAACCAATGCTATCAGGCTCCAGAACTCATGTTAGATGCACAGACTTATCACCCTGCCATGGACATGTGGGCGGCGGGCTGTGTCCTTGCGGAAATGATAAATGGCTGTCCCCTATTTTCCGAAGAACGATGCACGAACCAACTATACGCCATTATTAAGTTGCTTGGGTATGCGCCAGGCGATCTGATGGATGGGCTCAGTAGTGGGAATGTAAGTATATGCTGCTGAACACTTAGTTAGGCTAGCCTTACACAGGATGCCGGCTGAGATGGCTAATCTCTTGAACATTGAACAAGATTATTGGTTATTTAAAGTCTTTACCAGCTCGCGATTGGAAGCCTTTGAGAAAGCACATCTCCACGTCCGATAATGAAGGTAGGGAAAGAGGCCCCATTTTCTTTCCTTCTCCATTCCCTCTGTCTTTATTTTCTGTTTCTACATTTTTCCCCTTCCCCTGCAACGTAGCTAAACTTCACTTCACCATATAAAATATACCGGAAGGGCTAATTCGTTTCTAATCCACCTCTATTCCACGAACAGCCCTTGACCTTCTAGAACAATTGCTCGACTTCGATCCAGCAATAAGATATCCTGCCACCCAAGCGCTCGAGCATGTATATGTTTCACTTTACTATGATCTAGCGGACGAACTGACCTCTGACAAGACATGGTCAGTCGCCGACTTGGATTATGCCGAGTGGCCGGTCAACGATTGGAAAACCTTGATGTATGTGATGCGTATCCACCATCGTCCAGTCCAGCCTCCCATCATGACCTCGCTTCCCGCTTTCCCCTGCCCCCTGCCACCCGGACACGTTCTAAACACGCCCCATCGGTTCCCTTGCATGGCCCTATCTAGTATATATGAGAAGATGGCAGATTTTGCTAACGGTTTGGTGCGTGAAATTCGGCCTTTGCTTTCTCTTGACAGTCTCTCCGAAATTGTGGACCATCATGAGCTTAGAAACGGGCGCCAGCAGCCGGCGGAGTGTTCAAATTAAGTACGGGAGACGGTGATGATTTAGTAATGATCTAAACTTAGCGTTGTGACGACTGATGATCATTTTTTCGTCCATTCATCGGGAGCATTCTTTTCTCGGGCGATGTGGGATTCATTGAAATTTTGTTGACAAAGCAATAGCGATTTCGTGCTGCCACATTTTAATGATTGGGCAAATAATTGGTGGCCAGTCAGCCAGCCAGCACTGGCTTGCTGTCTGGAGTGTAACTGCCAGTGATAGCTGTTGGATCAAAAAATAAAAACAATAAAGAACAGTTGGAAAAAGAATAAGTTGCAGCGGACTGGTGAGAAGGAATATGCAATGTAACTTGCTTAACTGGATCAAATAAACATTGATATGATGAAGGGAAGCGGACGTTTTGATTCAAACTTGAAGGCTTGCCTGCTTATTTGATGGCCCTCTTTACAACTCGTGAAATTGCATTTGTGCTGAGCGAGTGAGTTTGTTTCAGTTTTTTATACATGGTCAAACGGCAATATTCTTTTGCTTCCCCTGCTTCGTCTGATACTACCTAGTATCGCTTTTTCGAGCCCCTGTCCGCCGGTGGTCAATTAGGACGACCACGTGCTGCGCAATATATAAGCCCCTCTCCCCGCACGCCAGAGCATTCTCTGTCAACTTCCCACGACAAACCTCAGTTGCAGCTCTCTTCCCCATCTCTCGCTTTCGGTTCCACCCTCACCTCTAGCTTTCGAACATTTTTTCATCCGGGTACGGCTCAGCATGGATAGCGTCGTTGTCCTCTCTTGCGATGGAGTTGTCACCGAATGGTCAAGGTATTGTTGCAACCATGCGTGCACATGACAGGTGTTCGGTCAGTTCATGTTCTCTCAGCGGCTTAGCTCTATATACTCTTCTTTGAAAGTATGTGCCTCGTGGATATTTTATCCAGCCACACTTTTTCTGAATTGGAGCGGGCCTGCAGCTGGTGATCATGAACTGATTGTTCTGAGATTATACTGTCTGAACTTGATCTGGGTAATTCCAGCGAAAGGACATGTTACGCTTGATATCCAAGGTCCCTATATACGTTGTTGTGGTTGATATGCTGACTCTGACAGTGACACTCAATTTGCTCTGAACTTACATCGCTTTTGTTGCCATCATGTCTACCGATAAGATTACTTTTTTGACCAATTGGTAGGTCTCTTGAGCGCGGAAATGGGCGCACTGACGCACTTAATTAATTATACCCAACCCCAATTGGCTAAGAATGGATCAATTGAATGTTAAAAGGCATGCGACCCCGTATCATATCCCCCTTTACCTCGCGCAATCCAAGGGATATTTCAAGGATGAGGGCATTAAAGTGGCCCTTCTTGAGCCTAATGACCCCTCTGATGTCACTGAGATCATTGGGAGTGGAAAGGTCGACATGGGCTTCAAGGCCATGATCCACACTCTCGCTGTTAGTGGAGACTATTTTACTATATATTATATGTGTATGTCAATGATAGAAATGCATTGATGCTTATGGATCCGTCTAGGCGAAAGCTCGCAACTTCCCAGTTGTTTCCGTCGGATCGCTTTTGGATGAACCCTTTACCGGTATTGTCTACTTGAAGGATAGTGGTATTACCACTGACTTCCACTCCCTGAAAGGGAAGCGGATTGGATACGTTGGTGAATTCGGAAAGGTTTGAGCTTCCCAGCTTAGCAATGATACTTCTCAAGGAATAAGACACTCACCAAATTTCGCTAGATTCAAATCGATGAACTTACCAAGTACTATAACATGTCTGCATCCGACTACACTGCCGTCCGCTGCGGAATGAACATCACCAAGGCCATCATTCGCGGCGAGATCGACGCGGGCATCGGCCTCGAGAATGTACAGATGGTCGAGTTGGAGGAGTGGCTTGCGGAGCAGAACCACCCTCGTTCCGATGTCCAAATGCTTCGCATCGACCAACTCGCGGAGCTCGGATGCTGCTGCTTCTGCTCCATCTTGTACATCGGAAACGAGACATTTATTTCCCAGAACCCGGAGAAGGTCTCCAAATTCCTCAAGGCAGTCAAAAGAGCCACAGACTATGTTCTTGCGAAACCCTCAGAAGCTTATGAAGAGTACGTTGACGTCAAACCCGTTATGGGCACTCCAGTCAATCGTAAGATCTTCGAACGTTCCTACGCCTACTTCAGTAAAGATTTGAAGAACGTCCAGCGAGACTGGATTAAAGTGACCAACTACGGCAAACGGCTCGACATTCTGGACGCTAGCTTCGAACCAAACTACACGAACAAGTTCTTGAGCTGGACGCTTGAGCCCGAATCCGACGATCCAACGGGCGACCAGTGTCGGATGGCAGACTTGCAGCGCCAGGTTGCTGCTGAGGGTGGGTTCCGAAGACTTGAGCCCGCTGCGGTCAAGGCCTGAGATTCACCCACAAGCCATATCAATCAACATGAGTCACTAGGCATCCCTGTCGGCAGCATGTGTTTTTTATTATCCAATCAGGGTGGCATCATTGAATGTACAGAGGTTCCATTCCTCTACGCAAAAAAAGTCTCATGGAAGAAGTTGAAATTTATGTCTTAGGTAGTTTTTTTTCCCTTACAAATCGCTCTCCAACTGAATGACAATCTTTTCAAACATCATTTTTGTCCCATAAGTAATCTATATCCGGCTCCATGTTATAGGTTTAGCCCAATGGACCCACGGACCCAAAGCTTAACCTCCCTGTTCCAGTTCCTATGGCTGCAAGGATAATTAAACGACCGTTCCGGCTCGTATCTACGGCTTTCAGAGTACATATTGCCATGGTACAGTACATGTACACAATTGCAGGCTGAATTCATGGATTTGGACATGACCGTGAAGGTCCAGAGAAGCTCTATTTGTTAAGGGGTTGAGTTGAGTTACATGCAACTTGACTCTATCCGTCACCACGATGAAAGCAGTCGAGAAAAACCGATGCAGGAATGAAAATCTAACTGCACTGCATTGACTAAATATGGGGCAATGGATGTTGCGAGGTCTAATAATTGAAAACGCGATATCCGAACAAAAGAACAAGAATAGCCTGTATTATCATCCAAAAGCAACTTGAAGCCACCCGGGTAGCTAAGGGACATCCACATGCTCCAACTCAGCGCTTCAGGTCCTTGCATACGCCGGTTTCCTCCTTTGGAAGTTGCTGGGAGTTTCATAAAGGAGTCAGGTTTCAAACGATCTCCAAACTTGAAAACGCGCGGGAGAGGGAAGGAAGGGGAAGGGGGGGGGGCGGCGCGCGGTAAGAGGAATAAAACAAACCTCGCAGTATCCGCTCTCGCAGTAGCCCGTGCTCCCATCTTGTTTGCATTTCCCTCCATTAGGGATCTTGAAAGAAGTCAGCTTGCGTTGTTGGGGGTAATAGGAATTATGGACATAAGGGTCTGATATATTCATACCAGGGCAAACACAGTGCCGATGAGGCCAAGAGTAGCGAGGAGGGTGAACTTCATGGTTACTGAAGGGATGTGAAGCTAGAAGTAGATGGTATAACTGAGCCGCGATGTACGAAATATTGGATTGAGGGATAGTTTTGATGCTTCCTCCCGGAGGAAAGGGGTTGGAAGCCGTATTTATATGCCCGGGGTGCGGGATCTCCTCGTGCTCCAGAGATACAGACCTAGAAGCGCAGATCACCGCCATCTGCACGAGCGAGGTAACAAACAAGGCGCGTCGATCGTCATTCATTTGTATATTCGATCGATTGCGCTGCATCAAAGGCGAACCCTTTCAAGCTATCAAGGTGCTTTGCTTCTCTGCGCCGCGCCTTGAAATGCAATCGCTTTAGGTTCTTCGCTGACATCTTTCCAATTCTTTGTTCGTCCGTGAACTAACCCAATTACCCCATGTAAGATATCGACTCAGTTAGTCGACTTTCCTTCTTTCACATGCACAGGAATTGTACGGCATCACAAAGAAAATATGATCTGTAATGTTAGCTGCACCAAGCAGTAATGGTATATCCACCTCTCTGGAACTTGATTCCCAAAAGAAACACCCCACAATAATGAAACCTAACATTTTTTAGACCCGTAATAGCTGGGGAAGTGGGCATGGCAGATCTGCGGTGGGTTCAAAAATGGCTGGTGCTGCATGCTGCTCGAAATGATGGTTTCTTGTTTGACCGCTAGCCTCTTGATGATCAATGTAACAAAGGTCCCAACTCAGGAACAAGTCTGATATTCTAGACCTGAGAATTGATAGCTACCTTGAATTCACGGTGGGTTCGTTCGAGTAAAGAGCTCGCCGCAGGCTGGAAAATGCAGGAGATTATGTTTACTAGCACGGTGCATGGTTGGATGCATTAGATATGGATAGCTATCGAATATGCCACTAGCTAACTATCGAAGCCAGCTCTCGAGGATAGGCTAGCATAGGGTGCGCATTGATGATCGAACGCGTGTCAGTCGGTTGCTTGGATCACCAATTGCGCGAGAAGTTGGGGTATTGGGGTCTCAATTCATGCCGGCTCGTTTCTTTTTTTCATATTCTGCACGACCTTTGTTCTTGGGTCACGGATGCTTTGCATAGAGGGATGATATACCAACCACGACGTGGAATCGGAGCGCATATGCGGGTGATTCCAGCCCATATATCGCGATGCCGATGTGTGCATCATAATTCGGCGTATCTGCATGAGATTATTCCTATAACAGAAGGCTAATTTCTTATAGGATTCTCCCGTAAAGACTTTGGACTCACCTTCATTCCAAAGCCCTAAAGGCACCCCAAGATTTAGGCGAGATTTAGTTAAACATCACAGGAATTAACTTCATATGTGGGCAACAGCAATTATAAATTGCCTTAAGTTACTAAGAACTGGCTATCACTGTTCTCAGTCAAAAGGGAAATAGATAAAAATGGCAGCATAAAAAAGGAAGAGCGAAAGACTAGAAGATATTGGAAACTGGGATCTCATAGAAGCTCAGGAGGCAGATAAGAAGAACTATGGAAGAATACTCTGTCACCAATGGCTAAAATAGTGTATATAAAAGGGCTGAAACTGTTAAGTCCTAGTAGTTAAATTTACTTAACTGTTCTGTCTTTCCGCTCATAGCAGTCTGTTGTTTCCTATGCGTTAACAATGGCGTCATGCCAGGCGCCTCCGGGCCCAGTATGCCCCGAAGGGTTTAACTACGTATAGGGTCCGGCTCCTATAACCGCAAGCGCTGTCATGGTGGTTGACCTTAGCCGAGTGGCCGAAGCCTTGCCTGCCCGCTTGGCTTTCCACTATAACCAAAATGGATTGATGATATTACAGTGTATATAAACAAGATAGTTAGTTATATGAAAATTATTTCTACTCATCCGAATAGCAAAACTCAACTTTGCAAGCCCAGTCCTCATAATAGAAGTTTATGGCCTTGACACCTAACTTGGCTGTCAAAGCCCCTGACCGCATTTCAGATAGTGTGCATTGATCCAGAAATATCGGTGAGAGATTCAGCGAGGGCGTGACCTTATTGAGAATATTTGCACAACGTCGTTCTACTGCCGTCTGAGTAGAGCAAACACAAGTGGAACGGATAAGCACAACGTCCCGTATACATAATAGATAATTAACTAAATCAACATGGCAACCGTTGTGTTCCCCTCCCTCGCCCGCGCTTACACCGTCCCCGCTTCCCACCACAGATACACCTACATCTTCTCCCGTCCCAGCACCAGTACCAGTACCACCTCCACCATCCTATTCCTCCACGGATTCCCCTCTTCCAGTTTCGACTGGCGCCACCAAATCACTTTCTTCATAACAAACGACTATGGCGTCCTTGCGCCTGACTTGCTCGGATACGGCCAGAACACACCAGCTTCTGGAGCTGATGCAAATGGCCCAGCACAGCCGACAGAGCTGTCAGACTACAAAGCCAAGACAATGTCTGCAGATATTATTGCGCTGCTGGACCATGAGAATATCTCAGGGCCTGTCCACGCTGTGGGGCATGATACAGGCTGCTATCTGCTCTCGAGGCTGGGGAATTATTACCCCACACGGCTTGCCAGCTTGTCGTTCTTGGAAGTCCCGTACCAGAAGCCTGGTGAGGGCTTTCATCTCGATGCGATTAATGAGATGGTGAAACAGGTATTAGGGTTCGAGAGGTTTGGGTACCTGAAGTTTTTTGTGTCGGAGGGGGCGGCGGGGCTCATTGAGGAACATGTAAGTGTTTGGCCATGATCTTTATATTGGTATGCACCGCTGGTGGGGCAGATTGGCCAATTTAACTTGCTAGGTGGATTCGTTCTTCACATTGTTCTACCCCGCAGAGGCTGATTTATGGATCGAGCACCTGGGGCCAACAGGGGCCCTGGAGACATGGCTGCGGAACGATCGTAAAGCGCCATTGGCCCCGTATATCACGGAAGAGGTGCGTAGGGCCATGAGGAAATCAATTCCTCAATGCTATAGTTAGTTATATTCTAACGTTCAACAGGAGAAAGCCACTCACTTCAAGATCATGCGCGGCCATTACAAATCTGCGTTGATGTGGTATCGCGCCCTGGTAGGGAATATCAATGTCGACGACGAGATCCAGGCACAGTTAGACTCGAAACTCTACCAGCCAGTGTTGATGCTCGCCTCGCAGCCAAGCCGGTTGAATATACCAGGAGCAGCAGCGGGCATGATGAGACAGTTTGCGCAGAACTTGACTGTCAGGGAGGTTGATGCTAAAGGGCATTGGATCCAGTTGGAGGCGAGGGATGAGGTAAACGAGGTTTTGTTAGGCTTTTTCGAGAGAATATAGGAAGGTTGACGGGGTTCTTGCGAAGCAAGATAGATTGCTGCTAACGGACAAACAAATCTCTGCTCTGGATTTGTAAAAGTATACATATATCCACACATTTGGTTGGATATAGGCTGTCATGCCTACCCCTTCTTTTCTCTTCCATATATTTCCAGACTCCGATTCGCGAAGTGATTATATTGGCCATTGAGGGTACTAGTAACTAGGAGGGATACCAGCTACGTGGAACGGATTCGTGCCAGAGCTGATTCTGAGAGACATGCCTCATCGTAACAGGATGCCGAACCCCTTGGATGTGAAATGGATTATCAAGCATACGCAGAAGACATCATAGATTGGGGAGGCCGTTGCGTCTAAGCTTCCCGCAGATGCTGAATTAACCAGACCCAAGCAAGTTCGTTACCGAAACCTCAAGTCTTTGGTAAGTTGTCGGAACCTTTTAACCTCGAGAGCTCAGGTGTTTAGATGTCTCTACATATTTTCCGTTCAGCGTCAAAGGAGGGGTGGGGTGTCTCACATCGAAGAGACGTGGGAAGGATGATATCGCAGTGAGGTTTTTGACGGAATTAACTCCTTATTTTTCCCGGTGCATATTCCTATTGTCGTTTCCTAAATCCATACAAAATACTCAACCGAATATAATACACATCCCAGCACCGATCCTCCACACACGTCACATCATGTCTCTAAAATCCAACAGGGAAGGCATAGCATCGCCTCATATTTATGTTCATTTTTTTGTTGATTCAATCATTTATTTTTGGTCTGCTTGTTTTATTTAACGGTGGTTTTATACATGGTTAAGACATTTCACTAGTTGATAATTCTCCATATATGTACAGAGGTGGAAAAAGATGGAACAGGAAACGAGAAAATAAATAACAGCTTGAACATTATGTCAACAAGAGAAAGCTAGAAACTCATGACCAAAGGAAAATAGATAACGAACAAACTGAATCTCCGTATTCCAACACCTGCACTCTCGATGCCGGAAACGGGGGAGCCGGGGTTGCTTTTGCTGCTAGTACGGATCTGGACCCGTGACGCATGTCGTAGGAAGTCACGGCACAGCGAGCTGTAAGAGAGAACGAAAGGACTGCGGCGCCATAGTAGCAAAATGGCACCACAAGCACAGGCGCTAACCGATTGAAGGATCCAAAACCTAAAAGGAGACCAAAATTTAAAACAGAAGCAGAAAAAGCAGCACGATCCTATTTATTACGCAAAGGCCATCATCTTCTTAATCTCCGCAATGGCCAGACCGGGGTTCAATCCCTTGGGGCACGTCCTCGTGCAGTTGAGAATGGTGTGGCATCTATACACACTCATGCTGTTGTCGAGGTGAGCCTTGCGCTCTTCGGTTTTCTCGTCGCGTGAGTCAATTAGCCACCGGTAAGACTGCAGCAGGAGAGCGGGGCCGAGGTATTCTTCCGAGTTCCACCAGTAGGATGGACAGGAGGTTGAGCAGCAGGCGCACAGGATGCACTCGTAAAGACCGTCGAGTTTTTTGCGGTCTGCGGGCGATTGGCGGATTTCGCGGCCCTACAAAATAACATGAGAAAGTTTGCTTTATGAGAATATTGTTATTTGTGAAGAGGGGCGTTGAAGAACATACGTCTGGAGAAGGTGTGTCGCGCTGTAGGTATGGCTTGATTGATTTGTATTGCTTGTAGAAGTAGGTTAGATCGGGAACTAGATCTTTGACCACGTAGGTGTGAGGGAGAGGATAGATTCTGGACTCTTTGGTGGTCTCGGTAGGAATGCGGCCTTTATAGTTCAGTATCAATCCACATTAAAAGGTACAGTGGTGAACCTACATAAGCAAGCCAGGGTGTTAACGCCGTCAATGTTCATGGCACAGCTCCCGCAGATGCCTTCTCTGCAACTTCTCCGGAAGGTCAGGGTGGGGTCCTGTTCGTTTTTTATTCTGATCAGGGCATCCAGCACCATGGGCCCGGTCTTGTTCAGGTCGAGAGTATAGTCGTGCATGTAGGGCTTCTCGGTGGGCTTGTCCGGGTTCCATCTGTAGATCTTGAAGGTCTTGAGTCTTGGGGATTGCGAAGTCGATGGGGTAGATTGATCCGCGACCTTGGATGCAGGCTCCACGGTGGCATAAGATCTCGAGGCTACGGAGATGCGGAATAGAGGTCGAGAGGCCGCGAGTAGGCGGGATGTAGGGCGTAGGGAGGCCATATCGACAGCTGCCTTCCAATTCCGAGAAGAGGGGCAATAACTCAGAGTTGGATGTAGATGGATATCAGCGACTCGCAGTCGGTTAGTTTTTCAAAAGCGTCTCCCTGGTGCTTGCCGCTCTCCGCGTGGGGTCAATTGAAGCTGTCGTCGTGGTCGATGTCTACTGTTTGAGTGTGTCTGCTTCAGTTTTCGCCAACCTCGGGAAGCGGCAAGGTCACGGTTATGTAAGCAGAGTTAGCCAATCACGGGACTGTGATTACCACTCCTATATATTCTGACCACAACAATAACAAGATTAACCATCCCACAGATTATGGCCCAGATAGCAAATTTTTAAACAAAATGAGAATTGTATGTGCCCTCATCCTGGCTCAACGTTTGTCCTTTCTAATCTAGATACGTACGGAGAAATAAGTGGACACCAAACTCCCTGTTGTGTTGGACAGACACAACCCTAAGAAACACCGGAAGAACCTGGGCACTAGTGAAAGAAGCGAAAGACGTGTTGGACGTTGGAATGCAATAAATACCAGCGAACCAGCTGCGACCGCAAGCACGGGAACAAAAGGAAGACATAATAGACGAAACCCGCTCTCCCCTGACAACATAGAGCGATCTCGCTTTGAAAGTTCTGAGAGTGCACTGCAGACATCTTCCATCCTCATATACCGAGACAGAGCCCAGCAATCCCAAATAACATTACCTAGGAATATGCCCTCTGTGTTGGGAAGCTCTCTGTCCCAAGGCCAATTGGGAAAATGGATACGCCTGGCTTCAGCCATTCGAACTGGGATCGCGTAGTTCTCATTTTCAGAAATCGCCACATGATACCATATAGCTAGGTTGGATGGCTGGCAGATACGGGCTTCGAACTTCTCGCCAGTAACAACATTATAGATAAGGGAACCGAAGCAGGCTATGTCATGCTTGAACAACAGACTGTCCTCCTTGACTTCACCAATATCCAGATGTTCCGGAACGACACGAGAGTTCCCAAGATGACATAATTTGAGCCTTTGGCCATCCGCAATTAGGCAGTTTCTTGCAGTAAAACCACCAATGAGTACATGTTTTGAATGTGCATATGAGACAGCGGCGGCTGCTTCCCGCATGAAGTTCAATTGTTGATTCCGATTTAGCTTTGTTTGTGATAGGTATTTGTTAAGAGTACTGTCCTGTAAGAGCGATATCTCCAAATCTGCGAGCATGTTGGCATGGGGACCTAAATGTTCATGGAGCTCCTTTCATGTTCAAGTGGACAATCCAGAGTAACCGCTTCCAGCACAGCCAGCAGACTTCTCGCGTTCTGGAATGCATTCTTAACCCAACACCTTTCAATGATGGAACCAAGCCAGACATTCTGGGTGGAAGGTAAAATATCCCGTCGTGGCCAGGCGGCGCAGGCGGGCCCTGACGGTTGATCCCTAAATAGATCAAATTCGCAAGGGTACCCAGTTACAACCTCATACATCACTGCACCCAGTTGGCCCATGTCTGTGTAAATCGAGTAGCCACGCTCATCGACGCGCTCCATATCAGTATTGAGGGGCAGAATAGAGGACTCGGAGAAGTCACAGAATCTTATGGAGAGGTCGGCGCTGAGAAGAAGGTTCTTTGTAGCAATATCTGCTACTACAACGCAGCGGTCGTGTATGTGGGCAAGGCCATGAGCCATTTGCCGAAACCATGAGAGCTGATCCGATCGAGGTGGGCGTCGTTTCTTTATATATGCAGCAAGATCTCCGTTTTCCATCAACTCCATTCGAATACAATCACCAAGGAAGTCAAAACAACATGCAACACCATCACAACCCTGTAGCCGTTGATACACACTTATTTCATGCCTGATGACTTTCAGGTTCGCTTGGGCATCAATGTTACTATCACTGATATACCTTAATGGAATCTTAACTGCGATGCCATCCTGTTGAACAACGACTCCGGTTCCACCATAGCCGATAACGGGATCACTAAGAGGAGTCCCGTCAAAGTTCAAGAAAGGGGTAGACATTCTAAGAGAGAAATCAATGTTGATTGTTTTGAGATCCACACTTCTTAGCATTTAAGTACTAAATTTGAGACAGAGCAGTTTAACAACATTTGATGTGTTTGGCGTGTTTGCTTCAACGTCCTGATCTAGTGACCAAGCTCAGAAGCGCTATATAAGCCTTGATCTTACCTTAGATCCAGTGAGAAGCTTGCTAGGTTAGAGACTGGTTAGCAAGGTATCTTCGGGCGGACCTACTATCTGATTTAACTTATTGCTCCTGAGCTGGGAACCCGCATTACATGTACCAATCCTGTCTCTCATTTGATTTTCCTATGTTTACTAGTTATATCTTGGTGTGTTTTCAACACCAGCATTCCTTCTGTATAACCACTCTTGCCTGTGTTTAACATCACTCAAGGACTCATCATAAGCACTGCTTGCATACGAGTATAACGGAAGAAGAAGAAGAAGAAGAAGAAGAAGAAGAAGAAGAAGAAGAAGAAGAAGAAGAAGAATAATAATAATAACTTATATACTTATATATATATATATATAGACACTCTTCTTCTCACAATTCTGCTCTGTGCTTCACTATAGTACCATCTCTGATATTCTTCTATTCTGATTTCTTCTCTATAAGAACTCTCTTCATATGATCTTTTCTTCTGATCTCTCTCTTTCCTTTCTTAATCGATTTGCAATCTATATTTAGAATAGTGTCTAGCCCATTGGTGACGCCGGTAGATCATACGAACCTTTCAGGCGGTACGAATGGTACATATAATCCGCAACCAAGGTAGTGCCTAGTTAATCGATGGCACGCCCGTTACAGTTGTTCCCTGTGGGTTTTGAACCCACACACCTTGGATGCCCACACCAAGGCACTACCTGGTGACCGCATTATTCATTCAGCCACTGGGGTTAAAAGATTATAGAGCTAGAAGGTGGAAATCAATATAAAGGAGATTGCAGATAATTGTATTCAGATTATGATGATTGCTATTTTCTTGTTATACTTTCGTAGCGTTTTTAGTTGTGGGCAAGAACTTTTGACATGAACCTTGTTCCATCTTCAACAGTTAGTTTCACTGCCAAGCTTTTAATCATGTGATGAACATCCTCCAGCAAGCCCTAATTCCCTATTTCGGCCAGGCCAACCTCTTCCATTCATCCATGTTGTTGATCCAGGGGACGGGAACCATCTCTGGGACCGTGTCAGATTGATGAGACGCTGCTGTCCTTGGTCCCGACCATGGCCTGACATTCCGCTAGGGACCACACTCGTTTGTCCTGCGAATTCATTCATTCCCCTATTATCTACTCTGGCGACTGCCGTCCATTCATTCACTCATCCACTGCTGAGGAGGCTTGCGCTTACTCTAGCTATACTACGTCCAGCCCCTGAATCCCGGCGCAAAGGCAGAAAATATACTGAAGTCACAGAATTGGGTTAGACTTTGTTGTCTGGCCCACACTGGCATCCAGATAGATATACTCGGAGCTGATATACAGCCATCACCTTCGCTATCCTTGGTCAGAAAACAATTTCTCGCAGGGCAGATTCATGAATACAATCGACCCTGATTTGTCATTTCGGACACACTCATTTAAACACATATCCCCGGGAAACTTCCAGACGAAAGCCCTGTGGAAAGGAATATAGACAATGGCCCAATCAATCAAGACTGTTTCCTCTCTCACCCGCACCGTCTCCTCAACCAGTGTTCGGAGCATCAGTAATGATGAAACCGTATCTCCTCACCCTCTCCGGGCAGCGCCTGTACTCCCGCAGTCCGAGTCCACCTCGATAAAACATATCAAAGCCGGTTCCTGTGTACAAGTCTCCGTCTCCGAAATTCCCAAGCGCAAACCCGTCCTCATTCCCCCCAATCCTACCACCACAATTATAACAGCAGCACCATACCACGACTCCCCATTCGCGGAGAAAGGCGCTGGCGCCACCTCCGCAAATTCTCCCTGGCGATCCCTCACCAGCAAATTCAAACGTCCATTCATGAAATCGACGTCCGTCGCCGCAAGTCCATCACGACCACCCACACCACCAACACCACTAATAACGACAGCAGCGCAAACCAACGACCTCAAACCAAAACTCCCCTTCCAGTCCAACAAGAAAAAACAACGTGTCTTCTTAATAGTCGGCGGAGTAGTCCTTCTCCACCTCATCCTTGTAATTGGGTTGACAGTGGGTCTTTCGGGGCGGAACAAGAGCAGTAATATCAATCATCACTCCTCTGTCGACCTCCCGCTACCCAACAACCATGGAGGGCCGTATATGGGCGATTTAACGTATTATGACCCGGGGCTGGGCGCTTGTGGGATTGAGAGTTCGGCTGGGGAGCCTGTGTGTGCTGTATCGCATTATCTGTATGATGCGGTGTCTGTAGGGCCGAATCCGAATGCGAATCCGCTGTGCGGAAAGAAGTTAAGGTTGCGGAGGGCGGGGAGGAGTGTGGATGTTACAGTTGTGGATCGATGTAGGTTTTTGACCTCTTATTTTTCTGGCGTTTGCTGACTTTGTTTCTGTTGTAGGTGTTGGGTGCCAGCCAAATGATATCGATGTCTCGATTAGCGTTTTCACGCAACTGGCGTTGGAAGAGCAGGGGCGTGTGGATGTGCAGTGGGCGTGGTTGGAGGATACACCCCTCCCGCGCACGCCCCCACGCACGCCAGGGTAGCAGGTTGGAAGGTCCACCCCTGGTGATATGTGGTTATCCTGTGGATTTCGAGATACGAACTTGAATTTCTTGTTTTTGCTTTCTTTTTTATTTTATTTTATTTTTGTTTGTTTTTATCATGAAAGAAAACCTATGTTTCTTGCTTCATCGTTTCGTTTCTGTTTCGTTTCGGGCGAATGAAACGTTTCATGCGTATTTACTTGTTTTCATTGTTGCGATTTGCTCCTCTTGGATATGATACCCACCTTACACCCAGCCCTTTTTTTGTATAAAAAGGCAATACCCTTTCAACTTCTTGGTGGGTAGTTAGGAACATTCTTTGATTATTGTTGATATCGAATATATACATCGAGTGAATGATAGGTTGTCAATGCTTATATCTCTATTTATATCTTTTGCTTGCGTCTAATATCCACCGCCAGAGAAAGCGGCTTGTTATCTTCAATTGATGAACTCTGATCATGACATGACATGAATGGAACACCTCCAGTTTGCCCCTCTCACAAACCCAAAAACTTTCCACTCATAAGCAAAACGATCAATAATCAGGAAACTCCGGCTCGACTTCCTCTCTCCACGCCTTCAGTCCACCCCGGATATCTCCCACCCACCTCTCACCGCCCCTATCAACACCCAGCTCTTTCAGCTTCCGCACCGCCACCTGAGAGTCATTCCCCAATCTACACACGACATGGATCGGTCTGGTCGGGTCCGTATCGAGCAGAGATGAAGGGTACCAGGACGGGAGATTGAGAGCTATTGTACTTGCTACTGCGGACGTGCCATTGGGCGCTGTTTCAACAAGGGAGCCGGAGTTCAATTGCGTCGCGGAGGTAGAAGAAGAAGAAGATGACAAGATCGACGAGATCGGAATATTAACACTCCCCTTCAGCGCGCCCAGGCCGTATTGCACCGCCTCCCGCACGTCGATTAGAATCGGGCTTTCCCCCTCCCCCTCCTCTCCCCACCGCTCTTGATACCGCCTCCAATACTCCCGAGCCGATATCCGCTCCTCAGCCCCCAACAGCGCCTGCGCGCCAACCACCCCGCCGCAGAACTGCACATAATCCATCGACCCACTGCGCAGCGAGTCCAGCGTTATCGTCCGCGCCGTCGGCGAGCAAGCGGCGCAGTCCTGTCGCCGTTGGCGCAGCCGTATACTGCGGAATGGAGGGCTAGAGAAGGCCGAGAAGAGATGAAGGGTTGGTGACATTGTTGTGGACGTGGCTGACGTTGTCTGCGTGAGGACGCGGATCGCCTCGAGCGCTTGGAGGACGCCCATGACTCCGACGACGGGGCCGAGGATGCCGCCGTCGGCGCAGCTCGTGACGCTCGCGGCGGGAGGGGGTTTAGGGAACACACAGCGGTAGCACGGTCCTCCGGTGGTGGTTTCGGTTGGCAAGGCGGATAGTTGGTCTACTGGCTTTTGGGGAGGGTAGTTGAGGACCATTAGCTGGCCCTCGGTGCGAAGCGCGGAGGCGGAGACGAGTGGTTTGCCTAGGACGACAGCGGTGTCGGAGATCAGGTAGCGGGTTGCGGGGTTGTCTGTGCAGTCGAGGATGAGATCGTAGGGACTGAAGATCGAAGGCGCATGGGCGGGGGTAAGGTTGACGCGGTAGGGGATGTATTTGGGATACGGGTTCAATCTGGAGAGTTTATGTGTTGGTGAGATGTTTGCGTATCCAGTATTAATAGCAATATGACGTACTCTTTCAAATACCGAATCGCGCTATCAACTTTGAACTTCCCCACATTCCTCGTCCGATGCAGCACCTGTCGATGCAGGTTCGATTCCTCGACCGTATCTCCATCTATGATTCCTATGGTTCCAACCCCAGCTCCAGCCAGATACATGGCAGCAGGGCATCCCAATCCCCCCGCGCCAACAATGAGAACCGAGGATTCGCGCAGTTTTAATTGCCCTGTATCAAAAAGGATTCACAAATTAGCCTGTAGTTCTCTAGTTTAGCCGCTTGTTCCAGGCCGGAACGCACCGTCAAGCCCGATCTGGTCCACAATCATCTGCCGTCCATAGCGTCGATACTCATCCTGTTCGAGTGGATATCTGCGATTCTGTTCAGATGGCACTTCTCCCTTGTTCACAGTTTCCGGCTTGTTTGTGGTCGTTGTTGCTGTTGTTGGCCTCCCCGCCGCGATCTGCTGCTCAGTCCGCTCGAGCGCAGCATTGAGTTGGGAGAGCTGAGCTTCCGTGGTGGCGATTTGCTGCTGGAGGAATTCGCGGGATTTTAAGAGGTCCTCCATCTCTTTGTCATTTCATTTTATCCTCCGACTACGCTTGGTCAAGAGGGTGTTGGCAGTATGTCCCGATTCAGAAAAGAAAAGGGTGGGGTTAGGCGGGGTGAGAGAGGCTTTTTATACCCGAAGTTTAACTTTGATTGTTCAAAAAGAGTAGCGAATTGATTCAGTATGTAGTTTGCAAATAGCATTGAATCAAATCATTATGTACTACTTTCGTTCTTCTTTCATACCTTTTTTTTATCATGGCATTTTGTTGAAGGAAGACATGGTATTTGAACTTTTCAGATACTCTCAAACCGAAACTCCACCAAAGAAACTCCGTACACCGTTCTACACATCCCGCGGACCGTTTCTCATGGGCTATGGCTATCATCCACGTTGGTTCTCCATGTCCGAAGCTTTATCACTGATGTAATTTAAATCCTCTCCGCAGGCTGCAAAACTGCAAACCGCGCAAACAAACAACCCCAGCAGCGTGCACAGAGCTCTGCTCCAACTGAGGAGAAACCGAGATAGGCAACCTATGGTAACAACGTGTGACTATTCGTAAAATAAAAGAAAAGCGACAATACACCCTTTCACGTCGGCCGCGCAGCTTTATTAAATTCTGGATTCTGGTCGATTGTCTGTGTAATAAAACTACGCAACGCCGCCCAACGATTCGACGTGGGAACGCTCTCAGCTCCTGGCTGCGGCCGTGGATGCGGCTGCGTATGGTTTGAGAATTCTGCATCAATAGGAGGCGAAGGCGCCACAACCGCCATCTGCGCCAGATTCCTCGCAAACCGCTCCCTCTCCCTCCGATCGAGCATCTCCTTCCTCTTCATTGCGCCGGGCTTATGTTTCAAACTCTTCTGCCGGATAATGTTCACCTGGCCAGCTATCATCTCTCTATGTCCATCGCTATGATTAGGGTTATTATTTTCATCACCGGCATCAGGCAGCGCATCAATGAGAGAATCGAGATTGGCGACTAGTTTCTTCGAGGGACGCCGTCGCTTTAGGGTCTTGGTGCGCGGCTTCTCAATTCTGGAAATGAAGACGGAATGTTTTATTTGGCGTTTGTCTTTTTTGTTTGTACGGAAGGTTGAGGTGTCAGAGAAGGGACTGGAGGAGGGGATGGGAATGGCAGCTGGTTTCCGGACAATCTTGGCCCGGCTTGTGGTACGCTTTTTGGGAGCGACTGGGGCCTATTGAGTTCGTTAGAAGTGAAAAGCGGCGAAACGAGGGGGTTCCAAAAGGTAGGCATACCATGGTGATCGGGTTATGAAGAGTGGTCGTTGGTCTCGTGTACGGCTGCGAGCTGTTTAATCAAGTCTCAAATGGTAGCAAGCGCGCGGAGAATAAAGTTTGTTCGCTGAAATAAACGCGCGGCTAATATCCATAAAAATGACGAATACGAGGAGTAGTACTATAACTTTAAAGTTCTCCATCCAAATTATTCGACTTGTTCAATTAGAATCAGACTAGCTTGTACAAAACGCACTTGCATAGGCAATGGAATACATCTGAGTTAGCACATGGGAGGAATAAAATGGGCTGTTCCATCCAGACCGAGGTTGGACATCTGATCCACCAGATAGATTATACAGCATCGGTTGGGTCTCTCGCAAAGGATGGCTCGGGAACAGTGGAAAAGCCAAGAACATCCAGGAACGTCCGCCCGCCGAAGGGTCTGGCCATAAGAACAAGCTTTAGGTTCAGGGACTCCGGGACCCGGGTGGAAATTTTCGCCCATATCCCAAGTGGCGGATTTTGAGAGGAATTGTCCATCTGCTCGTATCTTTCCAGGTGTCTATCCAAAGGGAAAGTCGTGCGGGACTTGCTGGGTGACAGAGCTGCAATGGCCTTCCCGTAATCCAGATGCTTCTTTTCCTCCCAGCACAAGAAAATACCGGTTGTTGAACCCTCTCTGTTTCCAACCTTCCTCCGCCAAACAGACCAAACAGATCAAACAGACCAAACAGACCCCACCGGCGTCTGGACCGGGCAGTGGCGGCTGAGGCTTCTGCCCCACCATTTTCCCTGTTGGGCCGTGGCCAGCCAATCACAGGCCGCTATCTAACCGCAGCCCATCTCGGTGGGAGAAATTTCCTGTTTGGGCGATTCAGATGTGGCCTCGGTTCCTGATAGATCTTTATCTCTGCGATCTTGCATCTGGGAACCTGCCACAGATCGAGTCCCGGGCCTAGATATCCACCTTCGCTGCCATCTGCGCCTTGTGAATGTCCCGTATCTCTCCACGGCCAATTCGTGTCTCACCGCCTGCAGCACCGTTTCTCTTCCTCTTGGCCCCACGTTTCTGCGCTGGCACCCGAGTCAATCGCCACACCTATCATTTAAATACCAGTATTGCCTGTTCCCCTCCCCATCCTCGTCTAGCTTTCACATATACCTCCTTTTGTCCCAAGTTACTTGCGCGCTCGTACACCATGGCTGGCCTGACACCACACGGGAGGCGGCACAAGGTGACCGTGATAGGCTCTGGAAATTGGTATGTATTCTCATTCTTTGAACGACATAATTTTCTGACCTAACTTGATATATATGTTTGCAGGGGCTCGGTCATTTCCAAAATGGTCGCTGAAAATGCGGCAGCTAACCCGGACCTCTTCGAGCCAACAGTGCAGATGTGGGTATACGAGGAGAATGTCGAAGTGCCCCAATCTTCAAAACACTACAACAGGGAATTGCCTATCTGTACGGGATCCCAGAACCTGACTGAGATCATCAACCAACTCCACGAGAACGTCAAATACCTGCCCAACATCACCTTGCCAGAAAATCTCCGCGCAAACCCTTCCCTGGAAGACGCTGTCAAGAATTCCACCATCCTCGTCTTCAACCTACCCCACCAGTTTATCAATAACATCTGCGACAGGCTCAAGGGCCACATTGTCCCCTATGCTCGCGGCATATCATGCATCAAGGGCGTCAACGTCACCGCCGACGATGGCGTAAGCCTCTTCTCCGAAACCATCGGCCGCAAGCTAGGTATCTACTGCGGCGCCCTCTCGGGAGCCAACATCGCCAGCGAAATCGCCAAGGAGCTCTACTCTGAAACTACAATAGCCTACGACCCGCCCCATATGGACTCCAAAGCCCCCACGCCTAGAGGCCTCTCCCCCGCTCCCTCCATCGCGAACATCAATATTCCCCGCCCGCAGGACGTCGTCGTGCACTTTGAACACAAGGACTCCTCCGGCAAGTTCTCCAAAGTCAAACTCCAGGCGTTGCCGCCCGAATACCCGCCAATCGACCACAAGCTTATCAAAACTCTCTTCCACCGCCCGTACTTCCACGTGCGTGTCGTCAGCGATGTCGCGGGTGTGTCTCTGGGTGGCGCACTGAAGAACATCGTTGCGCTAGCTGCAGGCTTCGTCGATGGGAAGGGGTGGGGCGACAATGCAAAAGCAGCTGTGATGCGCGTTGGGCTGCTGGAGATGGTCAAGTTTGGCACGATGTTCTTTGGTGCGTCGGTGAACTCGCAGACATTCACGGAAGAGAGCTGCGGGGTTGCGGATCTGATCACGAGCTGTAATGGCGGAAGGAATCATCGCTGTGCAAAGCTGAGTATCGAGAGGGGGCTGAGTGTTGACGAAGTGGAGAAGCAGGAGCTCAACGGGCAGATGCTGCAGGGGACGTTGACAGCGAAGGAGGTTAATATATTTTTGAAGAATAAGGGGCTGGAAGGGGAGTTCCCGCTTTTCACCGCGGTTTATAGTATGTATTTCATCATCATCTCCTCTTCCTCTTCCTCCTTCCCCCTTTCGGAGTAGATGAGCTGGAAACTAACAATGCTACAGGGATTCTGACAGGAGAGGTGCAAGTGGAAGATTTACCTAGCCTGATTGAACGCTAGATGGAAAGGGTTTTTAAACATGGGATGATGGAAGTACCATTCGTCTCGGCACATGCGTTATAATTATCATCCTTATCATGATCGTTTTTATGTTTTGCTGCATATTTGGTGGTTGCCCTGCTTTCCCTTTCAAGAAGGTGGTTTTATATACACATATATGCTTGAAGATTGACGACCCCTTCCGATTTTCTCCGACGTGCATTGCATTGCATTTCCCGTCTGTTCGAAGTTCGTGTCGACCTATGCCTATCTCACGGATACGGGACCCGTCAACACGGACTTCTGTGTCGCGCGCGTATGATTGTTACGCTTAAAAATGGTGGGCTGGTGTTTTGAGAGGGGCATTGATTTTGATTTTTGTTTCATTCTTCCTACTTTCCAAAAGTTAAATCATAAAATTATAGCGATACTTAATGTCATCTGCCAAGTAGATACAGCATACGGTATAAATGGCACACCTTATTATGACACATAACGAAATATATGCTAGGACCATATGTTGAGATGGTCATAATACCAAACCGAAAGCTTTTCCACTAGTCTGAAAGGAAATTTCCCATTGGCACCAGCCCATGGTCAGTTGGTTTTAAGTCACATATGACTATATATCTTGCGGATGTTCCTCCGGCGTCCAGGCCTGACAAAGATGTGGCAGATGATGATGTCAGCGGCCGAAAACCTGACAACCTCAAACAACATTTCAATCACGCCCGCCGCCTTGTCCCGTCAGTTCCCTTGAGTTCCTGTTAGCGGTTCATTCCTGCACGGGAGTTATATCTTATATGGATGAGTCCCTCGCGCTGGATTCCACTCTCATGCCCTTATGCCATGTTGCATCCCGCGCTCTCTCTCCCGCCGCATACCCTTTTCATCACAGTCCATCTTAAAGATACTAGCACATTGGGCAAATAAAAGATTAGGAAAAAAGAACAGGCTCGATAGACATTAGATCTTCTATAGCTAACTCAGAAACATGGCTTCTCAAAAGAGAGAAGTTTACCTCCTCCCCCTGACCGACAATGGCAGCCCGGATGTCCCGCGGGAGTTCATCTCCTTACCGCCCCCCACAGACCCCCCATACATTCTGCGCTTCGTCACTGAGGGGAGCAGTCCCATTTGCAGACGAGGCAGTCTATGGGCCAATATCCCGAAAGAAGGGAAACAGTTTGAGAAGGATGTATTTACGGAGTATAAGTAGGCCATTATCCTATATTATTCCCTCTCAGTCTGTTTACGACCAGGGAAACAGGAGTTGACTGTAGATGCGGGTAATGATAATAATAAGGAGAATAACCTTAGATTAATCCACTCCTCAACCCAAGCGACTGAAATTGACATACCCATCACGGCTCCCGGTGCATTCGCCTTTTACGTAACATATGCCGCGCCCCCGTCGCTCTCAGCCAGTTCGTCTTTAATCCCGCGGGAGAAGAGTCAAGAGCAGCTCCGCTCCCAAACTCACTACCTAACCATCTCTCCCCGCGTAAAACTCAACGATACTAGACTCCCCTTCACATCCCTCTCAGTAATCACCGTCCTCTCAAAATTCATGGGTCAGTACCCGACAGACTGGGACAGGCATCTAGCCAGCATCTCCCGTCGTGGTTATAACATGGTCCACTTCACCCCGCTGATGGCACGTGGCGAGTCGAACTCGCCGTACAGCATCTTCGACCCATTGGCGTTTGACCCGGCCTGTTTCCCAAATGGTGAAGCTGACGTGGCGGCATTGGTCAAGCGTATGGAAGGCACATATGGCCTTCTGGCATTGACGGATGTCGTGTGGAATCACACAGCGAATAATGCTAGTTGGCTGTTGGAGCATCCGGAGGCCGGGTATAGTGTGGCCACGGCGCCGTGGTTAGAGGCGGCGTTGGAGCTTGATACGGCACTGCTGCGCTACTCCAAGCAGCTGGCCAAGCTGGGATTGCCTGTGGATTTTAAATCGAATGAGGACGTGGTAGAAGTTGTCAATGGGATAAAGGGAAATGTCATTGATAAGATACGGCTGTGGGAGTATTACGCTGTGGATGTGCAGAGGGACGTGGAGCGGACGATTCAGGCTTATGTGAGCGATGATGTTCGCATTCCCGAGGGTGGGTTTGGAGTGGATACTATTGGCCCTTTGCAGGAGATCAGAAATTGGAGCTTAAAGGAAAAAGCGTCCTTTATTCGGGAGAGGGGGTTGAATAATAACAGCCGGATCCTGGGTCGACACAGTCGGGATGTCGATGCTGCGGTGGGTGCGGCCTTGCTACGGGCGCTATATGGTCGGTATCAAAAAGAGTCGTCAGATATTTCACAAATTCGAATAGAGCTCGTTAAGATCCTCGACGAGGTTAATCTCCCGCTCTTTCTGGAGTTTGATAGGGATTCCCAGGAGATCTTTGACCAGGTCTTTAATCGCGTCAAGTACCAACGGCTCGACGATAATGGGCCGAAGCTGGGGCCAATTACTGAAGAGAATCCTCTTGTTGAGACATACTTCACCCGCTTGCCAGTGAATGGAGTGACGAAGAATCACGATCCAAATTCCCTGGCGCTGATTAATAATGGATGGGTGTGGAACGCAGATGCCATGCGAGACACAGCGGGCGCAGACTCTCGAGCCTATCTCCGACGCGAGGTGGTGGCCTGGGGCGACTGTGTCAAACTACGCTATGGTGCTTGTCCAGATGACAACCCATTCCTATGGGACTATATGGCCCGTTATACACGGCTGATGGCTAAACACTTCGCCGGCTTCCGCATTGATAACTGCCACTCTACCCCGCTTGTTGTTGCAGAATACCTCCTCAACGAAGCCAGGCGCGTTCGCCCAGATCTTACGGTTTTCGCGGAACTATTTACTGGCTCTGAGGAGACGGATTATCTCTTTACGAAGCGGCTAGGTCTCAGCGCGCTGATCCGCGAGGCTATGCAGGCTTGGAATGCGACAGAGCTCAGCAGGCTTGTCCATCGGCATGGTGGGCGGCCTATTGGGAGCTTTGATATCGATCTGCTGACGGGCGATTATGTACGAGAAAACTCTCCCGATCACACCAACGGTGGCGACAGGAATGAGGCTATCAAACACATCCGTGAGATGCCGATACAGGTGCTGTTTATGGATTGCACGCATGACAATGAGGTACCTGCGCAGAAGCGCCAAGCTAGAGATACGCTGCCCAATGCGGCACTGGTCGCCATGTGTGCATCTGCATCTGGGAGTGTAATGGGCTACGATGAGATTTATCCAAAAAATCTGGACTTGGTGAAAGAGACGCGTGTGTATTCTTCTAGATTCTCGGAAGAGGAGGAGGGACAGGGAACGCAGATGGGTGTCAAAGGGAATATGGTAGCAACTGTTGGGGAGGAGGGTATAGGTTGTGCGAAGATGCTGTTGAATCAACTACACATGACAATGGCTGTGGATGGGTATGATGAGACCCATATTCATCATGTGGGGGAGTACATCACTGTCCATCGTGTGCAACCGAATACTCGAAAGGGCATCTTCCTCATTGCTCATACGGCGTTTTCAAACAGTGGGAACTCGAATGCCACGCTGGACCCTGTGTGCTTAACGAGGACTGATGCCAAGCTTCTTAGTGCCTGGAAGTTGGAAGTTGATGATTCTGATGCGTCGAAAGAGCGTGTTCTTTCCGATAAGAAGTATCTTAGGGGTCTACCAAGCCGCATTCTTAGCCTAGATGGTGTGCGAGTTGATGGGAAGGGGAATGAGACGGCAATTACAATTCCCGGCGAATTCCCCCCTGGTTCAATTGCGGTGTTCGAGACGTGGATTCCTGGTGAAGATCCGTCCGAAAATCTTCGTTCCTTTATCATCTCCGGTGCCGACGAGGCATTCGGTAATCTTGACCTTATCGATCTTAACTTCGTCCTTTACAGGTGCGATGCGGAGGAGAGGGATTCAAGTGGAGGCAAGGACGGTGTTTACAATATCCCAAATTTTGCTCCGCTTGATTATGCCGGTTTGCAGGGCTGGTGGAGCGTGCTTGAACCTATCGTCCGCTCCAACGACCTTGGCCACCCAGTATGCGATAACATTCGCAGCGGCCAGTGGGCGTTTGATTTCATCGTCGGACGCATGAAAAACGCGGTAGAAGTATATGGATATGACCACCTGCAAGTCTCGGCAACATGGCTGCAAGAGCGCTTCGATGCGATTCGCTCCGTGCCAGATTTCCTCCTGCCAAGGTACTTCGCCATGATCGTACAAACGGCGTATTATGCTGCGCGGAAGCGTGGTATAAGTCTACTTGACGGCGTCCGATACGGCACACACTTCATCCACTCACTCGCAATGGTTGCCGTCCAGATGGTCGGGTATGTAAAATCAGCTTCTCTCTACCCGGACAAGCAGGTCCCCGCTCTCGCCGCCGGTCTACCACACTTCGCCACCGACTGGGCTCGATGTTGGGGCCGCGACGTCTTCATCTCACTTCGCGGCCTCCTGCTGGTTACTGGCCGGTTCGACGTCGCGAAGGCACACATCCTCGCTTTCGCAAGTGTGCTTAAACACGGCATGATCCCCAACTTGCTCGGGAGTGGTAAGCTGCCGCGTTACAACTCGCGGGACTCCGTCTGGTTCTTTCTCCAGGCCATTCAGGACTATACCACCATCGTCCCCGATGGGATTTCGCTGCTAGATGTGAAAGTACCCCGTCGCTTCTTGCCGTATGATGATATTTGGTTCCCCTTCGATGATCAGCGGGCGTATAGTCAGTCCTCGACGATTGCAGAAATTATCCAGGAGGTGTTCCAACGACATGCATCCGGGTTGTCGTTTCGGGAGTACAATGCCGGTCCAGATCTGGACAGGCAGATGAATTCTGAAGGATTCCAGATTGATGTTCATGTCGACTGGAAGACTGGATTTATCTTTGGAGGTAATCAGTGGAATTGCGGGACGTGGATGGATAAGATGGGTGAGAGCGAGAAGGCGGGAAATAAGGGCTATCCGGGGACACCCAGGGATGGTGCTGCTGTTGAGATTACAGGGCTTCTATACAGTGCTCTGCGCTGGGTGGCAAAGCTCCATAGTGAGGGACGTTACAAGCACGAGGGCGTTAAAATTGGCTCAATCTCTACAGCGACGATGGAGGAAATAACATTTTCAAACTGGGCCTCCCGTATCCATGAGAATTTCAACCGTGCCTACTACATCCCCCTCGACCCAGGCGATGATTCACAACACGACATCGACCCGTCCATCATCCACCGTCGTGGCATTTACAAGGATCTCTACAAATCCTCCACCCCCTACCAGGACTACCAGCTCCGTCCCAACTTCGCAGTCGCCATGGCCGTCGCTCCAACTCTTTTCCCACTGAATGATGCCCTTCATGCGCTCAGCGTTGCGGACAATGTCCTCCGCGGCGAGGTGGGGATGGCTACACTCGATCCTGCTGACTTGAATTACCGACCGCATTATAACAATGCTGAGGATTCAACGGATTTTGCTACGGCGAAGGGGAGGAATTATCATCAGGGGCCTGAGTGGGTGTGGCCGCTGGGTTATTTCTTGCGGGCGCTGTTGAGGTTTGAGATTTTGAGACGGTCTGGTTTAGGAGAGGGCTGGGAGGAGGGGAAGGGAGATGGGAGAGCAGAGGCGTTCCAACTTGTGTCGAGTAGGCTGAACGGGTGTAAGAGAATGATTGTGGACAGTAGGTGGAAGGGCCTGACGGAGCTGACGGATGGAGGTGGAGCCTTCTGTGCAGATTCAGTAAGTTGTCGTTCCTGGTTCATTCAATCTTGTTTTTATTTTCATTCCGCTCCATCTCTCCATCCCTCGTGATGAAATGTACCAAGCCTGTGTGGGTGTTATTGTTTACTAATTGCCTGCATATTCTAGTGCCCGACACAAGCATGGTCTGCGTCGTGTCTGTTGGATCTTTACTACGATGCGACTCAGTATCAGTAAAGGGCTGGGGGTTGGTGGAGAATGAGAAATGATAGGAAAATGAGACCTCAGGAATCAGCGGCTGACGGGCGCCCTTTGAATTTTAAAGTTTTCATTGATTGATAGATACACTTTAAATAAATAGAAGAGGTGGAAGTGTAAATAGACAAGGGAATTACGCAGAGCAGTGAGCACTCACTCCATCACATGACTAGTAGTAAGTAGGTAAATTAGCTTTTCTTTAACTGGGCAGATCTCGACCCACCGAGTTTCCTACCATTCCACATATAGAGCCTCCAGCGCCACCTCCTACTCTCGAAACATGAATTGTAGCTACAAGTTCCGCGAGAGATGTATCGGATATAACAATAACAGCAATGATGCCTCGATCCCCTGAGGATAGCGACACGACTGACCTTGGTTATTTTGCTGTCACTGAGGATGATGAGGACGACATTGAGATCCTTGCTGAGCCCTGGCATAGATATAAGACAGCAGGAGACTCCCGCACATTTTATCCCATTTGTATTGGAGAAGTACTTAACCAAAGGTACCGCATTGATCATAAACTTGGTCACGGCCACTTCTCTACTGTCTGGATGGCATATGACCTTGAGACTAAGAGTGATGTCGCCGTCAAAGTACTGGCCTCGGGGGAAAACTCTGGAGAACATGAAGTCGATATGCAAGAAGAAATTCGCAAAAGTGTGCAGGACACCTCCCACCTTGTGACATCTCTGGCAACCTTCATTCTTCCTGTTCCTGCGGGCAAATCTTCTCACCGAGTCCTGGTATTTCCTCTGAGAGGTCGATCCCTGGGCAGTATACATGTGAACAGGACGTTGCCAATGTCAACTCGCATGTCCGCTGCTCGGCAATTACTGAAGGCTTTAGAAAGCCTACACAGTGCTGGGATTGTGCACCGCGGTGAGTCAGGCCAAACCTACTATATTCCATTGATGCCTGGATGCTTGAACTAATGTCCTAATACCATCGATGCAGACCTAAATAGTCAAAATTGTATGTGGGGTGTAGAACCACTTCACCATCTCAACAAAGCTGCTAAGTACAAAATTCTTGGCCGACCACTCAAGCAGATTATCCCATATGTACAACTCTGGAAACAAGGAGAGCTTGTTAAACCCCTAGTGTTCCCCGAGAACTTACGCACTGAGGATTTCTATCTTGGTGACTTTGGCCTGGCAATGAGGCTCGAAGGCCCAGCAACTCAAGGCCGCCCACCCAGCATGTACTGTTCACCCGAGCGACTTCACAACAAGCCTCCAAGCTTTGCTTGTGACATGTGGAGCTATATGTGTGTTTTTTCAGTGCTTTACCTAGGTTTTGTCCCTTTCAATACCTTGTCACGTGGCGGGATAGTAAGCTCTATGGTTCTCACCCTAGGCCCTCTTCCCCAAGAATGGAAAGGCTTATATGTTGACCCCGAGAGCAGCCTTGACATGTGGTATGATCAGAATAGAAAGCCAGCCCCAGAAGACTCCCTTGAAGCAAATATTGCATACCGGCGTCCGGAATCTGATCCTGTTGAACGACAACATGCACTCTCTGTCTTGTCAAGAGGGTTTAGTTATGTTCCTGAGGAGCGGCCAACTGCAACACAGCTTCTGCAAGATCCATCGTTTATAGCTCTTGTGGACAAGTACTGTTGATTTTATATTCTCCTTGACTACATGTGCATTTCTCTTTACCTCTTATTTTTTTCCACCTTTCCCTTCCTCTGGCTCGGTGGGGTTTACAATTCGGTACTAAGAGTGTTGAATGAAAGCGTGTCTTGCACCTCTTCGAACATTTGTCACAGATGAATCCGTCCCCACAGCTATTCGCTTAAAGAATATCCTCAATATGAAAATTGCTGGTAATGTAGTGCACGGTAGGTGCGTTAACTAACAGCTGGCTCAAAACCTAAAACCCCTGTCGGCTTATTGAAATGAGTCAGCTATTAGTCATGTAACTGTAACTTAGGTCACTGCATTAAATAGTTAGTTATGCGATGCATTTCTGTCAAAGTATGGACTTCTAAATATGGATCAACAAGCCAACAACCCAGTGATAACTACGGAGTACCGATACTGCTGATGTAGACAGTGGTTTGCCCTAAGATCACCGCGAAAAGTGGGAATATGAGTCAACCTAACGAAGATTAGGCATGCCATCTCTAGGAAACCTTCTGCAGGATCCAGCTCTTCAATAGCTACGGGCCAGTTCCTCTTCGTCCTTGACGACGGCGACGATTACCCCCTCTCGGCCCACCCCAATGTTATCCTCATTGCTATCTGTGACCGCGACTACCACAGTCTCTTCGGCCCTGTCCCTCGCGACAGGGAAAAATAGTTCCGGCGATGGTGGCGGGGATGGCGAGCATAAATTCCAGGATCAGACCAAGGGTCAGCGTGACCTGTTGACGCAGGTTATCGTCAGCTGCACTGTTGGGTTTCTTGCATTTATGGGCTTTTGTGTAAGATTTCGATTTGGCAGTTATCTATCTCTCTCACTTTGTTTCTTTGAACTTGTTTTGTTTGGCGTGGGAAAATGCTAATTGCCTGGTGAAGATCCTTCGACCGAAGTGGAGAGAACTATATGCTGCGCGGAGGAGGCTGAGAACGGCCGCGTCAAGATTGCCTGAATTGCCGGATACGTTGTTTGGCTGGATCCCGATCGTCCATAAGATTTCGGACGATGAGGTTCTCGCATCGGCTGGACTAGATGCGTTTGTGGTTGGTTCTTAGTTCTTTACTGTTCGAGGACTCTATTTTGAGGATATGATGATGGTGCTCACCATGTTCTTCTACTACAGTTTTTGTCATTTTATACGTACGCCATTAAATTCTTGAGGGTGGTGTTCTTTTTCACTCTTGCGGTCATCCTCCCGATACACTATATATATACGAATAAATATGGCTATCCTTGGGACATGCCGGAGGATCATAAAGATGATCCACAAAAGTCGAAGGCCAACCCGACATACCTATGGATGCATGTTGTGTTCGCCTATATTTTCACCGGCATTGGAATATCCTTTCTCATCGATCACACGAATAAAATCATCCAGATCCGCCAGCGATGCCTAGGTGCCCAAACGACGCTTACGGATAGGACGCTTCGTTTGTCGGGGATTCCTCCCGAATTACGCTCCGAGGAAAAGATTAGGCAGTGCATCGAACAGTTCCAGATTGGGAAAGTGGATCAGGTTATGCTCTGCCAGGACTGGAGCGAGCTGGATGGCCTGATGGAAGCGAGAAAGAATATTCTCCAGAAATTGGAAGAAGCATGGACTAAACATGTTGGTTATCGATGGCAGAGGTCCGATACCAGGGGAAACGCCTTACCGCTTGTTCAAACCGACCGGATGGCAGCAACCTTCGACTCGAACGAAAACAGCGAGCGGTCCCGCCTGCTTTCCGCCGAGGAATCTGCGCGAGCTCATGTGTCTAGCTATAACCTCAAGCGACCCACAACCCGCATCTGGTATGGCCCGTTAAACCTGCGGTTCAAAACAATCGACGCAATTGATTTCTATGAGGAAAAGCTGCGGCAACTCGACGAGAGAATTGAGGAGATTCGCAAAAAGGAATGTGAGCCTATACCTCTCGCTTTCGTCACCATGGAGTCCATTGCTGCTTGCCAGATGGCTGTTCAGGCTATTCTCGACCCTTGGCCCATGCAACTGGTTGCGAACTTAGCACCTGCTCCTGCAGACGTTGTTTGGCAACACACATACCTGTCTCGGCGTAGCCGGATGCTGCGAGGCTGGTCTATCACATTGCTCATTGGGGTACTCACCGTGTTCTGGTCTGTGCTCCTGATCCCGCTTGCCTACCTGCTCAATTTGGAGACCATTGAAAAGGTGATTCCGAGTCTTGCGGATTTTCTTTCACGACATGCCATAGCCAAATCTCTTGTGCAAACCGGTTTGCCTACCCTCATTCTTTCCCTAATGACAATTGCCGTTCCATTTATTTATGATTGTAAGTTTTTGTCACATCCATCCCCCTGTCTATCCACAAACCTGTCGTTAATATCTGATTGTTCAAGGGCTGGGCAACCTTCAAGGCATGACATCTCAGGGAGACGTCGAGTTATCTCTTATCTCTAAGAATTTCTTCTTTACGTTTTTCAACCTCTTCCTCGTCTTCACGGTCTTTGCAACTGCCTCCAACTTCTACCGATTCTTCGAAAACCTCCGCGATGTCTTGAGAGATACGACCACGATTGCCTTAGCTCTCGCTCGCTCTTTGGAAACGCTTGCCCCCTTCTACACCAACCTGATCGTCCTCCAGGGCTTAGGGCTTTTCCCCTTCCGTCTTCTCGAATTTGGCAGTGTGTTTCTTTATCCATTCCAACGCTTTAGCGCGCGCACACCCCGCGACTACGCCGGCCTCGACAAGCCCCCCACGTTCAGCTACGGCCTTGCGCTCCCACAAACAATCCTCATCTTCATAATCACTGTCGTGTACAGTGTCTTCCCCAGCTCGTACATCGTCTGCCTCTTCGGCCTCATCTACTTCTCCATCGGCCGCTTCATCTACAAATACCAACTGCTCTACGCCATGGATCACCAGCAACACAGCACCGGCCGCGCATGGCCCATGATTTGCTCTCGCGTCATTCTAGGCTTCATCGTCTTCCAACTGGCCATCATCGGTACTCTTGCGCTCCGAACCGCCGTCACACGCTCCATCCTCGTCGTCCCCTTACTCGTCGGAACAGTCTGGTTCTTTTACTTCTTCTCTCGCACCTACGACCCGCTCATGAAATTCATAGCGCTACGCTCCATCGACCGCTCCCACGCTACGGTTGATCAGGATGAAGTACTCACACCTAATTTAACAATTTACCCGGCTTCACAGTGGGATCGAGATGCTGTCCCTCTCCGTTTCCGCGGTCAGGACCTTGCGTCCAAGTTGAAGAAGTATGTCAATCCAAATTTGGTCGTGCCTCTTGACGAACCGTGGATTCCGGGACGGGCAGCCGCGCATGCGATTATTAATTCTCCTGATACGGGTGGTGATACTGTCACCGAAAGTAGTCACCATGATAACACTGGTACACGGACGAATGGGAACGGGATCCGGAGGAATATGGGGCACTAAATCTCTTGATTTGAATAGAAGGTTATTGTCTATACATACATATACGTACCTAAGTACATCGACTATATAGAATCGGACTTGTGATCAGGATCACTGGGCGACGAGAACCGAAGCTGATATTGGGATTGGATCGGTATTATTTATCTTTATGCTTGAGATTTTAGAGCTGGTGTTAGGTATGACGGTTTTTGATATCATTTTCCTTTTTCTCCTTTACTTTGTCGGCTTTAACCCTCCAGCGCACCGTAATTACACATTTTCCATGATGAAGCTACTTCGTACTGCCACTCACCCTTTGCCTAATATAACTTCAATCTCTTATCCACAACTCATCCCTGCCCATTCCCAATTTTTCTCACATTGTTTTGGGTTACCCTATCAAAACCCGCATCGTCATTTCGCCCTTCTAAAGAGATATGGGTGGCAAATTTTGTTTAAGCAATCCTGTTCTTATGTCCGGTTCTTCTATTCACAGTGGCCGGGACCCTTCTGAGAGAAAACAGACCCGTCAAGTTGTGTATAATGTAACGCATTTGTGAAGAATTCAATATTTTGTCTTTCCGAAGCTCTAAACAGCCACATATGTGTATATCCTCCTTTTTATTATTCCTTAGCTCCCTTGGTTTTGATCGACCAAGAGGAGAGAAAGATGAGAACCACAAACAAGTAGACAAATTCGAAACAGATGGAGAAAAAACTCAGGGGAATAATAAGGCTCCCATCATCGAAGGAGAATATAAGCAAAATGTCTAAAATCACTCATATTTTCGTCTTTTTTTCCCCTTTCTTTTTTTTATGACACAACTTGTGCGCGCTCCCGTCGTTGTCGCACCGCGTCCGCGAGGGTTTGTAATACGCTCTCCGTATCCTCCCAGCCAATGCAAGCATCTGTGATGCTGACTCCGTATTTGAGACCTGCTTTCCCCTGCGGACTGACTTTTTGGTTTCCTATAGAGATCAACGGAAAAGCGAGGTTAGATCATGTGTTCAAAACCAGCCCTGTGAAAGAAATGCAAAAGGATATAAAGGACAAGACTTCGATAAAAACACACACCTTCGTTAATGTTACTCTCGATCATAACCCCCATAATCGCTTGTTCCCCAGCTGCAATCTGCTCCGCCAACACAGCAGCTACCTTAGGCTGGTTACGGTGATCCTTCAGGGAGTTGCCATGGCTGCAGTCAACCATCAACCGCAAGTTCAGGTTTTTCTCAGTCAGCTTCGCCTTAGCCTCCGCAATGCTCGCGGCGTCGTAGTTGGTTCCTTTCTTCCCACCCCGCAGGATCGCGAAGCAGTCCTCATTGCCATCCGTGCCCACAATCGCCACGACGCCGGGCTTCGTCACGGAGAGGAAATGGTGAGGGTGCTTGACGGCACCGATGGCGTCGACGGCGACATCTAGAGAGCCGTCCGTGCCATTCTTGAAGCCGACAGGGAAGGACAGGCCACTTGCGAGCTCACGGTGGAGCTGGGACTCCGTGGTGCGTGCGCCGATGGCGCCGACGGAGAGGAGGTCTGCGAGGAACTGCGGGGAGATGGTGTCGAGCATTTCGCTGGCGATCGGCATGCCCTTGTCCGTCAGGTCGACGAAGAGTTGGCGCGAGACGCGCAGGCCCTTGTTGATTTGGAAGGAGTTGTCAATGTCGGGGTCGTTGATGAGCCCCTTCCAGCCGACGGTGGTGCGCGGTTTCTCGAGATAGGAGCGCATGACGATGAGTAGCTCATCCTTGTGTTTCTCCTTCTGCTGGAGCAGGCGGTTGCAGTAATCCATGGCTGCGTCTGGGTCGTGGATGGAGCATGGCCCGATGATGACTAGGAGTCGATTGAGCGGGTCTCTGCCATTGACGACAGCAGCAGCCTCCTTGCGCGAGCTTATGACCGTCTGCTTGGATGCGGGCGTCTGAGGGATCTCATGTTGTAGCAGGTTTGGCGGGGTAAGAGGGTTGTAACCCCGAACTGTTTGTATGGTGTGTCCGTTAGCTGAGTTGGGCTGAGACGGAGAATGGCGGGGAGCGGCACGGTGCTTCGAGATGTTGAAGCAACAAAGTGTTAATGGATGGAACATACTTCGCCAGTCTTCCGCAAGTTCTGTGTTTCCGACATTTTTATTCTCGATATACCACTATTCAGGGTTAGTTGAGTCATTTGCGGCAGGCCGCAGCTCATGAACTCACCTGGGTAGCCATGGCGGGGCAGTTGACAGCGACGAAGACGGAGGGTTATGTGACAAATTTAGTTAGTGGTTGGACGGGGAGGTCAATTGCAAGTGTTGATCATAGGATATAAAGTGAAGAGAGGTATTGTCGAGAAGACGGCCTAGGCTCATTTCTTCATTAGATATTTCGTCGTCTTGATCGTTCACGCTTTTGGACCTGGGGTTGATAGAAATCTCACCGAGCGATGACCGGGTTTTTTTTTTTCTTTAGAATTCAAGCCCACAATTTTAAGTTCAACAATTGAGATCCATAAAGGTAGTGAAAACGTTATTTGATCGCTTTTGAATAAAATATAAAATATATAGAACAATACTAGTTCTGCTTTTTGACAACCAGCAACATGGCCATGACATGATCCCTTTTTATCCCCCATTAGTTGATCCTTATCCCCCGCGCCTCCACTTTATCCGTAACAATAATCACCACAGGGTTTTGCCTCATTAACTCAACACAGCCATAGCATGTTTGACCCGAGTTAAATACATCCGGCAAACAAGACCTTATCCTCCAGAAGCGATAAAGAGAAATCCCCCGTCCCTCCTCTGCCATTGAACCATTTCTCGCCCTCCTAGAATCCCATGCCGTCCCGAAGTCAGACACAGAAACAACAATTTATGCCAAGACCAGCTGAAGTCAAAGGTTGGCCACAAAATTGACAACTCGCTCCTCCATAGCATAGTTCTGGGTTGGGAGCTTTATGCGTCAGTCTCGTATCCTTTCATCATGGCATCAATTTGCACAAGCACTGTTTTCCGTTTGTGGACAGCTGCGGAAAGATCCCTCATTGGCGGTTGCTTCAAAAGGCTTTGTCTATCACTGTTGAGGCGAGTCATCATCGTATCGCAACGCTCAATAAGCTCTTCCTTGATTGGTTGCAGCCGATTCTCACATTCCGCAAGCTCCTCGCCGTATTTCTGCTCCAGTTGCTGTATCAATGTGGCCCCTCCTTTTCTATAGGTGTCGACGACCTTGATGATGGCTTGCTCTTCATCCACCATGTGTCGAATGAGCCGCTTTGAGACAACTGGGTTAGCAGGTTCAAAGAAGGCAGCACGGTTTCAATTTCATTTTTATACTTACACCGCTGATCTCTAGCAGGATGTCGAGGCTGGTCTTTTGGGTGGCTCGCAGCGCATTCTGCCACTCAGATTCAACATCCCTACACTCTTCCACTAGAGTATCCGACAGGTTTGAGTTTGACCCAGAAGAAATCTCGACTGAGCCCCAGTTGCTGCTGCGCGTGTCGTATATTTCATCCTCTGAACTATTGATATCATGGTCGAGTACACTACTAGATTCTGCAAAAGGCATGGCATTCGATTTCCGCGAAGCATTTTTTATTGTTAGCACTTGCCTGCGGGTCTTTTTGTTCTTCTGTGATTTATTCTTCCGGTTTGTTTTTTGCTGGCCCCTGAGATGTCTAGCGAATGTGCTCGGAGCACTCCTTCTCCAAAACGAACTTTCCCTTGGACTTGGTTGATCTTGAATCGCAAAAATACTTCTCGTTTTTAGATCCTTTTGGTTTGGCAGTTTGTCTCTTCGTTGAGGCGAAGTTTCAGATTTGGAATTGAGGGAGCTCTCATTGCTCACGGAGAGATCTTGAGCTCTGACGGGATCTACACATGTACTGGCAGGAACAGAACATGGCGACATATGATGCGCAATCCTAACTTCTTCTTCAGGCAGAGAAACCGAAGCCTCTGATAGCTGTGATGTTCCCGAAATCTCTATTGGAAGTTCAACACCAGGTGGGATATTACTACTTGCGAGCCTGTTTGCGTGGAGATCTCTGTGGAGGGGCTGGGGGCTTCCATTCTCATCCACCCTTTGACTCTGGGTTGGGATTGGTTGCACATCCCGGCCTTGCGGTCGAAATTCAACGTGAGTAACTTTGCAAACCGAGATAGAATCGACATAGGAGCCTACGTCGCTGTGTTGATTGCCGATCACCAATCTACGACAATCCGACGTTGGAATCAGGGACACCTCATCCAGGTCGTCGAATTCGTCAACTATATCGTTTGCACAATTTTCTGGACACTTTTTTCCAAGGTAAACTTCTTCTTTTTCGTGAGTGTCATTTATAACGGTATCAGAATTCGTCGAATTTCTGCGTGCTGCGCCGTCGGATATGACACATTGATTTTTAGGCCCCTTTGAGTCGAAACCTACAACCTGAACCTTTCTAAGCGCTCTTGCCATCGTTAGGAGTTCATCACTCTTGTTTCCTTCAACTTTATTTTGACCATTACTATTAGGTTTCGGGATACTGTCAAGTTCAGCGGCAGCTGTAAGTTGACTTTGTACTTTTGGCTTTGTAGGATGTTTCTCAGGTTGACTCCCTGCCTGTACACTCTGGTATGTTCCGTCATTTGGTTTGGTGAACTCTTCTGTATTTTCCACGACCCGTACGCCTGAGTGACCCAGCTTGTCATGTTCAACAGCCTGCCGTGCGATGAACTGAGAAACGTTTTTCGAAATTTCCGATACATTTTTCCCCACTTGACACCCCGTGCCATCAATCAAATCGTTGCTGCTTTCTCCATCAACATTCTTGCTGTCTATCAAAGAATTTGACGAAAGCATCCCTGCTTTCGCTAGCGCTTTGGAAAGGCTCTTTCCCCAATTGATTTCCCTGCACTCACCAACCGTTTTCCATTGCGGAATGTCAACACCGGATAGGGTTTCGGGATTTCCCACTTCGTTTGGTTGAGCGGAGCTGCTGGCTTCCCTTCGAGGAACATTGCTTCCTTGCAAATCAAGCTTGTGGTCGATTACCCGTCCAATGAGGAAGTCAGAGTGATCAGTCTCCTTATTGTTCATGGTCAGCTCAGATCCAACAAGTTCAACATGATTGGAGGTTTCTGGCATCGCAGGATTTGGTTTAAGGTCGACGACACCCTCGATAGAATGCATGGGCTGCACCTGAACATCTTCAGAAGTTACTCCAGGTGAAACTACGTCTGTGTTTCCTGTCCAATTTTGCCGGTTGGCAACCAATATCGGTGGACTTGATTCGATCGGATCATCAAGGTCATATGTTGCATTTTCATATTCGTTGGCTAATGCGAGCTTCTGATTTGCTTTCTCAGCCGCAGCTCGCCGCTGACGAGCGGATGTCAAGGTTTTCGTAACTTGACGGCCCGTTTTCTTCGTATTACTTTTAGCTGACGTTCGAGCTTCATGTGGTGTCAAGGGGAGGGTTTGAGCCAGTTTCTTATTCTTCTTTTTTGTTGAGCATGAGGCGCTCTTTAATTTGGAGGTTTTGGTAGGGCCCTGGGACTGATGGGGGGTTCCTTTCAGCTTCTTAGAAGAACTTGCTGGTAGACCAAGCAGATTGTCCTCCACACGGAGATCCTGGTCCCAGTCAACAGTTAGTGGGTTAGCTTTGGAAATGCTGATCCGGTTATGGGGCCGTTTGAGTTTCGGGTTGCCTGCAATTTGATTGGGAACATCTACTTCATTATGACTTCCAGATACGTGCTTTTGGGGAACATTGATCTGCTGGCCCATGGTTGTCGGATTAACTGGGTTGGGATTCTTATCGACCAGGATGTCGGCTGGTCGTTGAGGGCCAGCGGTGGGGTCATCAACAGTGGACGTTTTCTCAGTCACCAAGCCACCCAAGTCCAGGCCGCTTTCCACACCTTGATCGTGTTGTCCAACACTATTTGTAAGTGAGTTGGAGTTGTAAGGTTCGAGCCGGAGTCGAAGTGCTTGTCGTGCAAGGCTTGGCAGCACAGACTGGGTGTCACCCCCTTCCTGACTAATCTGCGGCTCAACAACACCGTTTCCATTGAAAGACTGATCTTGAGCATTGGGTAGATTTACGATGCTGGGGGTTGTTTGGGGGCTTGGGTTTCCTTGCCGGTCGTAGGGACTGCTTCCAGGAGGATATCCAGGTTCTGGGATCTCGTCAACTTTGGACGGATATGATCTCCAACTATCTACGAGGCCCAAACAATCAACATTATTGTTTGGCAGCTGCTTCCCTCGAATAGGCGGGCTTTCCTGATCTCTTTCATTCTGGGAGTGGGACGCATTTAAATCGAAATGGACACTGGAACCACGTATGGCTTCCTCGTCAAAGGAGAGCATGATGGCCGCAAAGGATGGCCGTTTCTTCCGGTTCTGTGCTGTAGATTTACCAAGATTGGGGTCTAAAGTGATTGAATCTCTTATTACCCCCGTCGTACACAAAAAAGATTCTGGTGAGATTCTTCGGTCGGCAACCTTAGAGACACCGCCGGCACCCATGAATCGCCCCATGGTTCCCTTGACGGATCGACATTGCTGTTCAAGAACATCGCGAACCCCAATCCCTTGGATTTGATTTTCAAATACCATTGAGACCTTGTCTGCCTTTTCCGTCAAACCATTTGTCATATAAACCCCGTTGTCGTAGAGGTAGACATCAAGCACTGCGGCTCCTGCGTGCTGTATTAGCTTGTCAATATGGTCGAGACGAATCTTCATAAACCGGAACCGATTGTCCTCAGTTATCATGATGGTGAGGATACGCGAAACTAATATCCCAATCGAACAGTTTCTGTAACCAATACTCCATGTTCCAGTATTGATAGATTGGACGATATGCATCCTATATAGCAGGGTCAGAAAGGATATAATTGACAGCTTTCGTATCCACCCACGTATTTTGAATCTCTGGTCTTGGCTGTGAATCCCGACCAGAAGCAAAGTGATTGAACCTCTGTATCCAGCTTGAATCGATCAGGGTTCCTGATGAAAACATGTCCATGACTGGTTGTGGTGTGCCCGGAGGCCAAAAGATACAGGGTTTGACTTGTGAAGCAACCATATCTTGGATAATTACACCAGCCAACAATCGTAGAACGTATTCCGGTTCGCTCAGAACAGTCTCACCAAGTTTTCGGCTAAGAACACGTTAGCTGATCGTGTGCACGAGCTGGTTTGTCCTTAAGAAGAGAAACTTAACATATTCTCCTCACCGCCCAACACTAACAGGCTCCCATTATCCTTAGATTTCCGAACCAACTCGAGAATGAGTTGGCCACTCTGGCCACACACACACGTTAGCATTTCACGAAATAGTAGTACGAAAAACGTCAACGACATACCCATTCTCGAGGCGCGTCGACATCACCACTGACAAAAGTGTGTAACAAATGTTTGAAGGCCTTTTGTCCGATGAGTGATTTGCGCTGACGAGAAGCAACAACCAGAGTATAATGCGGAGACCTTTGGATGGCATCTGTGAGATCTCTCATAGATTTCTTCACAAAATATTAGATATGCGAACAGTTCAATGCACATCGAGTAGATATCAAGAAGATGCAAACCAGAAAAAGATAAAACCCCCTGTCTCGAGCAAGACATGGAGGACCTCGAAGGAGAATATGGAGCATGCAGTGGAAAGAAACGAGATCGAGCCTCGAGCTTTTTCCTCTATTTTCTCCATCGAACAATTCAATCAACTGTGGAAAACCAGCCCCGGCAAAACGATCGAATGATCCTAGAAAGCCATTGACTATATCTATGGGAATACTATATAGGAAAGACATTGTTAGTGAGCTGGTCACTCTCATGCTTCGCTCGACCAAAAGTCCTGAGAGTTAAGTGAACTGACACCAGCAGGTCGTTTTCCCTGAGCTTACTTATAGCTCCTTGTAGGTATGCTACCAATCTGTCCAGAGAGAATTCCCCTCCGGAAGCAGCCGTCTTATTGGGGATGGCCATGGCGAGAGATGCTTGAAAGGGGATGAGATAGCAACAAATACAAAGGGTATATCAAACAAATCGCATTGCACGAGTGTATGTATCGTATAGGGAATAATATGATGCTACATAGCTAGCGGAAAGACATTGCGGGAAAGGAGCAATTAAACTGAAAAGTGAAACCATCAAGCAAAGCGTTGGGCGAGGAAATGGCAGGAGTTGGAGCCGCAACAACAGCGCAGACGGCAATAAGCTGGTGGTTTGCTGATAAAACAAACGACAACGACAACGATAGCGATAGCGCTCAATATAATCGAACAAACAATATCCAATCATCCCTCGGGCAATGGAAAGAAGAAATTTCAAACAAGTTACTGTTGTAGCTTTCTTAGGGGTACAAAAACATCCGCAAACATCCACGCAGTTAATTGTCTGGAGAATACAACAGCAGAATGCCATCCATAACCTGGGCCGGATTCATCAATTTTCCAGGGTACATACGGTGGTAAAATACCATGAGGTGGAAATGGTTTCACGATTGCTGGTCACCTATTCATCTCCCTTAGGAGCCAACCTGCTGTTGTATGATCCCCCGCAGGGCAGAAGGGCAAACTTTACACCAAAGCATAAGCTTTGGAACGGTCTGGAATAGCTTCTTTTGAAACTTTCAACTCTCGTACCTTTTTGCTGATTCATGAAACTCTGATAGGATGGAAGTGCACAAAGTTCCAACTTATGTTCAGGAATGATCTATATCGGGTAAGGCGGAGTACATCTGGGATGAGTCCTTAGTGAATTTGTTTCTGATCTCGGGTTTGCCCTGATTCCGCTCCGGCCTTTGCTCCTAAACGGATGAATCAAATCCGCTCCGATTTGCGCTAACGACTGGGAGGCCAGAGATCAAACCTCTTTGCTGGGGTAACTTTGCACCTAGTGAAACAGTCTCCATGGACAAAATGGGTTATTACTATTATCAGTTGCGCGAAGAGTGCTAAATGGCCGAACGTTCAGTTATGGATGCTGTTGCCTAATAAATCAGCTTACTCCAACTTTCCCATCGGAAGTGATCTTGAGGAACTTGAAGAAGTTCCATCCAGCATTGGTAGCTCATTCTTGACTCCAGAAAACCCCAAACCCCGTCATCATGAGAAAACCCACTGATAAAGACATGCTGCAGAAGCAGCCACTCCCTGAGCCTGACACTGTTGATAACCTGACATCTACAAAGGCAACGAACCGATTCGCAAAATTGCTCAATCTGGGAAAAGGAAAGACCTATGATCCATCCATCATAATCCCCAAGATATCAGAAGAGCGTTTGCAAGCGGCCGCCCACGACCATGCGTTGGATATCATCACCCTACTTCACGATCACGGGCCAAAGGCGAAGCACTCGTCTGAGACCAAAACCAGTGGACTGGATGCGGAAGCTCATAAACCTGAAGAAACGGTCCTGTACTTAGCCTACGGCTCGAATATGAGTGCCCAATCATTCCGCAAAACCCGCGGTATTTTGCCTGTCTCGCAACTGAATGTTTACGTCCCTGGCCTCAGCCTCACATTTGACCTTCCTGGCTTCCCCTACCTTGAACCTTGCATGGCGGGAACGAAATACCGAGATGACAACCAAGCCCCGATCCACAGATCGGACCAAACATGGGACAAACCGCTCGTCGGTGTTGTCTACGAAGTCACCCTTTCCGACTACGCGCACATCATCGCCACGGAAGGCGGGGGCGCCTCTTACATCGATATCGTGACGGACTGTTACCCGTTCCCGAAATCGTACGATCCCGCGGACCCTGTCCCAGCCCACCCGCTTAAAGACGCAAAGCCGTTTAAAGCGCACACCCTCCTCTATCCGTCCCACAAGTACGAACCGAACAACACAACCGTAAGTCCTCTTGGGAATGCGAAGGAAAATGCCCATGCAACGAATCCCCCTCCCTGCAACAGACCCTACACCCGCGTCCACCCAGCCAACGCCCCGGCCCAGCCATCCCCACGTTATAAAAACCTCCTAGTCACTGGCGCACGCGAGCACGATCTCCCAGCCGAATACTGCGCCTACCTCTCCTCCATAACAGCGTACCGAGTCACCACCACCCGCCAGCAGATCGGCAGGTATACCACGGTGACACTGTGGGCACCGCCCGCGTTACTTCTAATGATGCTTTCGTCGCTGACTACGGATAAAAATGGGAGAGTGCCTAGATGGGTGGTGACGACCCAGAAGTTTTTAGTTTTGGGGTTGTGGGGGTGGTATGATCGTTTTGCGAAAAGGATTTTTGGGGATGGGGAGAGGGTGATTGAAGCATGAAGGATGAAGCTTCTATATTTTCCTTTTCCCTTTCTTTTTCCTTTCACTTGTTTATTTATCAAGCTTTGGCCGCAGATTTCGGCAGATGCCCTCTGCCTGGTTTTTAAACGTGATCAATGTAGAATTATGAATTGAGATATGGCGTTTTAAGTATTTTGTCCCCGTCCCCGTGGTTTCTGGTAGCTGAATGAAATATTACAGGAGTACTCGTTCGTTTTTTTCTATTGGAAATTGGATATTTTTTTCCTAGAGCTTCAGGATTCATTTTCTTAATGTCGTACATGTCGTCAGATCAAACTAAAGAGCATTCGAAGATCCGGGTAGAGCGAGATAACAGTAGAAAACAAAGCTCTCCATCCCATTAATACCCAGACCGAAATTAAGAACAATGATAAAGACAAAAAAAAAAGAAAAAGAAAAAAGCGCCATCTATCTTACGATATCAACCGGGGCGAAATACAGAGTTCATCGCTCCCCCTCCGTGAAAGTCAATCCCAAACGAACTTTGGCGATGTCCCTGAACTCAACTCAGTGATAGCGCTTAACTTTAAAAACAAGAATGCATATGTGATAAGTGAAAAGAAAAAAGAAAAGAAAAAGAAAAAGAAAAAGAAAAAGGGTCTGCCCAGGCCAAAGTTTTAATATATATATATATATCTCTATCCTTCCACCCATCTTCATCTAGACATTGTTTTCATCGACGCGTGGGCTTCCTCACTCCTGCCGTTGCTACCTATCGTTGTGACATTATATCGCAAAGGAAAAGAAAATAGAAGGGGAGTGAGTGGAATGGTATCGACGACGCCTTCCAAGGAAACCAGGAAATGGAAAAATATGAGGATGATAATATGTTGGAGCGGGAAGACAGATAAAACCACGCTAATACAATAATATTACATCGCTAAAGATAAGGGAGACGAGAATATAGGTGAAAACGAATTAATTGAAACAAGATTCTCGTTTTAGAAATGGATGGGTATAGAGGATGGAGAGAAAGAGAGTGCGAGGAGAGAGTGAAAGAAGGGAAGGAAAGAGAAGGGAAGTAAGGCGTGTGTGTTTGTACTTTTAAAACAATACAGCAAATAGAAAAAAATGGTAGAGAAAAAAGTGCATATGAAATGATAAAATGAAAAAGCATATGCTCCGGTGATATTTCTGCGGGTTTTTTTTGTGACTTGGGTGAGGGATGTAGTGGTCCTCTCCTCCTCTCCTCGTTCCTTTTCTTTCCATCCTAGATGCATCCAAATAATTTTTTATCTTAAAAAAAAGGGAGAGGGTTGAGGGCTTTTTTGACCTGGTTCTGTGTTTTGGTACAAGTATGACTTCCATCTATCCATTATCTCACCGTCCACAACCGACAACCTCCTCTTGCACCTTCTATGCAAAGTACAAAGTACAACAAAGAAAAAAACGAGCATAATTCAGAAACGAACGAAAAACCAACCAAACAACTAGCGCTTGCCAATGGGCGGCCTCCCAACTGGCGGACTATACACGATCTTCCGCGATTTGATAGGTGCCCACTTATATCTCTTAACCCAGATGCTGATGGCAGTGAGCATAGCAGTGATGGCGAGAGTCTTGAGGCCCATCTTTTTTCGCTCATCCATCTCCGGTTCTGCCGCCCAGTTTAGGAACTCCGTTACGTCCTTGGCCATTTGCGAGGTGGTGGCTGGTGTGCCGTCTTCGTATTCGACAAGGCCATCGAAGAGGACGCGGGCCATTGCAATTCCTGATATCAAATTTTCCTAAGTAAAAATTTACACTCTCGGAGAATTCAGCATCGTTGTTTCTTACCAGTTCCGGGGAAGTAGGGATTAAAGTTCAATCCCTCTTGTACTGTGGCACCCGCAGGCGGCTCATCGGGATATCCAGTTAGCAAGTTGAAGATGTAATCACAGCCGCCATGGCGGGCCTTGACTATCAAACTCAAATCTGGTGGTAGAGCGCTGTTGTTTGCGGCGCGGGCGGCCTCGTCATTCTTGTAGGGCGGGGGAATATAGTCGGACAATTTGCCTGGCCGCTTCTCGATTTCGCCTTGGTCATTGGGTTCGGTATCGTACTCGTATTCCTCGGCCATGGCTTTCATCTCGTCCACGGTATGGATGGTGCCGACGAATGCGCGCCATGGCACACGAGTGAGGGAGTGGCAAGCCATGCATACTTCGCGGTAGACTTGGAAGCCACGGCGGAGACTATATATCATCGATTTGTACGAATCAGCTACATCTCGTTGTGCTTTTGATTTTTATTTGTGTTTTGTGGGAGAATTAAACTGAGAGGGTAATTGGTAGCCTGCATATGAGCCAATGGCCTACTTACGCTTGGTGATCGAATGTTTTTGTCCATTTTGTGTGTTCCCATGGGTATTTAGCTGGATGTAACCTGGAGAAAAGCAAGTGTCAATATATTCGACGAACAATTACACATGTATTGTCAATTCCTGTCCAACAATCCTCCAAGAAAAATCTTACCCTTCTTCAGCGGGCGTCATAGCAAAGGCCTCTTGGCCATAGAGATGATAATACCATGCCACCGCGCCGACAGCGGTCACAGTGGCAGCCGAGGCGGAGAGGGTCAGGTAGAACGGCGATTCAGCGCGGGACCCAGAAGATGTGGAAGAGGCTCGCTAGAGAAGACGGGGTGTCAGCAATATAATCAACAACGTAAGAATGCCACTGATAGAATGTCGGCGATCTGGGAAGTCCAATTGGACCTGGAAAATATGTTTGATTGTGCGGGTGGATGGGCACTACCGTTGTTGCGGTTGTCTGGCGGAACGTCTGTCGAGCGAAGATGGCCTTGGCAGGCACATTGCGCGCGACAGATCTGGCGAACATTTTTCTTCAATTCAGAGGATTGAATTCCCGCCAGTGGGGAAGAGCCGGAGGGGGTGCTGAGGCGGGGAGAAGAGAGGGCACGTTTGTCGTTGAGACTCCGATATGTGATTTCCGGAGTGGAAGTTTTGAGGTTTGGACATGCAAGCAGGTTTGGCTGTATCGGGTTAGCGCGGTAACGGGCTTGGCGCCGGTGACAACAGAAGTCATATGATTGGCTGATAAGATTTTTAGGTCATGTGATCTCGGCGAAAACCGCGAGGATGAAGGAGTATGATGATTACAATACCGTATCTATCTCTGCTGTGTAGTGTTCTCCGTCATCACTACATACCTGGGCAACTGGGTATGGAAATATAATATACATGCGCGCTCTAGCTCACTGACATGCTGGCAGCACATCGCCCGCTTGCTCCTGATGCTGCCTCTACTCCGGCCCGCTTCTCCTCTTCCACTCCCAGCGCCAAAGCTCTCACGGCCTGCTCGATAGTACACTTGGAATAGTCTGAGTGTAGCACCAACGATAGGGCCGGAAGCCTGCGCAGACTACGGCCACTCAATCCCTAATAATGCTTGTTAATAGTTTTTATGACTTCCGGGGGAGATAGCTAGTATCATTTACCACGCTCGCTTCAGCTACATCTGCCAATTGTCTAGGTGCGGATTCAGGAAACAGCTTGTACCAGAGAACCATCTCCGTGTGGCTGGGGAGAACAAGTGTTTCTGCCGGGCATGAGACGTATTTCAACGGTGTGTTTGGATTGTCCTGGTCGACGCGGACCACATCGAAGGTCGCGCCGTGTATCAAACCGCTGTGATTGAGGTTCTCCAGACAGCTCCGGAATATTTCGTAGATCACTCTACTGGACGGGTTGGGCATGAACTGTTTAATGTCCACCCGGTCGAGGAATGCGGAATCCTGTTCTTTTTGTATCAGCAGGGAAAACACTAAAGAGAAGATGTATTCTCTGGTTTTATCATAAGAAAAGGTCCCACACCAGCGCCGTGATAAGGTTACTGGTGCAGAGTACCACCACATTCGGCCTGTGTCTGAGCCGATCCAGCGCCGTCAAAAGTGCGTTCACGGCACGCATCGCATCAAAGGGCTCGTTTCCGTGCACGCTCTGTTCCCGTTTGGCAGTCAATGTCTCCGCCTCGTCGATGAACACACATACAAAAGTATCCGGTTCCTCTTCAAGAATATTCTCAATGTTATCGAACATCCGTGCAACTAGCTTGCCGCTTTCGCTGAAAAATTTACTCCCTAGCGAGTGCGCATTGATTTCTACCATCTTGCTCTGGGGGAATTGTTTGCCCAGGCGGATTGACAGTTTTTGTGCTAATCCACGGCTGAAGTTTAAGTTAGTATCTTTTTATAATGAGAAATTAGGGTATATTATGAATAGAACTATACGCACCAAAGACTCGTCTTTCCAGTCCCTGGTGGACCATAGAGCAGAATGAGCCTGTTCCAATTGATCGTCCAGGTGTTGAGTTTCCTCCCGGAAAACATAACTATTCCTATTAGCCACGCCACAGACACCATTGATCCTGAGACCTTTTCTTTCTTTTTCTTCTTTAAGAATAATAACGATGACATACGCATCCTGTTCACCGCTCGAAGCAATGTCGACGGTATCAGCTCATCAAACAGAAGCCTATTTCAACGCAGTGATTCAAGTCAATACAACCAACACCCGTGAAATCAATGGGACCCTATGGCAACAAAAACTGATAACATACGATTCCCACAACCCATCCAACTCTTTGCTTGGTAGGCTGATAATCCGTGCCTGCGGGCCTTCCTCATCTCTTTTCCCATTGACGTCAGCATACGTCGGCTGCGGCGAGTCGTTTATGCTCTCAGATCCATGCAGCTGGTATGCTTGCACGTCCAATTCGACGTCCTCAAGTCGGTATGCACCGCTCTCCTGCTGGGGCCCTGCGCATTCCATCACCTTTACCACGTCAAGATATTGGCAGTAAGTATCTGTTAGGTCCGCTGTTTATTTTTTGTTTGGTTTTTGGTCAGTCTTAATTGCTGGGGCAATTCAGATGGATTAATTATAATGATTTTCACAGGTTTGCTCTGCTGTCTCACAGAAGGAGGTTATCTCCTGTCCCAGGCTTAGGACAGCGAAAGTTTCCAGGAGCCACTTTGTGACTTCATCGCGGACCTATTTGTGTAAGGATATTTTTGTTCATGTTTAGATATCATTATAAAAAGAGTAGAAATGACAGAGTGGTGTGTAATCGATGGATCAAACTAAGCACCCACGATGTCTGTCCGGACAATGATGTTTCCCTCATTCCTGATACGTGCTTCGACGTGGAGGATAGGCTTGGAAATGGTCTCCGTCCCTCTGGGTGGAAATCCCATTGTGAATGTAATATAGACGGAAAGGTAGACGGACTACGATAAGTAAAACGTTAAGAAACGCAACAGATGTGGCAAATGAATCTCTCTGGCTATTGTGTTGACGGTGCGTTTGCTGGGAGGTTGATAGAACGAGAAAGGAGGTCAAGGGGTTAAGGGGCTTACTTAGGTGAGATGTTGTTCCCAGCACAGCAAGAGAGAATTCGGACTCCAACACGGCCACGCGTTGATGCGCTCAACCATCACAGGACACTCCGGGTTTCAGACATCATATACAGTAGATAAACTGATAGAATGGCAGAGATAACCATAACCAAGGTAATGAGATAAAGGAAATAGAGAAAATCGCTGTAGCTATTGACCACAAAACACATGGAGATGTGTATTAATGGCACACGACAGAACCAATGTTTTTCATGTGCACTACTTTAAAAACACTACGCGTAGATGTACTCTGCAATTCCCCAAGCATTCAATAATAAAGAAGAAAAGAAAAGAAAAGAACTGGTGGTTTGGTGTGAGATGATCTCGCGTTCGCCCAAGCCGTCTCGGTTACAAAGGGTGTGGAAGAAAAGTCCTTACACAGGCCAGAAACGTATAAGCATGCCTATGCCAACTGGCATTGTGGGTTTAGAGGCTTGAGGCCCAACACTTGACCATCAAGTTAGGCACTAAGGCCCCATAACTTCTACTGCGAGGACTGGATTTGTTTCTTCGAGCTCCGCCCAGGTGATATTGAGATTTCCATTTATATTTCTAGCGTGTACAAGGACTTGTTATTTTCCATACCTCCGGACTGCACCTTCATGCATGATTTCGCTATTCCAACTAATTCGCCGAAGACACCCTCACATATCTCGAATCCAAGGGGCAATCCCTCCCGCGTGGATATTTTATTTAATATGGGGTCCCCGCCGCTCCATTTCCAGCCATGCAGATCCGCAAAGATCTGATATTACGAAGCTCCTAACGTCCCCATGCAACACTGTCAGCGATCCGGGTGCAGCAGCTGGGAATGATTCCCCCGTTTACCCCGCTACATTGATCGCGAGCCCAATTGATTTCCGCCCCTTTTACTGACACATAGCCCCAGACTGCTCTTGGACCCGTGATGTCGGGTTTTGCAAAGGCTCAGGTCTCTGGTGGGAGGCCGCCACGGAAGGATATCCTCGCCTCGCTGAAAATGGCGCAGCTGGAGATTTCTAAACCGGCCCTCCCTGTTGGTGAGTATGGAGAGTAGCAGTTTACGCTCTTGTTCATACATACGCCATGCGTGGGCGTGGAAAGCTGCTTTGCTGACAATTGCCGGCTTTAGAAATATTAGCCTCTATCCTAGATTACCTCTCACCCACTGACCTTATCAGAGTTGCCAGAGCTTCAAGGTTAATGCGAGAGATGGTGTACGAAGATTCAAGATGGGTACAAAGACTGAAGCGGATTGGCTGTTGGGATGATTTGGAGGCAAGGAAGTTGGCAGAACAGTCGAATCCGTATCTCCATGGTCAGCTCTCTATGGCTGTACCGACTGTACACGTCCAGGTTCCACTGTCTAGTACATCTCTTAAAGAGAACACGGCGGGAGGGATTGCAATTACCAATGCGACGAAAACCAGACCGAGCGCCTTTAGTGGTGTTGAGCACATTACGGAACCGGGATCAAATAAATTCATCGACCCGAAGGGGGCGGCTGCTTTATCCGTTTTGTCCCGTGTTCGATCTATACGTGGGAAAGCGAGAGAGGAATACGGAAAGATCCATGCAGTGCTTTATCCCTTCTATAACGATATTGACAAAACGGGAGGCTCGATGGATAGTATGGTTTTCCGGGTGTACGATACGCCTGAAGACCAAGCTCAGATGCTGTCTTCACTGCAGGCCTTCGCGAAATGCGATACTGCCATTAGCGGGGAGGCGAGAAAAGATAAAGTCTCTCGTGCTGTATCTCTTTTTGAAAAGGCTGCTCTGCAGGAATTTAAAAGTGGTTACGAACAGGGGGATATCGATGGCCAAATGCGAAAATATGCACGTGTACTGACCACGCTGAATGGTGGCGGTGCCGCTATGGATTATTTCTTTGAACACAATCACCTTTTTGCGCGGAAGCGTGATTTTGGAAGCCCGTCAGATTGTGTCGACAATGACACTAATGCTGTGAAGTTGGGCCATTCGCAGGCATTCCTCACTCGCCTAAATGTTGCGTATAACGAGGAACTTGCTATTATAGATATGTGTTTTTCTACGCCTACAAAGATTTCAACACTATTTTTAGATAAGGTCGAGAAGGATATATTGACTCCTTACTTTACTGCCCTTTTTACCGACCTCCGCTCCCGGAACGTTGAGTCGTACCTTAGGGCTGTTTCGGGAACGTTTGTGCAGACATTGCATTTCACCCAGGAATTGCGCAAACCGGTTCAAAATTCTGGTGACGACTTTGTCGAGGCGGCGAATAGAATCGTGAAAACTATATTTGAGCCTTGTCTTGATCAGTACCTCACGGACGAACTCAATCACTTCCGCAAGCATTGTGAAGTTGTCGTGTCGGAATGGGATAGACAACTTTCGGAGCAAGCAGCATCCACGGAATCCTTCTACATGGCCAATGTCAACCGACAAGCTGATAAAAAAGACTTTCTCACTTCGTTTAAAAAGGTTCTTATGGCTCCTGTAAACATTCTACCCAATTTCTCTTCTATGATGTCCAATGACTCAAAAGCGGACAACGCGGAGAAAGATGCACAACTGCATGATCCAACATATATCCCAAACCCCAAGTTTGCAACACCCGTGTCAATTCCATCCACGCCCTCGACACCGTCAAATGACCTTCCCACAACGGAACTTGCTGCGAAAGCTGCAATCTTGAACTCAAGACTCGAGGGAATACGCTCCTTGTTCAGCATCGAAGTAGCCCTCGATTTAGTCCACGTTGCCAAAGTTAGTCTAGAAAGAGCTGCCCAGTTCCTAAAACTGGGTGGCAAATCCGGGAATGATGCGAAATTGCAATGCGAGTCTATTTTCGTCTCCCTTTTGCACATCCTCGGCCATCGGCATGTCATTGCAGGTTTCGATAAAGCCGTCGACCACCTTTCTCAATATCGTCCTCGATACGAGGAGAAGCATGACGGCAAGGGCGTGGAGCCATTAGTCACCTTCCTGGAACTGGTCAATGTCGGCGATCTGATTCTCCAGATGATGGACGTCTTCTACGAGCAGGAGCTGGTTGCAGCGAAACTAACGGATCGGAGCGACTTCCTCGATCCAGCAGTGAAGGAGAAGAAAAAATTCGAGCAGATGCTGGATGAGCGGGTTGCGGCAGGTCTTAACAAGGGGATAGACGTGCTTATGGACGAGGTTGATTACCTACTGGCGACGAAGCAGCCTGCGACTGATTTCAACCCTGAGGCAGACCCTACCCGTCGGAATACGAGTGATGTTGGGCCAAGCGAGGCGGCGAAGGCGGTTGTGGAAGTTATTTCGTCGCATACGCGCATGCTTGTGGGGAGCACAGACAAGAGTACGCTTGAGGTGTTTAATCAGGAGATCGGCCTTCGGCTTTTTGCGTCGCTGTGCAAGCATCTAAAAATGCAGCGTATTGCGGTAGAGGGGTCCATTAAACTTATCAGGTAAAGTTTAAAATCCCATTCGAATATTCATATGGATTTGCAAACATGGGTTTTGGTAACTTACTCTCTACATTTTTCTTGAGCAATAGCGACATGAACCATTACTTCAACCTCATCAAAACGATGAAAAACGATCAGTTGCTCCAGTACTTTATTGCCCTCCGGGAACTTTCACAGGTCTACCTTATTGACCCGTCTGATTCTAAGGAGATGGCCATTATCATCGCTGATGGTGACCGGTTTCAGGGCATTTTTCGCGCTGAGGAGGTATATGAATTTGCCACCAGACGCGCGGATTGGTATCAGGTTAAAAAAAGTGTAGAAGGGGCTATGTTTGGTATTGGATGCTTCGTGATGTGAATTGGATGTTCTCCTTGACGGACCTCTGTGGGTTTTGATACCTGGACTTTCGTGATGTTTAACTTAGGTAAAACGCCGTCCCAGCTTCTGGGTGCAGCTATCGCTGGTTAACTAATGGATACAGCTAATGGTGGCGCCGCCGTCCATAATCAATGTTTGATCCTCCACTTTTTTTCCGCCTCTCTTTCCAGCTATCTCGTGCTCCCAACCTAAGCACTCCACTGATTACATAATCCGAATAACCGCCTGTCGATGTTTCGATAGGCGCCAGGCAACTTCCAGGGGTTTTACAGTTCGCACCAACAGCGACAACACTCATGGGAGGCCAGTCAAAGAAATCCATGGCCCCGGCCCTGATACACACGGTCTACAAAGATGTTTTGCATCATGTCTCCTCCAAGTTTTCTTGGATCATGACATTCCCGCCTATTACTATCTCTGGCACGCCTTAGAACACCTGTTTCGTCTTCTGATTATCATCAATACGATTTATGCCAAACTATGCCCCCCATTCAATAACCATTAAATTCTTTCCACCACGCCCGGAAATGCTAAAGTCATCACATCCCCTCACCATCTTCTGTTTTCTCCTATATTTTTCTGACACCTTCGCAGCCCCTTCCCTAGTTATATTTACAGTTACGGCTACTGTCCCTGGCTTACCTACACCACATCAAACGTCACCTGCTATCCCGCTCTCATATGCTTCCGACAGAGTATTCCAAAATACTATCCTCACTGTTACAAACAGATACAGGCGCGAGCACAACGCCACAGCACTCACATGGAACCGCACTCTCGAATCCAGCTCGAGGCGTTGGGCACGTCAATGTCACTGGGCTCACTCCGTACGTATTTCTTCGGGATGAATTATAGTACCACACATACCTCGTCCCGTGTTTCGAAATTTCTGCGCATCGATATGTTCATCTTATTATTTATAAAGATATATATATATATATTTGTACAGCACAATAGTTTTTCCACATCCAGCTAACAAACACACCCACAGACTAGCGGTGAAAACCTCGTCATGGGCTATGCGAACGTCACAGCTTCAGTCCAGGGATGGGGCGATGAACGAACCCATTTTAATTTCAATAAGCCCCACTTCACACATGAGACGGGCCATTTTTCACAGCTGGTCTGGAAGGCCACCAGGACTGTGGGGTGTGCGAGGTTCTATTGTGGAGATTATAAAAATAGGAGAGATAGTGATGATGCATATGGATGGTATATTGTTTGTCAATATTTCCCAGTGGGGAACATTATAGGGAGAAAGTTTTTTGAGGAGAATGTTCAGGATAGGGTCCATGGTGGTGCCGTGAAGTTGATGACTGGGGTATATGAGGGATGGGGGTTGGTGGTTACATTGTTTGCAATGCTTCTGGGGATTTGGGGTCCGGGTTAGGTTGGTAGGTAGTGATAATTTTACAGGTTGGTTTGTCCTTGCCACAATATGCATCATACGTCGAGGTCGAGTCATGTTCATTTCGACTATATACCCAAGCAATTTTCATTGGCTCCTTTTATGAAGATTAAATTGCAAAACGCCAGGTCTTTTCTCCCTTCAAAGACACTTGGTTCTATAAAACCTCCCAACAGATAGCGAAATATCGGATTCAATGCCTCCAGATGCGAACCGCCTTATCCCTCCCACCACTGCCCACTTTCTCTCCATCTGGACTCCAATCAACAGCGTAAACTTCATCTAAGTGACCTGGTAAATCCATGAACAGTTTACCGGTGCGGACATCCCAGACTTTCAGTGTGGTATCTTTGGAGGATGAAACGAGGAGGCGTGAATCGGCTGAGAAGCAGCATTGATATACAGCGCCCACGTGTCCACGAAGGGAGGATATGAATCTATCGACGTTAGTTAGAGAAATGAATATGATTGTAGCCTCCAAGGTTGGTTTGTCTGATAGAGATAAAAATTCTAAGTTTCTTTAACCTACTTTCCATCCCGAGCATTCCACAGCTTAACATGGTTATCAAAGCTGGCAGAGGCAATGTACGCCCCATCTGGAGAAAATGTGACATGATTTACTTCTTTCTGGTGGCCTAACAGGCGTGCAACGGGCTTATTCGACGTCGCGGGGTCCCATAGAAACATTGTAAAATCATCACTGGCGGAGACAAGTCGTTCAGTAATTTTATTATTTACCGTTGCTGCTTTTTCAAACCGACGCTTGGCGGTTGCGATTTTAGCCTCGTCAGTCTCGGGAACCTTTTCGTTGTGTTCGAAAAAGCAAGTTCGGAGGACAAAGTCTGTAGATAACGCTAGATGGTTCACGCGGTGTGAGTGCGATGAGAGCGTCTGGAGCAAGCTGCCGTCTACCGGATTCCAAATTTTAATTGTTTTATCATGGGACGAGGTGTATATGCGGCCAACCCCGCCCCATCGAACACAGGTGACGGACCCCTTATGCCCAGTGAGCACCGTGTCGATACGCTTCGACACCACATCCCAAATTCTCACAGTGCTGTCTTTGGAGGCGGATGCTAGTCTTGGAAGCCCCGGCCTTTGTAAATGGTACGGCTCCCATGCTAGGCTCATAATCCATTTCGTATGTCCCTTTAGTGGTCCACCAAGAGCTTCACCTGTTTTCGGATTCCACAGCCGGACGGTGTTATCCATGCTCCCTGTCGCTATGATCTGCTCGTTCGGCGACCAACTGACGGCGAGAACCCAGCTTTTGTGTCCCTTCAAGGTGTGTAGTGGAGTTCCCGTATCGCAGTCCCATATCCGCGCTGTTGAGTCCCCACTTCCAGTAACCATGCGTGATGACGAAGCTGGGGAGAATGCTGTCGCTAAAATTGCCTCTCCATGTCCTGATATTGACGCGGAACACCTCGATACAGCTTTTACTCGGAAGACGGCCTGCGGGGTATAGTGGAGATGGACAGTATCCTCGGGCGTTTTCAGTCCTGGTTTGAGGAGCGAATGATAGAGGTCTGATAGTATGTCGACAACCTCTCCATTATCTCCTGTTGGATTATATGCGAATCGATAAGGGACTCTTTCGTCTTCATCCTGTTTATTGGGATGGATTAGCTCCCTTTGTTTCCCTATATATGACGTTCCCCTGAAGATGAGCGTACCTACATTCCCTTGTAACGTGTTCACGAGTGTTTCAAGGTTCCTAACAGATGCGTCTGCAATTGGAACAGATACTGGGGGCCCGGTAGCTTTTCCCGTTGTCTGGTCGAAGAATTGTACTCGAATACTGCCTAGGTTAGAAGGGATTGTTTGGATTTCCTGCTGCAGCCGCGCTTTCTCCGCAGTTTCCCGCTTCTGGCGCTTGCTGGGAGGAGGAAGCACTGTCGCCATAGTGCAGGATTTTAAGTATTACTGAAATTGTCGTTGTGAGCTGCCTTGGGCGAAATATTCCAAAATTGAGCTTCGAAAAAAATAATTTTGATAAGATGCGATTAAGCACTGATATGAAAAGTAATTTAACACTAAGACGAAAACGGCATAGTATATCACCTCCCCCTTTCCAAGCCTCAACTTCCAACAACGTCCTCTTTGTATCTAACGACTACATTCAAAACAATGTAAAAAATGTTCGTCACGTATATCCCCACCAGACATTGAGCGGCAGTGATAGCGACCATATCTGAGCCAATTCTGTTATGGACCTGTAGCTGCGTCCAACCACGTCTCTCTGGGATCCCAATTTGTTGAGGATGCCTTCAACCCGTTTCTCAACCAATACTTCATATTTCCCAAGTCACGGCAATGTCTTTGCTCGACGGCCTACAACAGACCAGTCAAGCTCTGGATACCCTAGGACAGCGAGGCCAACAACAGCGGGAACAAGTGTTGCCTCTCAGGAAATTATTTGTGCCATTAGTGAATCCCGCGGAATATCTCCTACTGTTGGCCTGGCCTTTGTCAATTTTTCCACATCAGAGGCCGTCTTGTGCCAGATATGCGACAGCCAAACCTACGCCCGAACCATCCATAAATTGGCTGTGTTTGATCCAACGGAAATTCTCTTTATGAAAACTGCTAGAGAACCACGATCAAAGCTTTATTCCATCGTGGAGGAGAATTTACCTCAATTGACCGTTACTTCCATTGATAGACGGTTCTGGGCGGAAAGCGCTGGCCATGAATATGTCGAGCAGCTTGCGTTTAGGGATGATCTTGAGTCTATCAAGATGTCTCTTGAAGGAAACTATTTCGCGACATGCTGCCTCGCTGCGGTATGTTTGCTGTATTCAAACGTGTCTGATTGGTCTGACTCACTGCTGTTTCTTCTAACATGCTCTGACATGAGCATTCAAGGCACTCACTTATATTGAGACGGAGTTCTCCAAAACTTTTTCTCACCATTCCCTTCGCATCAAATATGAACCGTCTGAGGGTTCAATGTTGATTGACCTGTCAACAATCGTCTCGTTAGAATTGATCCAAAATCTCCAGAATTCTAAATCTCGGGATTGCCTTTTCGGAGTACTCAACGAAACTCTTACCCCAATGGGCTCTAGGCTCCTCCGCAGTAATGTTCTGCAACCCTCCACAGAACAGGCCAAGCTTCTAGCTAGGTATAACGCTGTTGAGGAACTTAGCATGAAGGAGGAAATGTTTTACTCTGTTCGGCAGGGTTTGTGATCAAGAGTTTCCGACGGCGTACAGTGCTAACATAGTGTTTCCAGCTCTCAAGTCTTTCGTTGATTCCGACAAAGTCCTCACCTCTGTTAGTTGCTGTGGTTATAGCGTTGCTTTTTGTCGAAACTAATTATTTCTAGCTCATTGTAATGCCGACGAAAATAACATTTCAGCATGCGGAGCAATCAATCAATAACATCATCATGCTCAAAACCTACGTTAACGCGATTAAACCTATACATCAAGCGTTATCGGGCGCCCAGAGCACCCTTTTGTTAGCAATCCGCAATGTTCGTTCTATTTTGTCAATTTTTTTCGTTTCGCAGGCTGACGCGATCTAGCTGTGTGCGCCCCAAGAGTACAATACGATCGCAGAGATGATCAATTTCACACTGAATGAAGATGTCACATATCAATCACGGCCATTAGATTTGCGAAATCAGCGCACCTATGCAGTTAAAGCAAGCTTCCCCTCCCCTCTGAAACCTTTCAATGAGGATATACTACTAATCTGTGCAGGCTGGAATTAACACCCTTCTCGACGTTGCAAGACAGACATACAAAGAAGCAAATAACGATGTTGTTGAGTTGGCTTCGCGATTAGGCGGTATTTTACAAATAGCAACCCCAATTTTGGTGACCACAACCTAATTCAAATTTAGATGAATACGACTTGGCCCTTGACTTGAGGTTCGAAACCGGTCGACAGTATTATTTGCGTTTATCTGTTTCGATCCTGGACAACAATCCACTACCCGATGTTTTCATTAATATCTTCAAGAGGAAAACGTACATCGAGTTCCAAACTCTGGATCTTGTTAAGTTGAACCAAAAAATTACCGATTCTCACAATGAGGTGATCAATATGAGCGATCGAACAATTCAAGAATTGATAGAGGACATCCGATCACAAATAGCCGGGCTTTTTCGTGTAAGCGAAAGTATCGCCATGCTAGATGTGCTTGTAGCCTTCGCACATCTTGTAACTATACAGGATTATGTTCGGCCAGAGCTCACAGATACCTTAGCAATCAAAGCTGGTAGGCACCCTATTCGCGAAAAGATACATTCGGACAAGTACGTACCCAATGATGCATACGCCACCCAACAATCGCGGTTTCAGATTATCACCGGCTGCAATATGAGCGGCAAAAGCACGTACATTCGATCTCTGGCTTTAATGACTATCATGGCCCAGATCGGCTGTTTTGTTCCTGCACAGTATGCGTCGTTCCCAATAGTGCATCAGCTTTTTGCACGAGTATCGACAGACGACAATGTCGAAGCCAACGTTTCTACATTTTCCGCCGAGATGCGTGAAATGTCTTTCATTCTTCGCAATATAGAACCAAAGAGCATGGTTATTATCGACGAACTCGGTCGCGGTACTAGCACCAATGACGGTCTCGCCATTGCTATCGCGATCGCTGAAGCGCTTATCGAAAGCCACGCGCTAGTGTGGTTCACTACCCATTTCCATGATCTGGCCAAGATCATGTCAGAGAGGAATGGTGTTGTCAATCTGCACCTTGCCGTCGAGATGTCGCTGTCTACTTCAAAAATGACAATGCTTTATAAAATCTCGGACGGATTTGTAAAGGACAAACACTATGGTCTCTTCCTCGCGAAACTTCTCCCGTTCCCCCAGCCCATGCTGCACAAGGCTCAAGAGGTTTCAGAAGCACTGAGTTTGAAAATCGAAAATCAACGGAAACGCTCGAAAACCCTCGCCATTGCGAAACGGAGAAAGCTCATTCTAGATCTTAAAGAGCAACTGCTGCAAGCTAAAGATGGGGCGTTAAATGGTGAGCCACTCAGAATCTGGCTGAAGAAATTACAGTATGAATTCACGTTGCGAATGGTAGCCCTCGATGCGGAAGTTGACATGGCAGATGATGATCTTATGGATGTGGATGAAAGTCGGAGTATACAACCGTCAGTGTCTTTTGACCTTGATCCCGAAGCGATTCTTCCAACAGAATCTAAGCCCATTACTAATGTTACGACCCCATCTGCCCGACCGTCCCATTTTTCATCACAACTAGAGAAATCTCCTTCAATTCCATGGTCTCCATCCGTCATGGAATGATACTCCGCTGCCTCCGAGGAACTAGCACTGTCATCTTTTATAAAATTATCAAGGATTTATGCTTGAAGAGTGTGGAAGATCCCTCCATTTCTAATAGTGTGATTTAACATGTCTTTATGAGATTATACTCTCCATTTATTAATTTTCTATCACCCTTACAATTATCAGGTATTGAAGAAGCCCCCGTGCATATACACGTTAATTTGTCCTAAAATTACGAGATATACGCATTCATTATATTTATATTTTAGCGGCCCAATAAACCCTATTCATTTACGTTCAATTAGCTGTTTATTTCTACGATAATCAAAATGGTATGTGTGGTAACATGTCGATTCAATTCCCACTTATACATTGCCGTTGATCAGCATGTATATGCATAATAGCTATATAATATCTTCACCTCTACTTCTATCAGTGATAACCCATCCACTCCCCGGCTCTCAGCCGCGTACATTGCCATTGCCCTATTTCATTGGGACACAGAAACATTCGTTCACGCTACGGGGGCCTATTGACATTATATCCGCCCAAAATAGTGATACAAGTGGAGGCGAACGAAATGAACCGCGGCACAGAGAGGACCATCCCTCTCCTGCTGGCCGGGGGTGGCTCAACACATTTTTTTTTCATCTCTGTTTGAGCGCGGGTTAAAAACAAGTCTACTTGCGATGATGGCATGATTGCGGTAAATAAATGAAACTTACAATGGCTGCTACTCACCTTGGTTTAAGTAGCATATTGCCTGTCATTGAGAAAAGCGCGGCTACGAGTTCAGAGGTAATTGTGTTTTTGTCTCCTTTCAAACAGTTATTCCTTAAGGATGGAGGTGGAAGGCGGCAACAGTATCTCGCCATCGATCCTCAGGGACTCTAAAAGTCAAATGGCTGCCTCAGCTCATTTTTGTTTACTTGTGCTGGGATGTATTCTCCATCTGTGTATTTAAAAAATAAGGTATTGAACCGTAGTAGAGTTGAGATCCTCCACAGAACTTCAGCTTATATTGGATTGGTGCAACATTACGGAGGGATGAATAAAACATGCAGCCCGTACACGCACAGGCACATTGTCATTCTCTTCGCCAGCCAAATAAAAGATACAGATCAAGAATTGTTTTTCCGATTATGTAAAGATCGACCGGAGATGGACAATCCCCAGGTGCTATATAAATTCCGAAGCAAAATCAAGCTTGGAAGCGATCAACGGGAAGAATATTGTTGTCCCCCACATCTCACCACGCCGTTGTGCATACCAGAGCTCATTCTCCTACCCAAAATGATATAGCACCTGCTTCCCTTTCTTCCCTTTTCCCTTCTTGCCACCTCCTTCCCCACCATCACCCGTTTCTCCTTCACTTACAGCCTCCGCAGGAGTAGGATTAACCCCTCCCCTGCCCCATGGAGAAGGTGCCGCATTGCCTGACGATGTACCGCCCCATCGAACCGTACCACGCGTCAGTCCCGCCATGAGGGTGTTGGGTTTCGGAGCTGCAGGGAGCGCTGGAAAGGCGTCCGCGTTAGTGCCTCGTGTGAAGGGAGCTGCGGTCGTGGCAGATTTGGGACCACTTGATAGAGACGGGCGGGAAGGGGCCGGTGAACTCCCTGCTGAACGAGATGGAGGGGTTACAGTCGACCAAGGTGATGCTGATGTTCGTGCGTTCCTACCGCCAGTGGGTCCACCAAGGGGCGGAAATGGATTACTGCTGGTGCTGATGCCGTTTGATGTTCCTAAGAGGCTTCCGCTGCGCCCGACAGCCGAGCGCGAGGATTGCGCCGTCGACGACTTTAGGCGTAGCACGCGTTTTCCACCGCCGCTGGTACTTGGACTGGTATTTGATAGCACCCCGTTGGGCCCGGGTAGGGCGGGGTAGTCTTCATTTATGGCGCGCCAGTCATTCCAAGCTTTGAGAAGGGCAGTGCGTTTCGAGTTGTCGTCGTAGAGTTCGGCAAGCTCCTTTATTAGAGTGCCTAGTTCGCTAGATGAAGCGTCGAAAAGTGAGAAGAAGGATTCTATCAGGTAGGGGGCGTTGATAGCACCAGTGCGGTAGGAAGACACTTTGTTGCGGAATTCGGATACTTTGAGTGAGTCATTGCGCAGGAGAGATGTCGCACGGGCCATCACAGCGCCATGTGCAATTTTGCGGGCTTGTTCCTGGGGAGTAGAGGGTGTCACATTGGGACGGCCAAGGTCTAGCGCTTCGAAAGCGGGAAGAAGAGTCGCTGGGGTGGAGGAGGGAGGGGGAGCAGCTGATTGAGGTGGCACGCGAACTGTCTGAGACCCGCTGGGTGTGAGTTGGCCGCCGAATGTCCTGCTAGTGACAGATTGAGCGCTTTGGATGGCGATTTGTCTTTGGTAAGCCAGCTCGTCCCGTCTCAAAGGTTGCGCGCTGGATACAGGGAGAGTTTCTGCATTAGGATCACGTCCTCTTCCTGCACCTCTTCCCTCTCTTCCACCCCGCTGTGGTTGGTAGGGAGTTCTATAGTCGAAAGTGGATAAATCAACTGTTCTTGCATCTCTCCTTGCATCCTTGGAGAGCCCGGCTGGATGGCACTCTAATTGGTGGGCTTTTAAATCCAATTGTGATTCAAAGACTATAAACTTCTTCTCCAAGCACTCCTTGTCAAGGCAGAGGAAGTGATCCTTGTTGAAATGGTCCTCGAGGGAATTGTAGTTGATATAATACTGGTGCTGCCGGGATCCATTGCGCCGGTCACAGATATGGCATCGCTCATGCTTATCTCGACAGTGCGTGTAAAGTTCATCATCCCCATAGAACCTCTGTCGGCAAAATCCGCACTCTGGATGACCTTTGAAACCGCTTTGATCAATTGCGCCAGGGTTATCGTCTCCGTATTTCTCATGTTTCCGCAGTTGGGTCATCGAAAAGAGCTCATGTTCATGAGTAAACACCTTCTTATTTCGAGTACATAAATCACTATTTTCCCGTTAGCAACGACATTAAAATCATTGAAAGGTAACCAATCGAGCAGAGTGAAACCTGTGCATACCACATAACCTTGTGATGCTGGCTCTTTACATGGCGATGTAGGTCTGGCCATCCCAGACATGCGACATCGCACTCGGTATCCGGGCAGTTATACCTCAGGAGCAAAACCGTGTCTTCAAAAATATCGTTTGTTTCATATTTAATTCCCAAGTTGTCGTCCGTACGGATGAAGTCATTGTCTCTGAAATCTTCGAATTTCTTTACCAGATCATCGGTAAAAATTACGAACGGCCACTCAGTCTATTCAACATGTGACGTAACAGATGGAAGCAGCTGTACGTTAGCACTCGGCATTCCCTAATTTTCGCAATTGATTCTCAAAGACAGAGGAAATTGAATGACGAAAAGACATACCCGACAGTGCGCGCAAGCCTTAGTTTTATACAGGGCCCTCAATCGCAACGCACAAATATGGCATGTCCGATGGTTACAAGGCGCAACGGCAGTATGGTCGATACTCGACGCACAGATAAAGCACACTTCGCCGGTATCCGCCTCCTCATCCATCGCGGCAGCTGCAGTCACAGCCGCGCCCTCGCCCTCAGTACGTTTGGCATCTCCGGCCAGGCGATCACCGGAGGTGCCTCCACTCCGAGGGGTTGAGCCGGGTGGTTCGCCGTAGTCCCCATCTGTGAATTGGCCCGACCGAATCGTAGAGTGACTTTCTGATTGTGGTCTTGTTTGCCTTCTTCCATCCGGTGCCCCCTCTCGTGCACCCCGCGAACCTCTGCCTCCTCCGCCTCTGCCGCCTCTGCCGCCGCTCTTTTCGCGGCGCTGATGGGTATCTGTACGCACGTTGGCTGATGCGCCGCCACGTTGTCTCCGATTGCCTCTGGTAGGGTTCTGGTCTCGTTGTGGAGGAGAAGTATGGGGAGTATTACGGGATATCTCAGCCATATTTAGTAATCGAGATTGTTGTTCAATTCACTTGGAAATGAGGGGAATTTCTGCAGGCACTTGTTTGCGGGGAACACTTTGGTGGTTTGTGGCTCTCGATAATGAAAAAGGGACACCGGCCACAGAATCCGAATTAGAGCAATCAGAACCGGAGCGGGAAGGAAATTAACGCTACAGCAGGCGGAGAGCAGAATGGTGTGGGCTATATATATATATATATACAGGTGGGAGGTTTGCGGTTGTTGAAGAGAAAATCTTGAACAGGAGGATGGATTGTGTAATAATACAGAAGAGACGTAAGAGTTCTGGCCATGACTGTGTAAATTACCGTATTCCAGTACCAACGTCACAGTTATTACTCATCCATCCTCTCAGCCTCCACAACCCCAGCCATCAGCCATCAGCCATCAGCAACACCAGCGCTTCAAGTTGAGAACACAGCGGAACAGATGGCTGCCCGCTTGATATCGAGAGATCGGATATCTGAGTCATTGGGGTGTCCTGTCTATGATGCAGCGCGGCGTTACGCCAAGTAAAAGAGTCACAAAAACATGATTTCCGCGCGATCAACCAACCAACCCAGCTCAACCCCCACTCACTCACTAATGATTCTTCGCTTTATTCTCTTTCGCGCTCTGTACCAGCTCTAGCAACCTCACCATTTTCTGACTGTCCAAAAACTCCACAATCTTCACGAGCTTTTCCCCCGTCTCGTCCATCCACAACAGAAACACCAATTCCCCTTCTAATGCCCACCCCGCCTCAGATAGCCCCTCAACCTTCAACTCCTCGCGGAATATCGCCCGGCTTGTCGCCCACACAGTGACTTGATTACTGCTCTCACTCTCAACGTACTCTTTGGCTGTTACTGGGATACCGCTCAGGATGGCATGGATGCCGGAAATGTGTTGGATTAAGCCCTTTTTGTCGAATGGGCCGGGTGGATTCATTGACGCTGGCGCGAACTGATAGACCAAGTTCTCTGCCAGGATGGCTTCCAGCGTTTCTGTGGAAAGCGTGCTGAAGTTGGCGACGAATTTTTTGGCCGTTTCGAGACGCTTGGATGGGGATGCCATGGCTGCGCCTGCTGTTGGTCGTGATGCTGTTGATCTGGGGCAGAGGAGAGGGTGAGGTGAGGTCCCGTAGGTAACTATGTATTGGCTTGGTAAATGTTTAAGAAGAAGAAGACTATTATCTCAAATATCTTCTCCCGAATGACCTTTTATACAATGTCCCAGAGGCGGGGTAATCTGATACATGCCATAGCTTGCACAGGATTTCATGGCTGGGATCTTCATTCTTGTCCCTTCTCTGACAAGGGTTCTTAGCTCAGCTCGCAGGGGTGGAAACTAATCGATTCAAGGGTTTCGGAGATATATTACTCTACTCTGCGGGTTCACCAAGGCGTAAGCAACCTGAGATTCGGACGTCGCCAACATCCAGATCATTAATACTCGGAAATATTCCAGTAGAATGCAGCAAGAGAGGCCAGGTCGACCTTTTATGTGGTAAGGTGAGATAATTCTTGGGTTGTTTCTCTTGACGGCCGAAGTCATTCATATTGGAAAGTGTAAGTTCTAAATCCGATTACGATTTATGGGTTTATACATAAAAAGATCAACTTCCCAGATATCCAGCCAATAAGCTCAGCAAATCTCACACCAATAACCCTAATCACTTACTCCCCCATGGTATATATATAAATAGGGAAAAAAAAGAAAAAAAAAAAAAAGTAAAAGTGAAAGGCTAGTCCCGTACTCCTTCCCGTACAAATTTTTCAATACCTGTAGATTAATGGAATTTAATAAAATACCTTCTCCTGCCATATGGGAGGCTGACTCTTCACCTCATCCCACTTTACCTTATTTCTTTCGTCCAAATGAGCCTCCTCATCCGTCATCGGCGTCACACGGCTCGTCAACTCCACTTCGCGACGGCTAATCCCTCCCGCATCGCGCGGTACCCACAGCAGCGGCGTCGGACTCCACACTGAGGGCGGGTAATATGCATTGTCCGCCACCTCGTCTGAGTACTCGATTGGCGTGCCCTGCCGGATCCGCTTACGTAGCGTGGAGTAATCGATGTAGATATGTGGCTGTACTATGGAGTGAATGAAGTAGGAGAATTTGCGCAGAATTGTTTGGAGAGCACTGGGTTTTCGATGTGGGAAGGCCGGAATTTCGGTCGACGTGCCTGCTCGCGTGATTTCGGCTAGTGTTATCGTTGTCTGGGTTGCGCGCTTGAGTTTGGAGGAGGTGGAGATTGGGCTGGGAATTTCGTTGCTGCCGCTTGCTGGGCTGATGGGTGATTTCTCGCTTGTTGCATCGTCTTGGCAGCTGCTTGCGCTGTCGTCCTGCTCACCCATGTCTTTGTTGCTGTCGTCATCATCACCATCGCCCAGCCTTTCAGCTTGTTCGAGCGTCCGGGGAAGTGCGGACAGGAGTGGGCGCAGTGCGTCGTTCAAGGATATATGCGCTAGAATCATCAATATGATGAAGAGGACCATCATGATTACCGGTCCTATGGCACCCTTAATGGCGAATAAGCCAATCATACAGACGGAGGAGAGGTATACGCCTGTTAATACTTGTTGAAGTGCACGCGGGTAGATTAGGCCCTTGGTGTCAACATCAGAGTCGTAGACGAAAAGTAAATTGTAGCGGTAGGCTTGGTAGACTAGGTACAAGCCGAATGAGGAGAACCCGAGAATAAGAGGTGCGATGCAAGAGTAGGTAATTGCTATAATTGGTTAGATATTGAATAGACGCCCGGGTTCAGTGATAATAACGAGGTTGATCGGTAAAAAACTTGAATGCACTTACCTATCACGACCATATTTGTGAAAACTGGGAAAACCGTAGCCCAACGCAATCCGTTCATTGATGTCCATCGTTCATACAGTTTGCGCGGTGTGGTGTCAAAAAATGCAACGAATATTTTGAAAATCAAGAATCCCACCACTTGCACCACAGCACCAGCACTCAAGACTAGACCTTGAAGAAGGAAATATGAAATATAGAAATTTGAAGCTTTTGGAAGATTCTTTGCGAGTAAATCTTTCACCGACATGGGATCCTTGATAATTTGGCTTGTTGCGGCTGAGGCTGCGGAGGTTAGCGTCGTTACAAGGAACACCTGCACGACCTGGAAGCAAAAGTGGGCGTTCTGCGTAAACAATTCGACGTGGACGGTGGTTGGAAGTCCTGTTTGTCGTGCCAGAACTGCAGGCAAATAAGCGTTAGCCGTCATCCTCTATCGGGTTGGAGGTTGAACAATAAACTTACATCTGAGCAAAACGGGTACCAGTGACATAAGCAAAGCAAGTCCTACGGCGGGAAGCAACCCACTGATAACGCCCTGAATCACTTGGGGGAGTTTATTGATAAAGCTAAGGAATGGGAGGAGATTGCTCAGATATGCCACATTCGATATCATTCCGACAAAGGCGGAAGGAATCGACCAGAATATTATCAGGGCAGTAATAGCCGCTTGGGCCAGGAATTTCCGCACAATTCTGGACCACCAGCTATATTGCAAGGCAGGCCAGATAATTTGTTGAGGCGTAATTCCGATATAACGGGGTGTCATTTGGAATGGCTGGTGGTGGGACAGCATTTGATATGCAGTCTGCGCAGATGCTTGCGAATCGAATTCGATAAAGACAGCAGGAATTGGCTTTGCACCCCCATCTCGATGTTTCTTCTGTAGTTTCTCGACTTCCGGAAGCACTTTCTCAAGCTCGGACCGCAACCATTCAATGGAATCAACCTTTTTGCCTGTTAAATAGCGAAGACGATGTGTGGGTCGTTTCACTTTCTTGGCCCAAGGGACGGAATCAAAATCGCAGCCTGTGGTTTCGGGGCGGGCTCCGTCATCAGCTGCACATTCTTCATCATTCTTCTGCCTTTTCATCGCTTTAGATCTTGCCAGGTTTGCAGATTTGATTAGATCTGTCTCTAGGCGCTCAAGCCGCAACGCCAATTTGTCCCTCCTCTGCACTAGCTCGTCCAGCTTTTTGCAGTCTGTGGTAATCCAGATCCGCCGGATAGACTTTCCAAAAACCTTCGTCATCTTAGACCCAGTGAGAAGGGCCTTAGGGACCGCCATGAATAAGACAGTCCTCGACGAAATACGGCTGGCATATAGAGGCGAGAGAAAGTATGCTTGTCGAAGCGTAGCATAGAACATGCCTTCTCGGGTTACCATGTAAAATATGAAACCTGCGATAACTTGTTTAGCCCCATATATCAAAAATTTTCTTTTTGGGACAAGGAGGCTCACTAAAGAACATCCAGGCGACGAGGACATGAGCATAATATCGATTGGGATCTGTCACATTGCTGAAACTCAGTGCATCAAGCTGAGTATTCCCGGCACCCCCCGTGGCATGAATAGGGAATAAAATCGGCCAAACCACAAGACATCCCACAAAACATGTTACCGACATAAGCCGGAGGAACCGTAGGAAGAAGTATCCATCCAGAGAAGAATGCTGAAGCACATAGGTGTCGGACAGGTTAAAGAAGGCACCGATCCAATTAATCCAACCCGAAGGTAGTTCCGGGCTCCGCTCACTGATGGTAGGTAGGTTATGAGGCTGGCCTTTGAATAAAAATTTGTAGTAGCTTGAAAGAGGTAAGGATACTTACTGTTCATGTATATTTCCCAGGTAAGATCTGGGAGCGTAGAACCGCTGTTGACTTCGTCGGCAGATAATAAAAACCAGAGTCCAAAGGGTAAAGAGAATAAACGCAGGAACAAAAGTTGTCAACAGGGCCGTCGCAGAAGTAGAGACATCCACGCCGAGCGAGCTAAGTGTTGAGTCTACAGTTGACTGGTTGTCCCCGCGAGAGGACCCAATGTTTGGATCATTGTTTGGATTCTGAAGGCAGTTATCAGCTTCTACAAAATGTCCAGCACCCTTAATCGTCGTCTCTCTAAACGGAAAATAAAACTGACCAGAAAGTCTGCCATTGTGCCCGCGCCTTGTGAGGAAGCTTCAGGAAGTCCAAGAATGGTCTCACCACTTGATGGGAGGAATGGTTATACCATGAAAATATAACCACATTCCCACTATAGCAATGGGCTGAATTAAGCCCTTAATCTAAAACAATAAGTGGCTTTTGCGATACTGCGATCAAGGAGGGAGCTCTTGGACAATATGTACAGGTTTTCCTTTGAGAAAACATTCAGGGTCTCTCTGGCAGGCCGTTGAAAAACCAGCCCTTTGGCCTCCCTTCGAAAGAGGCGGGCACTTTCGGTCCTCCGCCTCTGCATGGATAATCCAGTGGGGCGCCCGAAGGGACGAATAAGAATATGAGCAGTCATATTTTTCATAATTTTGGGCTTTTGCTTTTGCTTTCATCGACAAAGCTTAATTGCCTGGAGGCCCAAGCCTGTGTTGTGGGATTCGCAGACTTCCAACGATGACTCGTATGACAGGAACGACGAGAAATAATTCCATCCGCAAATCAGCATCGAACCACTGCTGCAGCTGGGAAATCATTTGCCTGTGGGCGGCGTGGGCTTGATGGTGGAGAGTCAAGATGGGATCGATTGCAGTTGATTGGGAGGTTGGTCCACCATGGTTATCGCCAATCCTGCACTATTGGACATCTGGAGCCCCCCGAGCTAGTCAGCGCACATCCAATCAATTCCAGACGGAAGAATCGACGAACCCTCGGCTGAATTCAGGACGGAGAATTTTCGCTGCTCTCACTCAACGCACTGACTTTAGATCAGGTTGGCATCCTGAGGTTAATCAAAACGGGTCTCTCTGCCTTTTCAAGGCGCCAGAAGGGATTTCCCGAAATATCTTTCAACCTTCTCACCGCCGTGACTCAACAGGGCGTTAATTATGACTTCTCATGTGCGACTACCAACTTGTAGTTACACGTTTTGAGTTTTATCCTTCTCTGCAGGATGTATTTGCAACATTTGCAAAACATCTGTGCTGTTGCAGGCAAAAGGTGCCCAACAGAACTTTAAGAAAGTAAACAAAGTAGCGGCGGGAAAATGGATGACGTCCCGTAGCTAAAGTTATCTTCAATCCAATAATAAGGGGTTCCTCAGTTCGTGACTGGCAGGAAGCCAGCTGTCATATGGCCTCCGTTTTGTCCGCTTACCAGGACTAAAGGTAAAACAGCAGTTGGCTTTAGGGTTTTACGAAAAATAGTGCCGTTTTAGCTGCGAGCCGGCGCACGATAGGAACAAGCCTAGGGGTTTGGGTCCCAGGAACACGGTGAAGCCTGGCTGGCTGAAAGCTTCGCTCGACTCCTTAACTTACTGACTGGAGCATGTCAAAGGTTGTTGATCTCAAGAGGAGGATCTCCCAAAAATTCTCATCGCGACCACCAAGGGCGCATATCATGAATGGTCAAGGGATTTGATCTTCGCCCGGAAGGTTTCGACTGGCTATCTTCCGGCCAATCTGTATCAGCATGTCACATATTCTTCCTATCTTCTTCCTTTTCGTCTCTCTCCTCGTACTTCCCCTGTCAGAGTATCGCATGGAATACAAGACGAAGTTTTGATCGAGAAGCGAGGGCACGTCTCGCAGAGAGTTAGTCTCGAAAGAAAACAGTATCCCTAAAATTGCGCCTTCGGAATCTGTGGAAGTTCGGCTGGGGGCCTTTGGTTTATTTCCTACATACTCCGTACACTGAGTTGCTTTCAACTGTGAGCTTGCATGGGTTGTGCATAAGGTTTTGACGTGGCGAAACGGCGACTGAGGAAAAATGATCTTCCTCATTCTGCATGCATCCATCCGTAAATGAACAATCCCATTCTTCAGAGGAGAAGGATGCTCAAATCCCACCCATTCTGTCGGGGGTTGATCATGTCGTCTGCTTTTGGATTGGGACATACTTGATTCTCCCGTGGCTTTCAATGAGCAATTCAAATGCCCATTCGAAAAGAACCGCCCAATCCACCCATTGACGTCTGCCATCCCAACCCCACTCAAGCATTGCGGATCTTCTGTATGACCTAATGCGCGCCGATCGAGGCATGAAGAATCAGTCGCCCGGGCGGTTGTTGTTGTTGTTGTTCATAGTGTTGAACATTGCTCCACCCTGCAGCGGCAGTTGCCAATAGAAATGAGATAGGAAAGGGTACCCTCAATATTCATCAAAATGTGATAATATCCTTTTTGAAGAGGGTGGAATTCGAATCCACTATCTCCTTGTGTCAGCAGTGGTGGCCCAACACCAGGCGCCTACTTGAGAAAGCATTCCATGAACAGTGGTTACCACTACGCCATCCAACCCCACCCTTTTGCGACTATATCTACCCTTGGATAATGCACACTCTTACCATGCTATTGTCTATGTCACCGGCACCGGAGGCCGCGCGGTGATAAGCATCGTTTGACGATGAACCGAAATCCCAAGTCCGCTCCCAGCGTGTCAATTCAAACGAAGAAGGATGCCGATCCATGCTCCCTCTCTCTCTCTCTCCTGATTGTCCACTGCTGTTTCGTTGTCTTGGGACAACAAAGCTCAAAAGCTTATCTTCAAAGAGCGCAACGTGAACCGCTGTAATGAAAAAGAAAAGAAAAGAAAAGAATGAATGATGCTCGCTCTTTAAACGGCTCCTGTACGCCATTCCTTCGAACAATGCACAGTGCTGGCCTTGTGGCAGACAAGCTGGACACGCCTATTCTCACCGCACTTGCAAGTAGCCAAGAGCGAACATCCTGGTGAGCAAATCTGGAAGTGCCAGCGTGGGGAAATTCCCCATCCAATTGCCTCACCTAATAAACAGTCTGGTGAAAATCATATGCACAGTACAATTTCACAAGGAGCCTGTGGATTTCTATCTCCATTTTCGGAGACGGATTAAGCCTGAGGCCACTCTTATCACACGGGATAGCTTACAGGAGCCGAAAGTTGTTAGGGAAGCCCTTCCTCTTATAATTGTTCTCCATATTATCTGTACATACTTAGGGTTAAGTGTCCACTATCACTAGATCCACGTTGGTCCGGAGGCTGCAAGAAACGACGCCTAGCGCCGGCCAAGAGTGTGGAGCTTGCTGTATAGAAGGTTTGCACTTGAAACAAACATGGATGTTTTTAACTAGCTTACTACTCGTAAAGATAGTGAGTATCTTTACTTCTTACCCTCTGCACAGAGCTGATACCTCATGTTCTTGGGCCATAAACTGAAGCCTCACTCTACTTTCATCCTCAGGTTCTTTGATTTTCTTTACTTCTGAAAAGTCAGATGCACTCTTTTATGTGGTAGAACCACATCATAACCACTGTAAACGATGGCTCAATATAATTCTCTATTGCTCTGTCTCAGCTGTTCCTCACTTATTCATCATTGCTGATAGCTAGTTAACCTACAGCACGAAGTACAATTCAAGGGCTTTGTGATATTGAAGGATAGCATGGATAGGACGGTACAGTTGGCAGCCAGGCAGACGACAGAAAAGAAAGAACCAGAAGCCACAGAGATGAAATTCCGGCAGAACGATTTCCAATGAAAGAAGAGCACAAACGAGACTCAGTATTGGGTGATATAATTGGCGATCGCCGATTTCGTTTGATGCCTGATAGACCCCTTCTCCCGAATTAATCAATGATATTTGCTGCTCCAGTCTTATGACCGACCGTCCAGTCCAGGTGGTCTGGGACCCGCTTGTGGCACTTCGGGCAGTCGGATCCAGGCTTTTTGTCCTGATTCGTAGCCGGCGGCACGTTTGAGCAATGCTTGTTACGCTCTCCCTTCTCGAATTTATCACAAAGTTTGACCTGGTTGACCCAATGTTTGCAGTCGTCGTACTCCGTGAAGGTATTTTCGCACATCTTTACGATTATCCTGTCCACCAGTATTGTTAATTTTCATGTATAAAATCACAAATCACAGCTACGCACTACTATCACTAAGTAGTCCTGTGACTCCTGTCTAACCAAAATGGATCTAGGAATCTTACCTAGAATATCTATGTCGAGATATGTGAAGGTATCCAACGTATTCAAAATAGAGATCGATGGCTGAAGAGGCGTGATAGAAAAGGTTCTGAATGAAAGCGTCCCGGCGAAGTGAAACGAATATTCGAAATATTTTTGATGCCTGCTCAAACGAGATATAGAAGACGGGAGTCCCAATATGCGTCGCAATAATTTGGATGGATGTATAGCTTGATGTGTTTATATTCGAAGCTGACCGACGCTATTTATTGAAGCAACTTGTTGACTCGGTTTCTACCCATGAGTTCTCTTCGACAAATTGTGAAACGATGCCACTGTGATATTTAAGACCCGTGCCGCTTGAATGAGGGGGAAGATTCCGAAAAAGAGAAAAGAAAAATGAACCCAGGCGGCGGTTTCCGCAAACGCTGTTATCAGGCCCGGCTCTATACATACTACTCTTGGGAGTTGGGTATCATATAGAAACAAACAAAGAGTTGTAGCAGTGCTTGACACCCCTCTGGCGTTAAGCAGCAGGTAATCGCTTGTGAAAAGGGCGGAGGGAGATAGATACATATCCCGGATCAATGTCAGATGCATTTTATGGGCTTTCCCTCATTACTAAAGAGTTGGAATGATATGGGGAATGCATTTATACTAGCATATAACTACCTAACATACTTCCTAACAGGATGTAGCATTGTCGTGCTGGGGGGAGGGGTATTTCCAGCAAGTTTCCATCCCTTCGTTTAATTTATTATTACGCCATGTATGTAAGGTGTATATCCGGAAATTCAGATAAAACTGATGGATCATTCACGCAGCTTTCCCCCCGTTCTTTTTTTTGCCCTTTCTTTATTCCTGTCCTTCTTTTGCCCCCGGGGCCCCTTCCTGGAGAAAAGGAAGAATGTAAATGAAATACTGAAGCAAAAATATTGAAGAAACGTTGTTACACGATGTACGGTATCCGACAAGGTTGATGCACAGAAAACATGAATAAAAAGAAAGTGAAAGTGAAAGTGAAAGACGGCTAGAAGCATTAGCCATCCGGAACGGTAAGTGTTAAAAGGAAAATGAAACGAAATCTCTTTTTTTTTCTTTTCTGGCTCGAAGAATTCCTTTGTTATTCTATGGTAGTTACGGAAGTTAGTCGACGTATTTAGACTATCAAAATATAATTAATCGCCTGGCTAAAAAGGGAGTTACAGTGAAGCCAATGGCACAAATAAGGAATCGAGCTGCGAATATCTCGGGAATATCATGAGGAGCAGCAGCAGAAGGAAAAAAGAGAAGCAAGAAAACTCAATATTGGAAATCTCCGAAGGGAGAACATAGTGCAGCCAAAAGAACGAAAGGAGAAAAAAGACAAAATTTGGATCGAAGCATAAGATAATCGCGAATATATATCAAGGCGCGCGGAATAAGTAACATGTGAATTAACAGATTCATATCAATTTGGCACGCACAAACATACACAAGGGAGGATCCCACCAACCAACTCCACCCGCTGGAGCAAAATATGGAAAATATGATAATAATGTTTTAAAGATAAAAGGAAAATGTAAATGGAGAGAGGGAAGCATGCATGAAAATAGCTGGATTGGTCGCCCTGGCTTTGGGAATTGGGAAATAATCAGTGGTTCGAGTGATAATATCATGGGAGAGAGATGACCTGTTCTGAGGTTTGCATTTTTCTTCTGTGGGTTTCAGGTTCGGCGGGCGACGCAAGCAAAAATATGGCATGATAGATGTTTAATGCTAGAATGGAGAAGCGAAGAAAACAAAGGGAAAAAAAAGGAAAGACGATGAAAAGATATTAGATCTTCCAGGCATTATAGCACAATTTGCAATCCGATGGCGGATTACAAAAGAAAACGAAACAAGAATACGCGGTGTAAATATCCCTCCCTTGTCCGTCATTTAAACGCCGGATCAAGATGATGATTGCGATGATGGATTACCGATAAAAGAAAAAGGGAATTTCTTCTTCTGGTTCGTGGGGCTACGTTAGTTTTCGAATAATTTCTTCTCTATATTCTGTCCTCACTCGTCAAGGTTGTAGAGGTTGTGGTTGAGTATCTTGGTCATTGTGAACATGTGTATTCGGTCCTGTTTAAAGACGGCTCGCATGAGATCGTCGCATCGGATTTGCCGGCGATCAGCGGGATCTTGGAGGTTGTTTTCGCGGATATATTGCCACACTTTCTTCACGGCTTGGGGTCGGGAAAGCTGGAGGGAGATTGGGACGATTGAGTTAACATAAGTGGCTGAAGGAACGATTTGGAAGAGAAAAATACTCACGGTTACTTCCCCGCCTAGGAGGACAGAGAGAGGAGCAGATAACGCAAGGGGTTTCTTAGAAACAAAAGTCAATATCAGCTGCAATAGCAGTTTGGAAGATCGCCTTCAACTCACATGAAAACCACCCGTTCTCGTTACTTCCTTTTTGGATTCCGAGTCCTGCGCATCTAGATCTGAATCATCCTCCGCTTTCACTTTCTTTGATGTCTTTGATTTCGTAGCCGGCTTCTTTTTCTTGACAGGTGCAATCTTCCTCGAATTAGCGCCCCTGGTAGGGCGCGCGCGCAGGTTCTCCTCCGCTTGCAATTTGGCCGCAAAGATCGCGTCGGCATCTACCAGGTTTGACCTTCTCTTCTTCTTGGGTGGGGATTTATCGCCGGAATCCGAGACGCTTTCCGGCTCTGGCGTGCGTTTTTGCGGGGAGGTTGACAGGGCGGGGGAGATGGGCTCGATTGTGGGAATGTCGGGCTGCCCATTCGACGAATGGCCATTGACCGCCGGAGTTGATTCTGCCTGCTTCTCACTCTGTTCCGCAAAGATATCGAAGCGCTGCATGATTAGGACTTTGATCGCCGCCTGTGTCCACAATGCATTAGCAACAAAATAGCCCCGCAAGAATGTGGGTAAAAACGGAGCTTAGTCGAGGAATGATAGCCAACCTTTTGAGGGGTGATATCGTAGTCCACGGCATCTTGCAATCCTCTCCGTATGCGCTTTTCTGAGATAGTGTTCAGGTCACTGGTTGCTAAGATAGAATCGATGATTTTGATATATGACGCTTGAACGTCGTCGGACACTGCAATGATGGGAAAATGTCAGGTTTGATGTCATAAAATCATGTCCATATTCCATTGACACAGTAAAGACATATCGGGAGCTCTCACATTCCATGTTTCTGGAAAACCCTGATACGTTGTACCTTCCCAGCCCGTTGAAGCGTAGAGAAAATGTTCGCTAGGAGAAATGACGCCGGTGCACTCGGAGCTGGAGCATGGGGTGAAACAAATGTATGAGCTGGTCAGGTGCCCTGACTGGGTGTCGCAACAAAAAGCCGGCGGTGAAAGTAGCACCAGAAAGCGTTAGTGCGATTTGCTGGCGCTTGCTGGGGTTGGCGGGGTATTCGGGAGCAGAACGGTATGGAGGAAAGTTGACCAATGTGGGCGAAGGACGGGTGGCTGGCAGAATGAGGAAGAAGATATCGGATGAATACAAAATATAATATATGCAATAAGTGAGGAGGAGATGAGAAATAGAGGTAAATAGAGGATGAAAGAAAGAAGAGAAAGATAACCAAAGAGCAGACACGGTATGATCAGATGAAACAGAGATAGGAATTGACAGTGAATATGAGCCCGCTTCTAAAAAAAAAAAAAAAAAAAAGTGAAGCAAGCGACGAAGCAGAGGCAGCGGCAGGGCGGATAGTACCAAGCCCTTGGTTGGCTATGGGAAGGCCTAGGGCGGGTAAATAGGGCCAAACTATAAGTTAGGCCAGGCCTGGAGCATGGGGACGGAGAGCTCAAGGGAGAGGACCAGCGTGCAGGTTGATTATATCCAGGAAACCCTGAAGTTGGGTGAATTAACAGCGATGGGGAATGCCGCAAGCTCTGGAGATGGACGAGATACACCGTGACGCACCGGCGGCGCCTATGATGTCTGATGTTTGACGTTTGATGTCTTTGAAGTTGCGATGTTCAAAATGTCGGAGCTGGAGCCGGGAACCTGGAGGCGGAGAAGGCTGAGTCAGCGATGTGTCAGCTGCACAAGCACGTGATGGTGCCGATCTCCAACCATGCCCCATCGGGGATAGCGTCCGCTTGCACACACATCTTTTGCCCTAATCAACAAGGGAAGAAGAGCAGTCTTGATCGTTGGAAACTCGCTGTCGCTGCTCATCGCCTTGCTGCTCTCCTATTCTTCTTCTGTTACGCCTGTCTGACTGTTTTCTGTCGCCATGGCACCGAGTTTCGACACTCTTTCAGAGCAGGACCTCCACGAGCAGGAGCTGGATATCGATTTTTCAGGTGCGTTTTTTGTTCCCAACCGATGCTTAAGCCCGGACCAGGGCTGGTGCCTTGTTTTATTTACTACTGTTTTCAATTCTTCTTCATTGATAGGAGAAACCTCTTCCTCTCCGCTAATCATGTTTTGAAAACAGACCTTAAAGCACAATATGAAGTTAGACTGGAGGAGGGCTTGGATGCCTTTGTGGTTATCGATGGGCTGCCAATCGTGCCCGAAGAGAGCAAACCGCGGCTTGTGAAATTCTTGCTGAAAAAGCTGAACACCGTTGGCCGGACGAGCGAAGATGCCATTTTTATGCCCATGAACGAGAATAAGATGTCAGAAGGGTGCGTCCAGACCAAAATTGAAACACACACCAGCGATACAATGAAGCAGTGGGGACTCTTAGACTAATTCCAAACTATTCCATGAGTATATTTTCAGATTTGCATTTGTTGAATACGAGTCACCCGAACAGGCTCTCGAGGCCACGAAACATCTTCACGGCACTCCCCTGGATAAAAAGCACACATTGGCTGTTAATAAACTTACGGATATCGATCGGTATGGACGTGAGGGCCGTGTTGATGAGGAATATAAACCACCGACCATCGAGCCATTCCAAGAAAAGGAACACCTTCGGTCGTGGCTAGGCGACCCCAATGCCCGTGACCAGTTTGCAATGTTCCGAGGCGACAAGGTTGGTGTGTTCTGGAATATGAAAAAGGACCCTCCGGAGAATGTCGTCGACCGGGATCACTGGACCCAGCTTTTCGTACAATGGTCTCCACAAGGCACTTTCCTTGCGTCCGTGCATCCACAAGGCGTGCAGCTTTGGGGAGGGCCCCAATTCACCAAGCAAAAACAATTCCCCCATCCATTCGTTCAGCTTATTGAGTTTTCCCCCGGTGAAAGTTACTTGACAACCTGGTCGGCACGGCCGATTCAAATCGAAGGCCCTCACCCGGTTCTCTCCTACGAAGAGGACGGCAAACATTTTATTATCTGGGACATCACAACTGGCAAGCCCCTGCGATCATTTGTCAACCATGACGTTCCCGCGGCTGCTGGCCCAGAGGGAGAGTCTGTGAAGAAGAAGGTCCAATGGCCTGCCTTCAAGTGGTCTTCAGATGAAAAATACGTTGCACGAATGCTCCTAGGTCAATCCATTTCTGTCTACGAGCTTCCACGCATGAACCTCCTAGATAAGACATCTATTAAAATCGAAGGAGTTACTGATTTCGAATGGGCACCCGCGGCACCCCAACGCGACGGCATTAAACAATACGAACAACTATTCTCCTTCTGGACCCCAGAAATCGGCAGCAACCCCGCGAAAGTCGGTTTGATGAGCATCCCTTCCAAGGAAATTGTCCGGACAAGAAATCTATTCAACGTTTCCGACGTTAAACTCCATTGGCAATCGCAGGGTGCATACGTCTGCGTCAAAGTTGACCGGCACTCCAAGTCCAAGAAGTCTCTTGCTACAAATCTCGAGATTTTCCGTGTCAAGGAGAAAGGCGTCCCTGTTGAGGTGGTTGACTCTATCAAAGATACCGTGATAAACTTCGCTTGGGAGCCCAAGGGCGATAGGTTCGTTCTCATCACGACCGGCGAAGCCACCCCTGGCGCCGCGGTTGCTCCCAAGACAGCCGTTTCGTTCTTCTGCCCTGAGAAAGTCAAGGGCACCGGTACGGGAAATTTCAAACTTATCCGTACCATCGAGAAGAAGACGAGCAACGGCATATATTGGTCTCCCAAGGGTCGGTTCGTGGTTGTAGCCACTGTCCACTCGCAACAGAACTTCGACCTTGATTTCTGGGACCTGGACTTCGAGGGTGAGAAGCAGGAGAGCGAGAAGGACCTTTCCGCGAATCTCCAACTAATGAAAACCTCCGATCACTACGGTGTCACTGACATCGACTGGGACCCGACTGGCCGCTACGTTGTCAGCAGTGCCAGTGCTTGGACTCACACAGTAAGTTACATCCCTTCGTTGCTGGTTAGCTATATATATAATATAACGTTCAATACCAACTGATGCTTACCTACAGATGGAAAACGGGTACAACATCCACACGTTCGCCGGCACCACGCTCGCCGAACACCCAACAGAGAAATTCAAGCAGTTCGTCTGGCGCCCGCGTCCCCCGACCTTCCTCAGCAAGGAGGAGCAGAAACAGGTCCGCAAGAACCTGCGCGAGTACTCCCGAGAGTTCGAAGAGGAGGACAAGTACGCCGTCGACATTGCCAACACGGCTATTGTCGAGATGCGCAAGAGAGTCCTTAAGGAATGGACTGCTTGGGTACGCCGGGAGAAGGAGCTGCTGGATGAGGAGATTGAGATGCTTGGCTTGGAGAAGGAGGAGGATCTGGATGCAGCGGCTAAGGAAGAGACGGAGGCAGAGGGAATGGTAGTGGAGGAGATTGTGGAGGAGATCATTGACGAGACGGAGGAGATTATTGGATGAAACCTCTTGAGGTTTTTCACTTGTATTTCATTCTACCTCCGTCTCTCCCTCTCTCTTCTTCCTGTTTATTTTATTTTGGTTTCGTTGAGGTCCCCTAACGAATATATGGATTTCAGTAATCCGGGTAATGTCTCTCGTTGTTACCTGTTCATGTCTCTATTCCTTTAAAATTCTCGTTACCTTCTTTTGATGCACCACCCTTCGCTGAACTCGTATTGAGTTTTGATACCCAAAACATCTACCGTAAAAGTGCTTCCCAACAGCTGTAACAAAATTTGTTACAAGGCATCCAATCGCGGAGGAAACAAAAAGGGTGCATCGTCAAAGCGCTCGTGTTGACGGAAGTTACAAGTTGAACGTGAGGCCATTCGAGGCTATAAAATGATAAGATTCACGTTTCCAAAAAGACCAATGACATGGTTTTTGGCATCTGATCAATGTCTTGATTTTGAGAACCATGCATGATCCACTCACTACTAGTACATTTGGTTCCTGTTAAATAAATACTTTAGTAAAACTGTGACAGCCTCCAATCATGCTGCTTGTGATGTTTTCACTTTTTTTTACACCCCCAGCCCTCTTCCCCCCCCCCACCCCCCCACACCCCCAGAATAAAGGCCCAATTGGGTGTCATCCGAATATAATAAGGTCAGGACAGTTCAGTCATACTCTATGCCACTCAACTTTCCCAGGGACTATACAGGCTCATGGATCTCAAGATTTGATTTTGAGGATAGAGCATATCCCTGATCATTACCTGTACGGCTTCTGGTGATTCCCTAGTATACTCCTCTTACTTATTTTATGTGGCTGTCGCTGCGCTGCCCTCTGCTGCGGGCGGGATACAGAAAAGCCCATCTATGTTGGCCCTGGGTTGGCGGTATCAATTTCTTTGGGGACGCCCAATGGCATCTATGGACTTGAGGACGAGGACGAGGGCGAGGGGGTCGTGAGGGGAATGCTGATCGTTGCCACCATGCCCGAACAATAGGGGTAGAGAATAAGGTTTATGAAAATGGATATCCATGTTTTTTCAAGCTGGATTCACTACCCTCACTACGTTACAACAGAATTGGAGTTGGACTAAGAGCGGCTATATGAAAATCATCTCAAATGCAGTAGCGACCTAATAATCTCATTTCTATGCCGAGAATTCTACATCCACACCAAGCGAACGCCATGGTTTGGTAACTATGTATATATGTAACTAACAATCATTGCCAGCGATAAGAATCCAGATCAAATTCGACAAACCCTTTCTCCACGCGAGGTTATCCTCCAGCCGACTCTCCTGGAAGAGCATTCGAAGTATCCCTCACAAATGTTCCCCAAACCACGTAACCGCCTGGACAAACGCCTGTTCTTTCGCGAACCTGACAGCCTTGTTGCTCAAGTCGCCACGGACGGAGAAGCCGTGCTCGGTGCCGCTGAACAAGGTGATTTGCCATGGGAGGCCTACTTTTATGAGCAGTTCCTCGGTGTCGTGGCGCAAGTTGCTGGGGAAGACGGAGTCGGTTTCTGTCATGGTGTTTTTGTTTTGCGCGCGGCGGCGGGAGGGGTTTGTTAGAGGGGATATGCATAGTGGGCTTTATATATATCTCTCTTAAAAAGGGAACAGGATTTTTTACTTACGAGCGGCAGAAATGGCATATGGACCCTTGATAGCCAGCAGCTCCTCAGCAACGACAAAGGACGGATGCGCGACGTAGCCTACATCAAGGCCCCCGCCCTCTTTCAAGAATCGGGTAGCGTACTATATGTGTATACATAGAAAAGAGTCGTTAAAAAGGGATAGAACCAAATCTCCAACCTCAAGCAAGCTCACTAGCAAACGATATATGAAATGATAAAAATAAATAAATAAATAAATACCAACCTTGGCACCAAAACAATACCCAGCCGCCCCAACCCTCTTAATCCCCAACGTCTCGCGCACGTACTTGATCGTTGCAGCCGCAATGGGGTCGACGACGTCTGGGGTGTGATCTTTCAACCAGTCCCTGGTATTCACGCCGCTGGCAATCTCATTCATGGTCAAGGGCTTGCCACCAAACAGATCCGGGACCACGACCAGGTAGCCGCGGGAAGCAAAATTGTCCGCGATGAATTTGATGTTGTCGTGTAAGCCTAGGATGTCGGTGAAGATTACGACGGCTTTGTCTGCCTTGGTGCTGGAGTTGGCGGTGTTGCTGGGGTGGGAGATGTATGTGTCGACTGGATCATTGGCGCGCCCAACATCGAGACGGAGAACTGTTTAGTGATCTATGTATGATTTGATGTGATAAAGTGAGGGTTATATAACGTACTATCTCCGATTTTCTTGATTTCGCCCGAGGCGATTCCCTCGTGCTTGAAGCCGCGGGTGCAGCAAGCGCTGGGTGGGTTAGATGCCATTATTGCTGCGAGGGGGCTGGAGGGAGTTGAAAGGTATTATTTGATTGGAGATGGGCAGATATAAATACTACTGATTGTCTACGGCTGCGAAGTTAGGTCCTGCAGCGGCTGTCTTTTCGCAGGTTGATGGCTTCGTATACGAGTATTTATAGGTCTCTGATGCTCGACCGTTCACGGATAGCGCTAGACAGAGATAGCGGAGACGAGTACAACCAGCTAAGGTGTAGGCCCGTCGTTATACGGACCTGAACTGGGCAACTAAAGGTTGTCTGGATGGACTTATCTCCATTGTCATTGTTCTTGCATGTATGATTGCATATGATTTGCTGTCTTTCAGCCAGAGCAATGAGCCCTAAATGAGGCAAACTTTCTCTATATTGGCGTAGATATCCAGGATGCCTTTACCAACCAGACAGGATTGTCGCAATTTCATCTCCTTGATAACTTATATCCGGGAACTACGCACAGTATATCGTATATCCCATCAGGACTCGACTTCAATGTCGGATAAATATTCCTACATCCCCGGTTGAAAAAAGGAAAAATCAAGCTGATCAATAAAAAAGCACAACCCCTAGATACCCGGACAAGGATCTCCAGATCCATCGGTTACACGATCTACGAGCTAGTTAGCTTCCTGCTTAGAAATCGACAACCCAAAGCCCTCTTTGCAGAACTTAAAAAGCTACATGCAACAAAGCAGGTTGACCGGCGAGCTGCATCCGGCGGCGAAGATGATAGATTATTAATCGCTCGTCTCCAACTGCTCAACCCACAGCCAGCATCTCTCCGCTGAGAACAGCCGATCTGGGCCGCTTTGAGAGATTAAGCTCTGCATGGGCATGGAACATAGGCTTCGATATTGCTGGATTGAGTTGGTTTTGATGAGCCTGTTTATGCCTTCATGTCGTAACTCGCTACAAACTACTCCCGAGACCACGAAATCTATAGTCTAGAAAGCTCCATACAAGGATCAGTAAATATCCGAGCTCTACTCAGTACACTCTCCATAGAAAAGTGATGGATGGTTCGCATGTCGACTATGCCTATGTGAAATGTGTAAACTCCTTAGCAGCGTCTAAAGACTAGTAAATACTCGTAGCGTCTCCACTTCCATGACTACCATGGGTCTCAAATCTCCATCGAGGAATCCACTCTTGAGCTATGACGATTGCGAGTCCCTAACTAGCTGTTAGTTATTCATGCAGCATTACCAAGGTCAAGGGGTGAGAGGGACTTTGGGACGACCAAGCGGGTTGGAGGTATTCCCGAGGGTCTGCTCTGGGACATGCGCATAAGGGGTTGTTGTACGGTGTAGGTGTCCTCCCGTGCCCTTGCCCTGTGGATGCATGCAACATGTTTATCGAATCATAACAAGGTTTGCGCAAGAAAGAAGTAGTTAGTTAGTTACGGAGCTCACAAAGAAAGGGGGGAAGCAGCTGGATACAAGGGGATCCTCAACATATAAAGCACCGGCCCTTCCGCCCTTCGATGGGCCCCGTTTCCCTCTCTACATGCCGACACACAGGCGGGTAGACGGATTGCAACATATGTATGAATCTCTCCAGAACAAAATATCATAAAACCATGGCCTCCGCAAAGTTCCTTATTACAGGTTCGACGAGCGGCCTGGGTGCTTCTGTGCTCGCCACCCTGTACAAATCCGTCGACGACCCAGCGGAGATCATAGCTACCTCCTCCCGTGTTGAAGTCGCCGCCAAACTCCAGCAGGATTACCCGGGCACCCAGTTCCGGGTCGTCGACTACGACAACGAGCCAGCACTGGAGAAGGCCTTTGAGGGAGTCGATCGACTGTTCTTCGTTTCAACACCTGTTGTCGATACAAATAGGAGGGCCAAGCAACATTCGAATGTCATTGAGGCCGCGAAGAAGGCAGGCGTTGGGCATGTATGAAATCCTTTTTTCTAAAATTGCAAATGTGGAACCCCCTGCGCAGGAGGAAGGGGAGAAAAATTAATTTTCTTCTCTGTGAGTTTGCAGGTATATTACTCCAGCCTATCATTTGGCGGCTATGGATCGCATTCAAAGGCTGTCGTGCAGACGGCCCATTTAATCACTGAAGAGCAGCTGAAAAAGTACCAAGTATCCCTCGGGCTGAGAAATCTCGGTTTTTCCCCTGTATGTACTGTACATTCCTCGCTAACACATCCCCCAGATCCGGGATCTCATACACCTCCATCCGCGAAGGCATCTACGCAGAAGCTTTCCCCGTCTTCGCTGCCTGGTACCCCGATACAACCACCATGTACATCCCCACCGACGGCCGTATCGCCTGGACCTCCCGCAGCGAACTAGGCGAAGCGAACGCAAGGCTCATGCTACGGGACCCAGCCACTCTCCCCTCCCTTCTCAAAAACGACTACGACAACAACGTCGCCCTCCTCACTGGGCCCGGTGCGTATACCTTTGCGCACCTCGCTGAAGCTCTTACCCGCGCTACAGGCAGGAAAGTAACTCTGCAGAAGATCCCGCGGGAACAGTATGCGGCTGTTGTTGCCGTGGAGGACGCTAAGGAGGGCCACGGCGGGAAATCAGCGCAGTTCTTCGAGCTATGGGCTAGTTTGCTGGATGCAGTGGGGCAGGGTGAGGCGGAGATGGTGGCGCCGTTGATGGGCGAGTTGCTGGGCCGGCCGCCACGAGATGGCTTGGAGTATATTGAGGAGTTGGTGCGGGAAGCAGGACCTCAGGGTGGCTATACGTGGCACCAGAATTATGATATTGGCAAGAGGTAGATGGTTAACGGCTTTATGATTTGTTTATTAGTCAAGTTTGTGCATATGGACACGGGTGTTGTGTGATTTGACACTTAGATTCCTTATTATTATTAAACTGTTATTATTATCATATATATTTTTGTGGTCTTTCGGCTGGACAAATTAGGTGAAGTGATTCCAATAGAATTTAGGCATCAAAGGCTCGTACTAGTTGCCAGTACTCATCATCGTCAACCATTCATATCTTTCCGGGGGAGGGTTTATTCAATCGATTGATCCATTACTACCTATGCATGTCACAGAATCTATGGCACGTGCAAAGAAGAGGGCCCGTGTGGTTTGAAGAAAGTTGGAAAATGCCAGACAGATTGGCGTTCACCGGATATGATTTGTCCGTTCGTTATTATATTATTTCTATTTGTTATTTATTATTTGCTGCTGGCAGCCTAGACTGACCCGATAGAGTGGTTCGTGGGGGCGACGGGTGGCTGGGGGCCGGGAAGTGAGAAAAGAAGGATATAAAGATATATCCATTCGTTGCAGTTGCATGGAGCTGATAGCGAATCTAATAATCATGTCATTATTTGATAGAGATCAGGATTCCTCGGATAGGGGTATATCATATATATGTAACTAATATAACCATATGTAGCTATAGATCTGTGCCGTGCAAGTGCAATCACTTTCTTTCAAGCCCGCTTTTCGCATTCTGCATGAAAGGAACTTAGTGAAGTAACTAAATAATACCAAATAATGCCATTCATTTCCCTGGTTTCCCTGGTGTATTTTCTTTTTCTCCCGTTTTGCACGACGGGCCCCGAAAAATAAAAGCCCGTTTTCTTCTTGAGATGGGTTGGTGAATAGTTCCATCGTTGGCTGGCGGAATCCTTATCTTTCCCTCCTTCGTCAACCCATCGGGTGTTTCTCTTTTTCTTTCTCTTTCTCTTTTCTTTTTTTTATTTTTCCTTTTTTTTTTTTTTCAACCTCCCAGACTTGCGGATCAGCCATTCCATGGACGGGTGATATTATCGTGGTCTCCCCTGGGGTAGCACTGCATAAGCAGGCGGAAATAGACAAAAAGGGCCTGTACCTGTCCCCCGCAGCAAACATTCGTGTCGACACCCATCGCCGTCGAGAGTGTGTGCTGTCGAGGCCATTGACACATCACAGCAGCCGCATCGCATACGCACCGCCCTCTGCCTTCGGGATATTGTTGTTTTTCCGGTGTTGTGTTGTTGTGTTGTTGTTTGTTTCATCCGGCGACAGAGTTCGTCTTATTAGTAACAAACCTCCGCCCTCGCCGTCAACTTCACCGTGTCCTCCTACCAGCCTTCTTGACTTGCTCCTCTTCCCCAGTCCCGGACCGCTCGAGGAACCAGGTCCAGGAACACGGTCAGGAACGCTGTCCTCTCCCAATCTCCTGTTCCCCAGCAGGTTTCCCCAGAGCATGTACACGCTCAAACAAGACCGCCCGCATCCTGTCCCACCACCACCGCCTCTCACCATGGATCACCTCCAGCATGGCTATTCCACCAACACACCCGTTACTCTGCCTGGTATCCCAGAGGCTGCCAGATCTGTTTCCACGGTTTACGAAGGTCGCATCTACTCCCTCGATGTCGTCCAGCAACCCATCCGCGCGAGAATGTGCGGCTTCGGCGACAAAGTCCGTGCTATTTCTCTTTCCTCCCCACTCCCCTCCTCCCCTCCACCCACCGGGGCTCCCCACCACCATTGTTGGCACAACTGCACACCTCGCCTCTATTTTTATTTTACACGTAGCTAGCTAGCTATATCTGCTCTCCCACCAAAACCAGAATTCAATTGACTAACGGCGTCATGCATATTTATATTTTTTTATATCTAGGACCGGAGACCTCTTACCCCCCCACCCTGTATTAGGCTGATAGTCCGCGATGCTACCACCCAGAAGGAGATTGATATCAAGTGCGTTTTCCCTTGCCTAGTATTTCCAGCTTGGATATGAAATCTAATACGTTTTTGCGCTCGAACCGCGCACCCTGTCTTAAAAGCGAAATCGACACCTCATTCTACGTCCTGACCGTCGACTTGTGGAACGCTGAGGGAACCAGCGAGGTCAACCTCGTCAGACACTCGGCTACATCTCCTTCTATCTCTACCGCTACCTCCTCCGCCTACCCGCCTCCTGCCAACATCATGCCTTTCCCCCAATATGCCCAGGCCCACGGATACCCGCAAACCGCATACCCGCCCTACTACGGTGGACAACCAGGCTACAACCCTCACGCTGGCTACCAATATCCCCAGGGAGGCCCCGATCCATATTACCCGGGCCTCCCAGCTGCTAGCACCTACTACCCTCCAGGCACGCCCACTCAGGCCCTTGGACCCCAGTCTGCGCTGGGGCCGCACATTTCAAGTGCGTCCACGGGCATGTTTACCCGCAATCTGATCGGCAGCCTGAGCGCCAGTGCCTTTCGCCTGACGGACCCGGATGACAAAATCGGTGTCTGGTTCGTCTTGCAGGATCTCAGCGTTCGCACTGAAGGCTCGTTCCGGTAAACATTCCTCTGACTCTCTCTCTCTGTTATCCTCTCCGTTTCACCCACACGCTCTCTACTAACGCTCTTCTTTTGACAAAATGTCCTAGATTAAAAATGAACTTCGTCAACGTTGGCACCCAGAGCCAGGCCCAGGACCAATCACCCGGCGGAACTCCGTCCAGCCCCGTGATCAATGTTGGTTCGGCACCTGTTCTGGCCTCGGCCTTCTCGGAGGTTTTCCAGGTGTACTCCGCCAAGAAGTTCCCAGGCGTCATCGAGAGCACACCGTTGAGTAAATGCTTCGCGTTTCAGGGTATTAAGATCCCCATCCGTAAGGATGGGGTGAAGGGACCCCGCGGCGGACAGTCACATGGCTCCAAAGGCCAGGATGGAGAAGGGGAGGATTGGGAGAATGAAGGGTGATCTTTAGTCTTCTTGTCTTTTTGTTCTTTTTTTTTTTTTTTTTTTTTTTTTTTTTGATAAAAAAAAAACAAAATTTGGTTTTTCAATTTTTAATTTTCTTTTACTTCTTTCTGCGGTTCTTTTCGGGAACGGCGTTGCAGAATGGACTATTTTACTTCCCCTGGTGCCTTCTTCCTGGGTGTCTCTAATATTCGGTATTATGTGTTGTTTCTTCTATCTCTCTTCCTCTCATTTCCCCCTTTTCTTCTTGGTTGTCCTTCCCTCCACCTTTTTCTTCCTTATTTCCTTTGCTTTCCCCTTTTATTTTATCTTTAGTTTTTACCTTTCTCTTTCTTAGCTTTTCTCGAAATACGCCCTGCGAAATTGGATGAACCGGGATGGGTTATGGTTACTTGGGTTCAATCTGGTGTAGGCTTCTTTTATGCTCGTCTGCACGCTTGCGGATACTTCCATTTTTTATCTCTTTTCCGGCTCTGCTTTTCAACAAAATGACATAATGCAATATATGGAAAAGAGGGAAAACAAAGAACAAAACACAAAAATGAAACAAAAATAAAAAAAATATAATATATCGAGGGAGTCAATGAGTATGGCACTGTGTTTGGCATGTAGATATAGACCGTAATTCCAGCAGAGGATGGTTTTGATCTGCCTTGTCCATGGAACCAATATTTGGATGTACTTACTGTACATCCTATTTTCATCCGAGGGAAGATGGGACAAACGACAGATGCCTTTCCCCCGCCTTCATTGCTCCTACTTACTCCCAGCATGCCTTCATATAGTACATGTGATGTGATTTTTTCACGAAATGGAGGGGGTTTATATTTTTTCTTGCATGTGCCAAACCTTGTTACGCAGCATTTTCCACCAGGGCCTCACCCCCTGCCCCGCTCCGCCCTGATTAAATACCGTTGCCGTCGTCCTGTCCTGTGCTAGTATCTCCAGGATCTACCGCTAAAAGACCGACCCCGAACAAAATGACTGACCAAAAACGAATATCCACCGGCCGCGGAGGCGCAGGTACGCAGCTCATTCATATATACCTTAATCCCCCTCACGTCGGGTTAGATATAGCTCCATCTAGCTAATTCCGCACAAAAACATTCGGCTAGGAAACATGGTTTCTGTCCCAGGAACTGCAACTACAGGAACAGGAACAGGAACTGGAACTGGAGCTGGGGCTGGAGCTGGAGCTGGAGCGGCAACGGTTACATCCCGGACCCCAGCTGACCTTGTAACGCCCACTATCAAGTCGGATATGTATACCACAGGCCGTGGCGGGTCGGGGAATATAGTTGCCAATGACGATCCGGCCGTCGCACGCATGGCGCAGGATGTGGAAGTAGATGTGATAGGGGAGAGTAAGGGGGAGAAGGTGTTTTTGGGGAGGGGTGAGTTCAAAAAAAAGATTTTTTTTGTTTTTTTTTTTCCTCCTCGTTTTTTTGGTCATCGTTTGTTAGTTCGTTGTGGTTGTGGGTTTGGTTTTCGATTTCAAGGGGTTATGGATCTGCTTTTGACATTGTTTTGGATCTTGCCTTCGTTGCCTCTTCCTCTTCTTCTTCTTCTTCTTCTTCTTCTTCTTCTTCTTGTTTACCGCTAACGTAAATAGGTGGTGCGGCCAATATATATGATACCTCCACTGAGATGGACAACAACAAGGATGCCCATTGATAAGGCAATCATCTGAGGGAGTAGTTTGAAGAAGGATCCTGAGTTCGAGTTTCATATATCAAATGACTAGTATAAGATGTTTGACCATGGCGTGATTAGTTAATGACCGGGTGATTTCTCTTGATACCTTTTTCCTTGGACGTTTCTTTCTTCTTGTTCTATTGGCAGTTGCCATTCATTCATAGCCGTTGGAACTGGTTTGTTGTTTCACGGTCGACACCCTTGCGGGGTCATCGAAAGTCAATAGAAGCACGACGAGCGTTTTCGGGCTCCATTAGCAGCTGAATCAGTACGAATGATGGATTCATCACAAAGCCATGCTCTAAGCATATTCTTCTTTTCCCATTTAGATACTCAGCAGGGGACACCATTGACCAATTCTTGAGCCGACCATTTCCCACTTGACCTCCTAAGGATCCCCAGGGAATTTTACGCAGGACATTGTAGATACGCATAGCTCGCATCAAACCTACTCCGCACATGCCAACCATCTAAGCCCCTAATATCAAACAACCGAAATTGCTAAACTACTGCCCCCTTGGATCCTGGCCAGCAGATTCATAGCTTTGCATTGAGCGCCAATAACCGGGAACACGATCCCGCCAGAATTGTGCCGAACCCCTCAGCATCTCGAACCGTACGTTTGGAGGCAGTTTCCCTGGTATGTTCCCGCAAAGGTATCAGATGCGTCGGTAACGACAAAACTGCCATACCCTTGGTCGATCGGACTAAGCGCAGCGAATGCAAAAAATAGCTCTGTTAACACCCCACTACCATCTCTCACATAGCTTTGCCGTGTCAACTGCATGTTCGCATCAAGTACGCGGTGCTAGGGTTTGGTTAGCCATGGCCATGGATTCCTTTTGCGGCACTGATCTCAGACAACCAACTCCACGGCAAGAACATTGATGATAATGTTCAATGAATGAACACATCAGTGATGTAAATATCTGAGGCTGACGAGTTTCAAAGGATTGATCTCAATTGGTTGCTCGCGTAGTCGGATTTGGAGAGCCAGTTTGATCGGGGTTCCGATCATTCCATATCGAGAGAGCTGATGCAAAATTTCCTTGTGCTGAGGTCTGAATATCTTGTCTCTCGACAGTCTTAGTCATAGAAGATGGCTGCAGTTGAAGGCATATATGTGTTAACACCACTAACGAGGGCATATGAATGTGTGTCGCTGTACAGGTCCATTAGAACCAATGGCAGACACATGTATTATCTCCAGAGGCCTTAAAGGGTACCTCACATTTATCTCTCTCCCCACTTCTGCATGGGAACTGTTTGTGATACCACTCAGGGAACAATGGTAGGTATATGGGCAAAAGCAGGGAGTAATGAGCCAAGATCTGTGCAGATGCTGCTAGCCGTTCGCTTGTGTTGGTCGCCCGCCCAGCCCAGGGACCAGCATGTGGGAGGGCTTTATTGATATCGATATGAGGGGTCCGACCATGTTAGCTCATGCTTTCAAGAAGTATCTGTGTGTGATGGTTTACCATGTCGGCTGGAAATACAGCCTCAGATTATGCTCCCTGCGCAGCAGGTCAGTCCGAATTCTAGATGCACATATAACACATGAGGTAGCGCCCAGGATATATTCATACGCAACGTGGTGGCATGTTTACGTACCCAGCGAATGGCAATTGTTTAGTATTTCGTATCTTAGAGTACATGACGGTTAAATCTCTCCAGGAGTTTGAGTTCGATGGCTCAAAGTAGCTAACTAAATAGAGAAAAACATCTTACCTATTTAGGCAATTCAGATGCTTCAGCTCCAACAGCCAGGGAGATTCAGGTTTTTTCCATTCAAGTTGGATGGAGTATGACAAAATCGCTTCTATGCGAAAGGGAAACTATACCTACTTAACCTAGTTGTCCTTACGGTTCTTCCACCTTCCTGTACCGCGAAATACATAGCATCCGAAGTTAGCCGTGTTCACATCGCTATCGATAGCCTAGTAGCTAACCCCGGCCAAAATGAGGACTGCGTCGCTCCCGCTCGAGTCTCTGCTTATTGTCAAGCATCCGCTTCAGAGACTGCATTCTCCCTCTCGCGGGTTTTCTGCAATTTTACATGTCAGTGAACGGCTTATTATATAATACCCACGCGCTTCTGCTTCTTGACTGTGTTACGATAGCAATATAGCTTCATTCAAAGAGCTACTAGTAGCTACTGTCAGAATTGATATTGATTGATTACGCTTCCCTTTGGTTTTTCAGTTAGCTGCACTATCGAGCTTCGCTTTTTCGTTCAAATAGTAAGTGTCGGTGGTGTTCTTGGTTGGATGTATTTATATATTTTATATACATTCATACTAGCATATACCTCTCTTCTCTGTCAGCTTCTATCCCCTCCGTGATGTCCCTCATCTGATTGACGGCTTCGGGGGATAAAATGATGTTTTTAGCATCATCGACCACCCGAATTTAGCGTACGTAGCTATCCCAAATACAACATTTTCAATGAAACGATACATTCATGAACTCTGCTGATTAAAATCGATTCACAGGAGCGAGGCATACGGATGGCATTTCCAATATTTGACCATCATCGGCCTGTGCATGGCTACACTCACAAACCTGGTGGGTCTGGCTGCAGACGTATTTTTGTCAATACGCCTGTTTGCTGTCAAGAACGTTCTCCTGGTGTGCAGCGCACCAATGGAAGTGTTGATCAGTGTTTTATATTGCGGCTTGAAAATCGTAAGGCCTTCCCCTCACAATCTTGCCTGAAGCTGCAATGCCATATGCCTAGTCTAATGATGCCTTGATTCCAGATTGATGCTAAGCTTGTAAGGCCCGATTGGGTGGAGCTATCTACGGAGGCTGGTGAGGCTCCTTTTCATTGGTTTCGAAGCTGGATCAATTGGACTGATCCGTATATCAAAACACTGCCATAATCGCTTCGGTTATAGATATTGGATTCCATGCTATTCCAGCCATAGTGTTGGCCATCGATCTACTGTACCTTTCGCCGCCTTGGTCTATAGGGGCCATCCCATCCATGGGATTGGCTAGCATCATCGCGTTTGGCTATTGGTTTTGGGTGGAGAAGTGCTACCAGTATAACGGATGGTATGTATCTCAGCTCCCATTCATATGCTTTTGATGTATGCTTAAATTCGACTTTTTATCCCAACAGGTACCCTTATCCGATTTTCGAAATGCTCACTACTGGCTGGCGAATCAACCTTTTTTTGTTCAGTGCTATCCTGATGACCATAAACACCCTGTTATTGAAACACCTTTATGGTCGGATGAATGGCTTCCTCCATCCCATTTCGGGCACACATCCAGGAGATTTGAAAAAGGCTTAAAGGCTCTGCGCCTATTATAACCCCTTCGCCTTTGGCGTGTGGATATGATGAAATCGATCGACTTGCGTTATCATATCATCATGTCCTGCATTGCCAAATTGGGGGTAGTTCAACTTGCCGATATCAAATCACTCCCCCATTATCTTATCTTAGTGAGAGCGCATTTTGGCATTTTGACCTCGTTCTGGAGCTTGATGCCACTGTTAAAACCCATGAAGAATAATGCAGCACAGAGCAGCTGGACGCTTGATGATTATTACCAGTAGTACATGTTTGTTTGGTTGTGGAGTTACTAGTACTTTCTCTATTATTGTGATTACATGGTATGTCGAAACGAGCAATGGTAAATCTAGCGAATAGACAATGAAGGACATAGACATCAGAATAAAATGTGCACTTCGAATAATTAGATCGGAATCAATCTACAGATCTGTACATATGTTCTGCCTTCTTCGTGGGCTGCATGCCAAGACCCTAACAATCTGGCTCTGGCTTACATCATGATCTCCCAAAAGCTTCCTCACCACCGGACAGACCACACACCACAACACACACACGAGCACACAGACACACACAGACATACACGGACACACGAACGATCATTGCACACCCCACTAGAATGCATCTCACCGTGATAAACGGGCCCTTCCGCACTGCGGCCCTGGGCAGCAGGATCCCGTGCAGTTTGAGCCCGTTCATTCTGTCAAGCTCCTCCAACACTGCTGGGGCGCCAACCTGCTCATCGTTCCCCGCGTTGCACCAGCAATGCAAGTATAGCACTGCTCGATCCCCAAGAGCTCAACCGCCGCAACGGCAGCAGCGCCATGCGAGTACTGGATGCAATGGACAGCCGCTCTTCAAGTTCCAGCACAATCCGGCCTCGCGGATCCCAAACCGTTCTACCTTTGCCCTGCTTCACGTCTCCGCCGCCGCCACCACCACCACCACTACTGCTACTTCCCCCCGTAAATTCTCCACACAAGCTCCCTCGTCATCAACGAGTTCGTCCGCAAGCGGCCCATCCGCCCATAGCAGTACGCCTCCCGAAAACTTGCCCCTCGATTGGAACTCCTTCTTCCGCCTCCGTGCCTCTCGCCGGAAATACTCGCTCGTCTCATCCATCGTAGCATCTGTTTTCAGCACTGCTGGTGGCGTGCAAGTGTTTGCAGCGAATAATATGGATTCCATAGGTGCGCAGGCTTTGGGCCTTGATCCATTCATTGTCCTAGGTTTGGCAACTGCATCATGTGCGGCGTTGGGATGGTTACTTGGCCCGGTATTGGGCAATTCGCTCTGGGGCCTTGTGCATAGGAAATATAAGGCGGCTGTCGCAATGGTATGTTTGGCTTTTTCTTTCCATCTCCACCCCCGCTTATCTCTGTTTCCTCCCACTCAAAAATTTTTTGCGTCCTCATTCTTTCCTCTCATTATTTTTGACTTCCATGATTTTGCCATGGCCATCGTACTGACCATCGATGCTCCTATTTTCCATAACAGAAAGAAAAGGAATTCTATAGCCGGATAAAGCGGTTCCGTGTGGACCCTTCTGCCAATTCGTACTCCAACCCAGTTCCCGATTACTATGGGGAGAAGATAGGCAGTATCCAGGGCTATCGCCAATGGCTCAAGGACCAGCGTGCCTTCAATCGAAAGAGGCGAAGTTTCCTCTGAACTGAGGGCTGAATTGAACCAATTCCGCCTAGAGATATATCAAAAAGCGTACTTGAAGAAGCACAAGGATATTGCGGGAACATTAGAATTTTGGCTAGGGGTGGGATTTTGGGAGTGAGGGGTTTGTGAAATGTTGTTTTATGATCCATTCTTGTTGAGGTTATTTATTTACCTTTTGTATCACGGCAGAATGGATAATGTAGTTTTACCCAATCATGGTCATATGTGGACCTTGTTCTGTCTACGTCCTTTACTTTGTTTCCTTTGTTTGTTTTTATCCTATGTGGAATGCTATTTTCATATGTACAGTTGCAGGCTCCCCATCCAATCGTTTGTGATTTTGGTCCTTTCGATATCCGATTGATAAACCTGTATCATCATAACCTTGGCATTTGAGTTGGCTTAGTACGTCGGCTTCCCCGCACGCCTTCGCGGGTAGCGTCTCCAGCAGTTTTATCTTATTGCCTCTATCCACCTCATTCATCGGCTAATTTTGCGAATTAAAACTTCTATAAAAGGTTATTCGTTTTGTCATCCTCTCGCGCAACTTGCGTGAGCTCCGATAAATTTTCAAGGGTGCAATTTATACCATTTATCTATCTTCGTTTTCCTAAAATTGAGCAAAATAAAACGTAGAAATACGTAAGATCGAATCCCGCGTTATCAGTTTCTAGGGCGTTGACCCAGCCTGTCTTGCAATTCGCTGGTGTGAGTAGGAGAAGGAAAAGTAATAAATATAAAAAAGTGAATTATTGAAAATACGGCAGAAGCTATCTGAATTGAGACGAAATAATGTGCTCTATGCGTAAAGGGGGAAAGAAAGCGTGGGGTCTCGTTGTTCAGCATCAAAGGTAGAAGATGGAAATGGAATAAATATGTCCGAACTGAAAAATGCCTTTCTTAAGAGGGAATAAAATAAAAGACTACAACCAGATTGGAAACAAGAGAGAAGTAGAAAAGGGAAAACAAAAAAAGGTCATAAATCGATGATATAAGCGGGTAGGTTGCTGTGCATTTATTCTTTCGAGCCCGCAAAAGAAGAGAGGCAAGGAAAGAGGGTGGGTGTTGTGACTATAAGTAAAATGTTGGACCTGCGTAGTTGACTAATGGCAGGGACAAGCTGGCAGTGATCTTGAACATGGGTCCGCGGTAAAGCTAAGATTGCAGTTTGCAAGCCTACCATATCGTCGACACGCCTCAATGGCAGCGCTTGCAGCTTCGATCGAATTGAAATGTATCTGCAACTCGGTTTTGGATGCATTCTCCTCCATATCATCCCCAAGATCGAAATACACGGGAAGCGCCTTTTTGACATATGTTACAACGTCCGTATACCGTTCGGGATCATGAGGGCCTTTGATGGAGATGCACCTCGTGTGGCCACGGCTGACCTTTTGTTCCATATCCACCGACATGGGATATGTAGCCTGCTTAAACATCTTGATACTGGCACGCTGATCATCGAAGAACACTCCATGGTTTTGGGAAAACCTGACATATGCCCTTGCATCCTTTTCGTAAACGAACGTGACAATCCCCATGTGATAGCCCGCAACGCGCTCCATATTCATCAGATGGGCAGCTAAGACCGGTCCGCCGCGTACAGCTTGGAACAAGTGCCTCATGCAGCAGCTGAGGGGAAGGTTCGCAATGGCTACTGTTCTATAACAATTCCCTTCGGCCTTGGAGGGGTCGAAGATAAGCCCGTGTTTAAAGAGTCCCAGAGGGTATTTGGTGCGAGGCTGTGCGTTAAGGGCTTTGGCTTCCTGGGCGGCATCATCAAAGGGGGAAGTGGTGGGAAGGGTGTATGTGACTTTTCCATCCCATGCCACAGGGATTGGCCGTCTAGCACATCTTTCGCTTGCTGGTGGCTGTATGGTCTGCACATCGAGGTAAGAAATAGTTATTAAGGAAGGAGTTTAAATGGAAGCGGGACGTATTACGTACTGGCAGCAAGCGTTTTGATTCTGTATAATAGTCTTGAGACACGTCTGTTGGTGACCCAATACCTTCCAATAGAGCTTTGATTGTTTCTTTCTGACCTCCATCGCTATGGGTGTTCATAGAAGACGCTGCTTTCATCTCCAAATGAGATTCAAAGGCTCGAAGGTCGTCAAGTGAATAATCCTGGATCGGAGTTACAGGCTTTTCAGATGCCGGGCTGACATCGTCCAAGAGATCTGGTCTCTGTTCTGGAGGAGATGGCAATGGAGAACAGTCCACCACTCCAATTGAGCGACTCTTCTGTACAATTGAATGTAATTTCAACTGGAGTATCTGATACCGCATCTGCGCGGATAAAGCATCACCATCTGATTTTGCTAAGCCACTGTGCATGCCTCTCGGCTGTGGAGACTTGGAATTGAACGATTGCGCAGATTCGGAACGCGCTCCAGGCACGCTTTGCTTTTCGTTTGCATCTTCTTCGTATTCCACGAGCTTCGTAGGCGCTAGTCGATTCTTTCTTAGCTCCTTTTCAAGCAATGAGATGCGGACATCCTGCTCAGCTAGACGCCGCTGAAGAGCTTGTAGAGCATTTTCCGATGTCGACTCCAAAGGCAGTTTCGTTGCTTGTACATTGGGTTGTGAGCAGCCACCAGGAGTAAACGAAGCCCTTTCCACCTGGGAGGCCGACAACCTTGACAGGCTTGAGACGGGGGCCTCCATTCCGACGTAATTTGTCAACGGATCTGAGCAAGCCGAATGGAAAGCCGAATGGCAAGAGTGAGAATTGCTAAACAAAACACACGTTAAGTTGACAAAAGGAGAGCCGTTATGTGGCTTAAAAGAAAGTCACTGAAGGTAAGAGGAAAAGGCGAACTACACAAGCCGTGGGATGAGCCAGTGTTATGTAGCTGAAGGGTGGCGGGGTGGAGATGGGAATGAATGAGGTGTGAAAGGGGGTAGTAGTGAAGAACGAAGAATGAAGAACGAAGAGTGAAGAGTGAAGTGAAGTTCCAGCGACAGCAACAACCGGGGATGGTGATAAGAGGTAGAAAGGGGCAACCAGGGTTGGCTTGTCACGTGTTGTTCCGCTTCATCACCCGGTATCGATATTATAAGGATTTGGATAGGGGAGGTGAGAGGAACAAAAAGGATTCGCAGCTCCGAAACCGATCAATCGGAATGTGTTCTATTCCAGATATATCAAGCGTCTGCCTCTCTAACCATATCTAGCCAGCAGAATGGGCCAAAGAGCTGATCAAGAACAGTAGGATGAGGGACTAGAATCAATATAGAAATTAGTTTTGCTGCGCAATATTCTAACCATAACCAAGTCAAGACACAGTTACATACATACACGAAAGGAATTCCCAGCTTCCTAAACCACGAATGAAGTTTTCAAAGAGTGTATAGAAAATCTGGCCGCTTATCCCCTCTCATCCCCACCTGCGTCGGATCAAGCCCTTCCACCCAATAGTTCCTCTCCCCACGCAGCCTCTTCCTGTTCTCTTTGCGAAGGAGGGTATACTGTAAAACACTCCCGCCTAGTAAAAATAGGACTAGATATGCGAGTACAGTAGCGTGCCCCGGGTAGAATCTCGGTCTATCTTCTCCTCGATATATGTTCGATGTTATACAGCCCTGAATATTCCCCCATCCAATAACAAAACCAAGTATTATACCACGCTTGTAGACGCCTGTTACGCAATTAAAACCAGTTTTGAAAAGGGGAGCCAAACAAAGGAGGAGGTAATGGGGATAAGTACCTTCAACATTATTGCTTATCCATGCAATGGTATTAGGAATTGCGGGGTAAATGCCCATTGCGCCGAAGAACGTTCCAACGTACTTCACCGCTGGTCTTTGGGAAGCGAGGAGCATAGTGAACCCTGTAATACCACATAACGATATAGCCATGTTGTAAATGCCCCGTTTATGAGTGCGATCTGCGATATATCCCACAGTAATAGTTAAGCATGCCGCAACAGCGTATGGCGGAACGGTGAGAAGCTGAGCCATAGTGGAAGAGTAACCTAGATGGGAATGAGGTTAGGTTTTTTCCTTTTACTTTCTTTTTTTTTTGTCTCTCTTTCTTTATTTTGAATCGACAGGAGTCGTATTTACCCTAAGATTGATGTTAGAATCCAATTTAGAAACAAGTTCAATTTGTAGATATTTGCTACACTTACTAGCTCAAAGATAATCGTCGGGACAAAAAGCGAGAATGCATAAAGGGACCCATTACAACCCATGTATATCATGGCTGACGTATACGTTTTCCAGTCCTTTACACTGGCCCAGAAATATTCTGCTTTGAATTCCTCGTGTGCGGCGCTGGATTGTTTGTCGGCAGCCAAACGACGGATCACCCGCTTGCGGTCGGCCTCTGTCAAGAAAGTTGCCTGGTCTGGGAAATCCTGGACAACCCAGAATGAAATAATGCCAATGACAACTGTGAACAGGCCTTCCAAGATGAAAATCCACGCCCAGCCAGGCTTCCCGCCAACGCCATCCATCTGGGCGATAGCCGCCGCAAGCAGACCACCAAACGAGCCAGCAAACGCCGCCGCGGAAAAGAAAATAGCCATCCGAATGCCAAATTCAGATCGCTTGTACCAACAGGACAGTAAGTATCCTACACCGGGGAATAGACCAGACTCAGCAGCTCCCAAGAACCATCGCGCGGCCATGAGACCGGAGAAATTGCGGACTAAACCCATACATGTCATGCAAATCCCCTTGAACCACAAGGAATGTTAGTGAAATCACGGGAGCATACACCCTAGAATGAACGTGTAAGAGAGGCCATACCCAAGCCACCATTATCAGGGGGATGAAGACACTTGGTTTCCACTTCTTGAGCAAAACGTTGGTGAGTGGCTCGAGTGTCGAGTAAGAGACGAAGAAAATGGTGAGAGTCGCATTGTATTGAGTATTCGTTAACCTGAGAGCGGTCTGTAGTCCATCTAGCTTCGCATTTCCGATGTTTGTCCGGTCCAAGAAGCTGTTCGGGTAGCTCCGTTAGCAAAACAATACCAATCACACAGTTGTAAGAGAGGTCGTGTGTGTGACAAATGGTAATATACCTAAGGAGGTAGAGGAAACTGAGCCACGGAATCAGGTGTTTATCCAGCTTTCGCACCAATTGCCTATCCTGCATTCCACATACACCGCTTTGTTAGCTAGATAATTTCGCTATAAGATAACAGCTGCTGGGTACTACTTCGCGGTCACATACAACTACTGCTCTCTCCTCCGTGCTCAATCCAGTGTCCGGGTCGTCGACGTCGGGGTTAAGCACCTCATGGGGGTGTTTGGATTCGAAATTGTCTTCCAAGCTCCTTCTGCCGGCTTTCGCATCGGAGATCTCTTCGCCGTCTATTTTCCACATCGTGGACATCGGGCCACGCAAAATCTAATGCGGGAGGAAAGGAAGAAGAAAAGCAGAGGGGAAAATCGGAGAAGTGGAGAGAGATAATAATGAAGCCATTCCCAAGCAGAAACAGATTAAACCTCGGTGGTTGTACAAGCACGTATGACACGCCATATTGCTGGGGGCAAATGGTCGCCTCTCCCTTCTTCCGGTTCTAAACTTGGGCACAGCATTCTGAGAACAAAAATAGAGACGTGACACGGTTCCATGGATGAGCTTCCAAAAGCTTAACTCTTCAGAAAGGTAGTCCCTAGTTTAGTTAGTAGGTAAACAAGCACCGAGGAGCGGTTTCACCTCAGTCTCTTATATAATAATTGTGCCTATGCCGCCCCACCCACCTGGGTCTAAGCATAATGACATTTTGATCAAGAATCTCAACTATTCTTAAAAAATCAATCTTTGGTATGAAAATATAAAATCAACTATCAAATTCTTTATAGAAGAATACAGAGAAGCAAATTATGAACTATGGGTGGAAGGTTGGTTCATTGTAACTATCTAGCGGGCGCAGCACTGTTCAAATAGGTGTGGTCATGTGGCATTCTAGCGAGCAATAGGGATGCCAACAAACTATAAATAAATTATTCAATTATATACTTAATTCTGTATCAGAGAAGGTCCTGAAAATATAAAATATAATAGTTGAATAAAGCCGAACAATCTTTCACTATTGAGATAATTTGAAATATACTAGGGGCAACCTGTCCCTAGTACGGGTGGGCAAACAAACCTCTCCAAAGGGATGGAAAGCTGAGGCCCAATACACTATAGCAGGAACTTCGTGGAACATGCAGTTGAGGCAAGACAGAGCAAAAGTGCGAAATCATATTATTCATCATGTTGCTATTGACTAAACAATATTATCACAGGTATCATCACTAGATATCATCAGCGAAATATCATCAAGAGCTAACTTATTTCACCACTTGCTGGGACACTAAATCACATGATATAGTATGTTTTAGAAATACCAATCAGAAGAATACAACTTCAACCTCATACACTCATCGATTATAGCTGCTTGATATAGTATTTAGTAATAATGAATATAAATCAATTTGCTTTAGCAGCTTTAGCAGTTCAAAAGTGTGAACTCAGTCAATGAGAAACTGCCAGGCTATGTAATACTTCTAAACCAAGTTTACACTGTCATATTTTCAATTATACAAATAAAATCTGTTGAGCACTGAGCAGCCATGAACTCTATATAGTTAGCTCGAATAATGACAAGATTAATCATTCTATAAAACCACCTCTGATTCAAACAGAGGATGACTTCTATCATCTAAAGAAGATACTCTTATACAGTGGATTCATACAGAGCCTATGTACAACATCTAGATATAAGTTGCATCTCTATGCTGATGTCTAGAATTAGGAGTTAGAATAGAACACGTTCTATATAGAGTTTGATATCATATGATTTAGTGTCTCAGAAGGCGGTGTATCTCAAGAAGTGGTGAAGTATATCGGTTATTAACTAACAATAAATCAGGTTATAAAGAATCTAGTATGTGAAATTATTAATACTTCAGGACTAATAGTTAGTTTAGCTACTTTAATGATATTGTACTAAATGTTGCCTCGCTTCCAGATGAGGGGCCCCAGTGACCGAATGGTTGCCAGGTAGAAGATACCTTCGGGCGGACCCACTACCTGATTTAGCTTATTGTTCCTGAGCTGGGAACCCGCATTGCATGTACAGTACTGTACATACCAGTCCTGCACTCATTTGATTTCCCTATGTTTACTAGTTATCTTGGCGCATTTTCAACACCAGCATTCCTTTTGTATAACCAACTCTTGCCTGTATTTAACATCACACAAGGGCTGCATACGAGTATAACGGAAGAATGATAATAATAATAATACCCGGCTCACAAATTAAATAGACAGCCAATCATATGTAGAGTTAAGTTTAGTCATTTATTTTGGTCATCATTTCTCTACCAATCATGTGGGACGTTCCAAGTGGTTGTGCAGTGTATTAGCATGATGTAGGTAGCCTAGGAACAACACACATTGTTGTTTGTATCTCAACAGAGAGAATTGGATCATTTTTACTCATTTTTTGTTCATTTTAAATCATTATTTTGTCCATTGTATAGAGAAAACTTGTATATTATTGACCTCTATCTACAGAGAAATTGAATCATTTTTGATCATTCTATAAGGAGATATGTTCCCGTACGTGGTAGGGCCGTACGGATAACGCGCCCCCTTGATAATAAGCAGCGCCCAACGGCAGGGGCCTACCGATGCACAATTCTATCATTGCAAACAGCGAAGTTTAGCGAAGGGAGGAAAACACAATCACCACAATAAAGGAGGTAACATTGCTGATGATTTTGGCATGAAATTCGATGACAGCGAAGAAGCCGGCTCTCCAGCAAGTTTGATGGAGTGGGGGATTGTTGAATTTTATCATTTAAATTTGGCAGTGAAACGATGTTTGATTGTAAATGATTGGATGATAACTGCATATAATTTCCAATAAGTTTTAGATCATTAATGTTTTTCTCATGATTTTAAATACTTTATTCTGAACCATTCAATTGACTTTATATATTTTGTTGATTAAGTAAACATTTTGACACTTTCCACTTTTTATTCTTCAAAGCTTTTAAGAATTTATCACATTCAGTTGTTTTAAAAATGTCAAAAATATTTTAACAATAAAGAATTAAAAAAAAAAAAAAGATCTAGTGAAATGTAGAAAAAATTAAACTTACTTTTGCTAATATTTGTTCCATCATTATAATGAATATAGATTGAAAAAGAAAAATAGTCCTCATAACAAATACGATAAACAAATTGGTAATCAACTCGATATTAATATTGTCGTTATTGCTATCTGACGAATGTGGAACTTGAAGGCTGATTCATTTTAACTATTTAACAGGCGCAGCACTGCTTAAATAGATGTAGAAGGATAGTCAGCATTAACTATTATCGAGTTAAGCGAGAGTAACACACCCATGGATTCATTCATGGATTATGGAGATGGCGCCGTGGCGCGTGCCTGGGGCAGCCGTATCTATATCTAGTGGCTATGTGGCATCAGCAAGTGTTAGTCATTAACCAAATCCACTCCCTCTCATTTGTTGAGTATGTCAACAGCAGAAAACCGCAGTATACAGAAAATATTTTGAGAATCTTCAATTTCAATCCTCATCATCAAATATCCATCAAGCATCATAATTATCGTTCAATTACACCGAGGAGCAGTTGTAAAAAGTTGTTGATATATATAAAAGAAATTTAAAATTAAAATCCATGTCTCTATTAACTATAAAAATCTATAAGTCTTATATAATATGTGATGTAAAAGAATCAAAGAAAAGAAATCAAAAACTGCAAAAATTTCACTCAATTAAGCATTGAATGATAGTCAAAAGCAAGCTATTAATAGATGAATTTACCAGATCAATATAAATATTTACTCTTTCACAGTTAAATATATTAAAGCAGGTGTTAAACTGATCAGTAGAATCATAACTTATACATTTGATTTGATTTGATTGGTCTTAGTCCATTTCTGAATGTGACATGAAACGAATCTAGGTTAAAAGAATTACATAAAAGAACTAGATTTTCTAAGAATATAAATACGAATATACTAGAATTATTAAAACATGAGTGAAGATGCGATTCATCCGAAGTGGTGAAATATGTTAGATTTGATGGCTCGTAGAAAGGATAATCCGCTTGGTGTATTATAGGTGTTCTGTGAACTGGCAAATATATTTCCGTTCGGGTCCATTGCCACCCCTCTGCTGCCATCAATGCTAGGCGTGTCCCCTTCCTCCCTATACGGCATCTCGCGTTATTCCGTTGGTAGGGTTGCAAGTGCTTAATATGAATGATGCCATCCCCTTTACCTCCCCTTTGAAGTCTGCTGGATTATCACTCCTGAGCGTACAGGACAGGGTCCAACGCCGAGGATTTCCTAGGGAGGAGAACAATCGAGAGACAGGGGACCAGACATTCGTTGTTTAGTGTTGACATGTCCAAATACGGGATGTTATAGAAAACGATGATATGGGCAGGATTTTACAGAGTAGCAACCTCCAGGCTTGATTCCAGTTCAACAAATTGCAAAACCCTATCCAAACCTTTCACTAATTAGGCCTCCAAAACCATACAGCATGATCAACCGCCCGCGACAGATAGATACTAGTATCCAACAGGAGGAAGTTTCCTACCAGCTAATGAAATGAATCAACCACTCCTCCCGGTTGCACAAGGCTGAAAGGAAGGGGAAAAAAGGAAAATAGGGAAAAAGAGGAAAAGAGGGATAAAAAATAAAATGAAAAAAAAAACCAAGCTCCGCAAAGAAAAGACCTTTCATCCTTGAGAATAAAGCCATTTTAATCGCCTTCCCTCTCATAATACCTGTTACCTTTTTTAGGCCGACGTGACCTTTTCCCTCTTGACACAGAGGTGTGAGGAGTCTGATGCTTTAGATTCGTTGATGGGTGCATTCATAAAAACCGATGCACACGGACTGGTCGGTGGCATTGGATGCAGCGCTGTTGCTAACAGATTATGATGACGATGCTTTACGTTTACATTCGTCACAGTCGCTGTCCACGTATACGGTCATACAGGCGATTCCACGGCTGGGACAGTTGAACCCACAAGGGTATACCGGTGTTCCATAAACTACATGACTGCATTTGTAGACAAATTGTTTCCGGTAACACATGGTAGGGGAGATATCTGGGTATGTATTTGGTCTGCGCGAGCCAGTTAGCGGGGAAGGTTTGATTCCGCGTCGCGGTTTTATTTTCCCCTGCTCCCTGGGGGGGTCGTTCTTTTTGTCTCCCATCATAGAAGGTAATACTTACAAGTGTATGACACCACAGATATGCCTGAAATTTGGAGATAGCACTGACGCGCTGCTGTTTCGATTCGGTGTATAAGCCAGAGGTTGACAGCACACCGGTCCTGTTGGACAAGGGGAAACGGGTCAATAGATCAAGTAAAATAAACACAGTAATTTGGCCACTTCGATCCTGCGGCGAAATCGGCGTTGATATCACCAGATATTTCACGATTTTTGCAAGTGGGTTAGCAGACGCTCCTGAAGGGGTTAAATAATAAGCCTATCTAGCAAAAAACTTTGTTATTTAGACTGTGGTGGTCAGCAAGCAAAATATTTCCTTTGGACAAACAGTGGAGATGGCGAGAGGGAAACAACAGCTGTTAAAAGGATACATGAGAGGGATATTCTGGCGTTTAGAGTATGTGAAACAGTTGAACGGCGAGGTTGTCACAAGACAGCAATATGAAGGATATCTCTATGGACAATGAAGATTCTAGATTCCATCAGGTCAGTGATAACCTGGGTCTAAATGGAATGATTATGTATATTAAACCCCCATAATATACAACCTAGCTATCACGCTCCAGCATTTTGCATGATTGCTTAATCTGAATTGAGACCTGATCAATCTAAATAAATGACAAACATGTAAGTTGGGCTCCAATTATATAGTGTAGACCAACTACACACGATACTATGCATGTTAGGAAGAACTTACATATTCATCCGTAAATAAGTTGAAGTGATGACCAGGTACGTTCAAAACGGCTGGCGTGAAATGATGTGGATACTTTTCCCAGCCCAGGCTGCGAAGCTCGCGCACAACATCAACCCTGCAAACTGCATCCGGAGTGTCTGGCATTGACACTGGCACGTAGTCGTCACAGCGAAGGAGAATCGTCTTAGGGATGGAGGGAAAATCGATGTTTGCATTCGATGCCGTCGTTCCATTTTTCATATCGGAATGGGTAGTATTGGCGGGAGCCACGGCATCAGCGTGGTCCTCCATTATAGCTGGTGGTCTGGGCTCGATTAGGGAGAGTTCCTTCTCTAATTCTGTCCTTTTCAGGACCAAACCGGAGTCGCTACATCCTCTCCAGACGGGAGGAATCCAGCTATCAACCATGGGTTGAGCTAACTCCATGCAATGGGAAACAAGTTGGCGTGTATCAGCCCGGGTGTCTTTGCTAAATACAGGCTGTGGACCAACGACGTTCGAAACCGCCTGAGAAATCGCGAGTGGGTATATAGAGTCAATCATGACCAACCCTAAAACGCGGACCGCTGAAGTCCTGAGCAGGATGTTTGCCACCTCCAACGAGAGAAGTCCGCCCAGTGACCACCCTAGGAGGAAAAGGTTTTTAGTAGGAGGTTTGCATGCGATGTTGTGTATGTAATATTCGAGAGCAGCTCACCACCCAACAAAAGTGGTCCCGACGACACAACTGAAAGGATCAGATCCGCATATACCCCGGCCATTTCCGGGAGTCCACCGTCCCAGGGCTGGCCGGAATAAAGACGCGGGTTCTGTATGCCATATACCGCTCTATCTAGGGAATCCAGATAGCAATATGATACGATTGTTCCCCCGCCGTCATGAACGAGAACAAGAGGTGTTGCGGTCTCTAGCCCAGGCGGCGCAGACTGTATCATATATATGCAGTCCTCCATGGCTATATATCTGGCGTGGTCAATCCGGGTTATAAGAAGCTCGACGTAGCTAGCGACAAACTTCTCACTTTGAAGTTTCTCGGGTTAGGGACCTTCGCCGGCGCCTCCAACGGCTGGCGCGGGGTAAGAAAATGAGACTTAGCGCTAGAATTGGAAGCAGTTTACAGGTCCCGTGCCGTTAACTAGTTAATATTCGGCCACTAGGGCAAAAGAGCTCAACCACCTCCAGCGCCGTGGTGGTATAGAGGGTACGAATCACCCAATCCAATCCCCCCAACAGTTAATGTCTAAAAATGCTAGTATCAATAATTAAACAGGGCCGCCAATTGGTATTATGTCGATGAATAAAAATGAATTGACATATGATATCAGGTATGAAGAGTATTAAATTGAGGATGCTAGTATAAATGCATGAGAATATGCTGGTATCAAGGTATTAGATTTAAACATAATAATAGAATTTCTCCTCTGAACTTAAGAATCCACTGATAACAACTCTATTTTCTTGACAATGTTCTTGGTTCCATCACATACTCAACGTTATCCGCAATATCGTAGACATAATGGCAAATCACAAACCAAAATAGTAGTTAGTTACATCATAACAAAAAATGAAATAAGTGAAATAAATAAATACAAAAGCAATACACTGCGTAGTTGATATTCTTAAAATAAGTGATGCAAAATAAAATCCTTAGTAAAACCTAAGCAGTACACTGCCAACCACCTAGGCTAAAAAGGCCATAACTGCTACATTTCTGCCAATACCGATAATTTATAAATATAGATATTACATGTAGTTACCAAATAGAAGTCAGTTGTTGTATAATCTAGATGATTATAACTAGTAAGTATTGTAATCTGATTAGTGGTGATTTTAACAGTTCAGCTAACTTCTAGAATAGAAGATTGTAGATTCTTGGTTCAAAATTTTGTCACGGAAATTTTGAACAGACCTTTGAACGTGGACACTAAAGCTGAGCGGGGTTCAAAAATGATGCGTCAATTTTTGAATCCATGCTCTGGTTGAAGGTTTGAAAATGTGAACCTTCAGCTCTTTGGAGTCAACGTTCAACTACTACCTATTACGGACTAGCGCAACGCACGTATATAACTCCCCACGCCCTCTGCGAGCTGTTTCCCTGCAGCATCAGAACTTCAACGATTGAGGCGAAAATAGCGTTGTTACGGCCTTGTCCCTCGTTTCAAGTATCGAGCGAAAGAGTTCTACAATTGATTGAACATGGATCCTGATTCTCCACATCCCGTTCATGAGCTTCCAAACCCACCTTTGTCGCCAAGAAAACGCCGTCAGCTCCTTCGCGAATCAGAGGACACAGACGGACTTATGACGGTGGAGACTTACATCGTCAGATCAGATCCTTACCGTTCCAGTACCCTGCCAAATCCACCACCATGGCCACTTGCATTCGATGATCCTCCAAGCGATGCTCTCAAGTTGGTTCAGGACTCCCATTCGACGATTGTTGGTATTCTGACTAGGCATGGGTTTACCGAAACTGATGCAGCTATCCGTCTCAGTGCAATCCATAAGCCAGGATATCCAGGCAACCAGGATGCCACTCTCCTGCTGCAGATCTTATTTCATTCTGAGGTCCCGAGACGTTTGGGACCCGCAACGGACGAGATTCGAGCTTTCTTCCAACATCACCGTTTCAACAGTCAGGAGATTCATGTTGAAATTGCTCGCTCTGACCTTGTTTTCCAACCGTCTCTATTCGCTATTGACGCTGAAAATGAAATTATACCTCACTTCGAGCACATTAGGGCTGACTTGGTTACTTTCCTGCAGACAAGGCTAGGCGACTCCTGGAGGATGCTCTGTCTCTGCCTTGCCGGCCGGACTGAGGAAAAAGCGAAGCCAACTATTGTAGTCATGGTTGATCCGTATACTTCTGGAGATTGGTCAAACATCCTCAGCGAAATGAATCTCATCATCCGATCCCAGGAGAGAGCTACCTTCGCAGTTGAGTTTCTACCAGGATCATTGCCCCAGATCAATTCTACGGAAGATTCGGAGAAGGGCGAACTTGGTGTCTCCTATCTTAATCGGCTGGACACCGAGAGTCCACTTGAAATGGGTTGTTCGATCGGTGTGTGTGGGAAAGAAGGCGGAGGAACTATGGGGGGTTTTCTGACTTTAACCAGTGGCAGATCAGTTTACAAAGGATTTTTAACAAATTACCATGTTGTGAGAAATCTGTCAGAATCCCCAGAGGCCCTTGCAGAAGCGGACCGTTTCGGGGTGTCTCCAAACAGAGGGACTACCGGAGGGGACGTATTTTATCTTGCAAAGCAAGATATCAGTGCGACACAGCAAGATGCTGATGACAGCATAAAAGGACTTCAACAACAGCTTCAAGAATTCAAGTCCGAACAACACGACCGAGAGGTAGCTGGGGCGCACCATTCCATCCGAATCCAGAAAGGCATAGAGAACTCTGAGAAAAAAATCGAAGTGTTTGAAGCAACACGAAAGATAGTCGATTCGATGCCAATTAACATTGGCCAAGTCCGATTCGCGTCAGGAAAGGCCCTCGTCCAAGACAAGAAGCGTATCATGGATTGGGCATTTGTCGGATTAGCGAAGTCGTCGCTTAAATTATTTAAACCAAATCGCATGCCAACCGTCCCGCTTTCACAGGAGCCTAGGCAATACGGCATCGATAGGTCGGTCAGTGTTCTCGCCTCACAGCCATTGGATTCGTTCGGGAAGATCACAAGAGGCTCGTATTTTTTGAAATCGGGCAGAACTACCGGTGTTACAGCGGGGATATGCAACGGCGTCCTTGCTACGTGCAATTGGTGCGAGGAGGACAGGATGCGCTTTGATTCTCAGGGGAATCAGGTTGAAATACGATCTGGTCAGACGGAAGAGTTTATCATCTTTAGTAAGCGAGCTCACATAGCCCGGCATGAGCAGACTGAATTTTGTGCACCGGGGGACTCTGGGTCCCTGATAATCAATGAGATGGGTGAAGTTTGTGGACTCCTTTACGGTTCCGTGTCCCTATTCTGTAGTCCTGTTGGGGAGCAGTCTTTTTACGCTAGTGCAGGGTTGGTTATGACGATGGACGAAGTTACAGAGTCCATCAAGATGAAAATGTCCTCTCAGGGCCTTGGTGATGTTCCTGCTATTGGTCTTGGGTTGTAAGACCTCCTCACAGCCTGCTGTGATAATGACTCTCTGTTAGAAGTGGGGTTGGAAAACTTCCACACTTGATTATTCATGAGTCAACTGTCCAGATATTTCGCGGGTTTTTCAAAGCTGTCTTCAATACACTGAATGACTTCTATTTTCTGTTAATCAGTTTACTTACAAGTCTGATGCACCTCTCATCGTTCCGTTGCCAGTTTAACGCGACGCAGGCCAGTTGCCCTGTGAGCCCTGTTTTCAAATCTTCTAATACTAATATGCTAATACTAATATGCTAATACTAATATGCTAATACTAATTGAAAATCGATATTCCTCCGAACCGTTTATTGCAACGTGATCTCCGATCCCCTTTATGTTCCATACCCTGTTTGCACGCGTCCGCCACTTCTGCCACATCTGTAAGAATTGTTTTCGTTCTACTCTCTTTACATTCTGCTGCATCATTATTCTGCATCTATTTTTGCAATCTTATAACAGGGAGATGTCTGTCTGGCTACCTGCCTGTCTGCAAAACCTTCATTGAAGATTGAAGCTTATTAATTAGCTGGCTATATAGTTATAGCTCCTAATTAAGGGAAATAACTATATATATATTTCTTTATATGCATATATACAGACTTATATGAAGGAAACCAACCAATGGACAAGCTCTATATTAATAAATATCTTATGCAACCGAATGTAATGGTCTGTCACGATCAGAGCGAGAGCTCACAAGTATGAACACTTGGGTTAGGAGGCGAAGTATGTCTGTGAGGAATAAAGGAGGATTCCGTAAGGGATGGCTGTTGCGCTTCAACCCCATGTTTGCCCACCAGTTACCGCGATGTGCTGCTTTAGCCAGGTTGATCAAGAAGCAAACCCCCTGAAACTATGGCCGCGAGCATCAGTTGGGCAGGGGACATTCGCATCTATTCAATAAATACGCGGGTTGGTGGTGGCCAACCAGCCATTTTTGCATCTTGGACAAGTACTCTTCCAGTTGCACTGCATACGAGATTGAGAGCCCGTGAACCTTTGATAACTTAGACTAAGTGAGCTAACTATAAAGTATAGTTAATCAAGAGTCCATTTGACGGGGGAGTTCACGTCCTTTGCGGGGTAGAGCTTTGGAGGGCATCCAGTTGCTCCACGGGGAAATGTCTGCATCAACATAAAAGCACTGTATATAACAAAGAGAAATTATTTTTCCTAAATGCGGGGTGAGGGACAAGGATCCCATAGTATCAATGTTAAATTGCCAAACGCCTCATAACCATGAACCCTCCAATGGCTTGTTAGAATTGTCAAAAAGAGCACTAGTACCCCAGTCCGAAGGCCTGTATTGTAGTTAACTACCGTAACTATGGAGCAACTATTTACTCCGTGCATTTCGACCTAATCAAAATTCGTGCTCGCCGCTATCTCTTGCATTGCGGCAAAGTTTTGCTGCAGCGACGCTATCTTTTGCTGCGTCCGCTGGACACAATCAAGACCCAATGGCAGGCGTAGGAAGCCCATTTTCCCTTCTCCCATGCCAGTCCCATTGATCACTTCCATAATTCTCTTAATGGCCTTGGCGGGATCCCCTGGCTGTTTGCCGTCGAGAACAAGGAAACGTTGCAGTGAATCGTGCAAAGGTGTGCCTTCGTACGCCTTCGTCGTTCCGGCCGCGGGGGTTTGTAGCGCGGTCGCAAATTTTGTGCGGAATACCCCGGGCTCGACGATGAGGACTCGAATGTTAAATGGGGCCAGATCGCGAGCGAGGGATTCCGAGATGCCTGTTCAGTTGTGTCAGTAGGATATTAGGGTAGCATTTCATCATGGTCTATCGGCAAAGCGCACCTTCAAGGGCAAATTTGCTCCCCGCGTACATCGAGCAGGCCGTCTGCGCATCAAGCCCGGCTACGCTGCTAATATTCACGATAGTCCCTGACTTTCGCTCTCTCATCGACGGGATAACTGCTTGCATGACGCGGATTGGGCCGTAGACATTGGTATTGAACTGCTGGTGGATCTCGGATTCGCTGTTCAGATCAACAGAAACATATCGTTATACAAATATTCTTCTCATTGTCGGCCTTGCATTGTAGCACTCTGCGACCCCAGCTGGTTGGCTACTCACCTCACATCATCCAAGGCCCCGAATAAAGCATAACCTGCGCTGTTGATCACAACGTCAATCTTGCCGTACTCCTGCACAATCCGCCGGACCTTTTCGCGCACGTCGGACGCAGTCACATCCAGCTGTAGCCATTTGCCCCCAAGCTCTTCGATCTGTGGGATCTCCCGCTTCGACTTCTCTATGTTCCTCGCAGTCGCAATGACTCTATTGCCAGCCTTCAGAGCCGCTTGTGCAAGGGCGCTCCCAAACCCGGAAGATGCGCCGGTGATGAGCCAGACAGGAGAATTTTCCATGTTCGATGATTCGCGGTTGGCAAGATAGAAGTGTTTTAATATTACTATGTGCTTTCGTCTTGGGTAGTTCTATATCGCTACGGAGTTCAGAACGTTTGCAACTTGAGGATGAATTGGAACTGCTCGCCTTTACCACCTTATATATATGTAAAACTGTGCATCCTAACGCTGGTTCGGAAATAAACTAAGCGCGAGCCGAATTCCGACTTCCAGATGGCGATTCCGTCGTTCGGAAATCGCGGAGTTTGGCAGGACGCGAGTGTCTGTACAGACCTGTGAAGACCAGTGACGAGACGATGGTCGGAGCGGCGAACTGGTACAACCCCCGATAAGGGTCTTCCGTGGCTCCGTATGTGAAAGCGCGCGGAGATCCATGGAGGTTGACATTTGGAAGAAACGGAGGAGCTACCTGAGATCTGGATATGGCGATCTGTCGTAGTTCCCCTGGCCATCGTAGAAAGGCTGGATGAACCACATAGCATTCCATTGCGGAATCGATTATCGTGAATACCAGCAATGCGATCCAGGGATTTCCTCCAGCGGGGCAGCTGGTTTGGTTCAAATTACTTCGTCCTTTTGTTCTCCTAACCCCGCTTTACTCCTCGCCTCGCATCATTCAAGCTTTTGACCCCAAAATAGCTGGGTATTCTCCACATCCCCACTTGTCAACGTATCAATTACATACATAGCACTGTGCGGCACTGCAGTATAAGGCAATATGGCTTCTTCACAGGGCGATTTCGAAACTTTTCCACTCGGCGACTGGAAGCTCCAGAGCGGCGAGGTTATCCCCGATGCGCGTATCGCTTTCAAGGCTCTGGGTGATCCAGCGCTCCCCGCAATTGTCTACCCGACGTGGTTTTCTGGCCGTAAGTCTCTGTCATAGAAAAAGAAGAAGAAGAAGAAGAAGCAGAAGAAAAATCCAACAGAAATACCATAGATCTACACGGCAATAGAATCAAAAGAAATCCGTGTGTGCTAACAGTTCTATTCATATTATTTTCGTCTCCGGCTTAGTTATCTCTGATAATCTCTGGCTGGTGGGAGATGACAAGGAACTCAGCCCGAAGAAATATTTCATCATCGTCCCCGCATTGTTCGGGAACGGCCAGTCCACATCTCCCTCCAATTCCCCTACCATCAAAGAGTTTCCTCGGGTCACATTCTACGATAATGTGCGGGCCCAGCATGAACTCGTTACGAAGCATTTTAACATCACCCATCTACGCGCCGTCCTGGGGTGGTCTATGGGAGCCGCCCAGACATTCCAGTGGGCAACCCAGTATCCAGAATTTATGGATTTGATCGTTCCGTTCTGCGGTTCCGCAAAGACATCACTGCACAATCAGGCTTTCCTTGAAGGCGTCAAGAGCGCCTTGTTGGCGGCCAAGGGTTTTCGATCTGCCGGGGTAGGAGAGGTTGGAGCCGCAGTGGGCAGCGATTTACACCGGTTGTGGACTCGGGACGAGAGGGAAGTCGCACTGCGAGCATTCGGTCGCGGGTATTCTGGTTGGTAAGTGAATGGAAGTGGAAAACGGAACGAAAAGTCATGTTTTGCGATGGCAACCGCCGCTGAAACTGACAGATGTACCTTTTCTCACTATCACTGCAAAGGGGAATGAGCCAGACGTTTTACCGGCAGAGGCTGCATGAAACCGTCCTCGGATACAAAGATCTAGAGGATTTCATGGTGAATTTCTGGGAAGCGTTCTTCCTGACAAAAGGTAACTCCTAATCCCTAGAGAAGTGGAATTTCACCTGACAAACCGGTTGAGGAGGGATGAGCTGACCTGTTCTATAGAACCGGAGAACCTGCTCGTCATGTTGCAGACCTGGCAAAATGGCGATATCTCCAAGCAGGAACCGTACAACGGCAACTTTGAAGCCGCTCTAAAGGCAATCAAAGCAAAGGCACTGGTTCTACCCAGCAAAACTGACCTATACTTCCCGTGAGTGACCCAGGCCCAGCACTCAATCAACACGCCATCTTTTTGCAAGGCCATCAGTTACTGACCACATCGATCAGGCCCGAGGACTCGGAGTACGAGGTTGCAAACTTGCAACCCGGAATAGGCAGGCTGGATGTCTTCCCATCCATATGGGGTCGTAAGTTCAACAGCATCACCCGAGATACAAGATATCAGATGCGACACATGCTGACCACATATTCCGCTCTTCTCAGACTGGGCCGGAGCGCCCCCGGGGAACAAAGAGGACATGATGTGGCTGAATGACAAACTGGTGCAGTTTTTCAAGACGGTGCCGGGTCGTCAATAGGTGATCCATTGGGGCATTGGTTTGGCAGATCATGCCGTCCATTAGGGGGGGCCCCCCAAGGGGCAAACACCCTTCGAGCTGTCAGTCCGCTTTCTTGCTTCATACTAGTGTTTGAACTTCTCATCGTTTTAAGGCAGGGAGTTTGGGAACCATTTAGGTCAATAGGCTTAGTAATCATACTGTCACCTGACCAAGTGATGCCCTAATGAGTTTTCCGCCGAAAGCAAAAACGGACAAAAGGTGGCATCCAGGATCAAATATTCTATCAAAGAACTCTCCGTAGTTACACAGCTGAAACAGGACACTTGGGGTTTGCTATGGATGAGTCACAGAGAACCAGAGAACCAGAGAAACTGTTGTAAATTCGATAATAACACTGTGCATTCATCCTTACTAGTATGCGTCCTGCTACAGAACAAAGGTGAAGAACCGCAACTCGATCCGCTTTTTGCACTGTTCTTCAAGCCATCCATGGATGGAATATTGGCCTCGGATGCTTTGGCTACGGCCATCCCGGGCTCTCCACAGCGTCAGTCATTCGTCTGTCACCCCGCCTTTGGCCCTGTCACCGGCGAAATAAATAAACTCCACTCCCCCGCCCGGGTATTTCATTCCTTCTTCTTCCTCCTCCGCTGCGGTGACCTGTAGACGACGCATCAAAGCTTTGTACATTTTTGTCAGTTGGTTAGGTAGCTACTAGGTACTCGTAATTGACCGGCTTTGTATGTTCCTTGTGCTTGTTTGAATCCATATTCTCACTATGACCTCATTTCCTCCGCCACCAGTCGACTCGATCGGTATGTTAAATCATCACTCCATTGGCCGTTCGCACGATAGCAGGTCATTGTTTATGAGGGACCCCACGGCTAACAGAACGAATCCAACCGTCTAGACTGGAATGATGTCGGCTTCAAAGTCCGCGAAGGTATGGCTAATTAATTAGCCCAGCTGAACCAGCACAACTTCCTCTCTAACAACAGCCCAACAGTCAACGGCCATGTCGAATCCCACTTCTCCCACTCCTCCAACCCTCAATGGAGCGCACCACGCTTCGTCAAATCCCCTTACATCCCAATCCACGGCATGGCCCCAGGTCTAAACTACGGCCAACAAGCCTACGAAGGCATGAAAGCCTTCCGCCATGCCCCGTCCTCTACCTCCCCTTCGGCACCCGGGCGCATAACCATCTTCCGCCCCCAGAAAAACGCCGTGCGCATGCAGCGCTCAGTCGAATTCATCTCCATCCCCCCAGTCCCCAAAGAGCACTTCCTCGAATGCGTCCGGCTCGCCGTCGCAGCGAATGCCGAATTCGTGCCCCCCCACTCCACCGGCGCCGCCATGTATATCCGGCCGCTTATCTTCGGCTCCTCCGCCCAACTCGGCCTGAACCCACCGGACGAATACACCTTTGCCGTTTTCGTCATGCCCACTGGCGTGTACCACGGCGTGCATGCGGTGGATGCGCTCATCCTGGAGGACTTTGACCGCTCCGCCCCCGACGGCACGGGCTCCGCCAAGGTTGGCGGCAACTATGCACCCGTCCTCCGACATAGCGACCGTGCGCGCTCTGAGGGGTACGGAATCACTCTGCACCTGGATAGCAAGACGCGCACGGAGATCGATGAGTTCTCGACCTCCGCGTTCATCGGTGTTCGTAAGGACAAGGACACAGGAGCCGTTACGCTCGTGGTACCGGATAGCAAGAATGTGATTGATTCGGTGACGGCGTCGTCTGTCTGTGAGATCGGCTCGAAGATGTTTGGCTACAAGGTCGAGCGCCGGAGGGTGGCTTACGAGGAGCTTACCGAATTCGACGAGGTCATGGCTGCCGGTACGGCCGCGGCGCTTGTGCCCATTAAGAGCATTACGATGAGATCAAAGAATGACAAGTTCACTTATGAGGCGGGTGAGGGAGACGCAGGGGGTGAGATCTGTAGGAAACTGCTGAAGACGCTCAAGGGGATCCAGACCGGTGATATTTTGGATGAATTTGGCTGGCTGGTTGATATCGAACCTGTCCCTTCTGGATGGATGGAGGAGGCTGGGGGCAAGTAAATGAGGATGTTAATAATATACTTCCTCTTCTTGCAATTTTAGTCTACTTGGTTGCGTTTCGTCGGTGTGGCCTTGGGGGAATAAAAACACGGCGAAGTGGAAATTTTCGGTTACTATTCTAACTACATCAAATTATGGGAATGGGGATGAACGAGATATGGAAAGGAAAAAAAAGAAACAATATCAATTTTGGATAGCTACTTTAAGCAGTATTTGTTGCAGAACTATCTTGAACTATCTTGAGCTGGGTTTCATTTAGCTAACTTCTGTTTCTGAAAGCATCCATTAATCGAACTGATTTTAACCTATCATGAAAGTTTAGCATCATAGAAAACCGACCCATTTGCAGAGGAACGTTATACACAAACAAACTCTGTGCTTGACACGGCAAACGAACTGGAGCAGACTAATCAATAATAAACAAATTCTCCGAAACCACTCTCAATTAAACGTAATGTCCAACAATCACGCTATACACTAACCTAACCGCCCCTATTTCACCGATTGCAGCACCATCATATCATTCGCAGCACTAGAGAAAAGGAAGAATGCAAAAGAAAACGAAAGGGAGAGGGGGGAAGGAAATTAGCGACTCGATTTTGGCCCCACTAGTATGCTATCCGCAGTTGTGCTCCAGGCCATCTTTCAACACCAATTGCAATAATACAGAAAATCATTTGCTGAAAACAATACCAAGTACAATTCCTGTCTGACGCACCTACGCCATCGCTAGATAAGAAAAGAATGAAAAGGGGGCTAGGGAAGAGAAAGAAAAAGAGGTTTTCGGAACGTCAACTACATTAACCCAGTTTTGCGAAGGAAGTTAAGCGCCGTGAACCCTTTAGCGCCCCGCACGTTGTCATTCTCAGAGTCGCTTTTGGCACTGCTCTCATCCTCACCCTCATTCCGATGACATAGCAGTGATTTCAACGTGCTGCGTTGACCGTGGTGATGGTGAGGTCTCCCATTGGCGTTGGATGTTCTCAGGATGGAAGGATTAGGCTGCGAGAATGAGGGTGTTCCTAACCCACCCACAGCTGCCGTAGGGGTCGTTGCATTGGCGGCAGTATGAGTATTTTCTCCTGCTGATGGTCCATCGTCTGAATGCCACTGAGCATCCGTGACTGGCCAGTTTTTTTTGATGTTACGAAAAGGAGTGATCAACCTCGCCCTTGCTGAAGTTCCGGAGGGAGGCAAAGACGGGTGCTTGCTTAGCATGCTTTTGTCGGGGGTCTGATTAGAGTCGGATTCTGAGTCGCTATCGGAATCAGAACTACTTGAGCCCGATGATGTCATGCTTCCAGCTCTTTGATCTTTGAAGGGGGATTGTCCGTTGCGCTGGTCGGGTTCATTCGGGTGCTCTTGCTCTGACGTGCTGGAATTCATTTTATTTGTCCCTAGCCCACGTTCTATTAGATGAGAGGAGTCGTGGTCTGGCCGATGGCGCTTAGAGTTTTTGGGTGAAGTGACAGATTCCGGCTCTTGTATTTTTCGTTTCAGGCCATTTCCGTCTTTAGGTGTTTCTTCCTCCTCGAACGCCTTTCCCGAGGCTCCATCGCCCTTACTTGATAATGAATTAGCTGCTTCAACAAAGTCTCCCGTGGAAGGAGATGAAGGGTATACCAGGGGATCCCCAGAAGTAGAAGTAGCTGAGGACTCTTGGTCTCGGGGCTGCTGGTCTGGTGGGTCTTCCGGAAAGGCACCATCAAACCCAATTTGGTGTTGTGATTTGCTTTGCGACCCGTTTATGGAACCTGGCCGTTCGTTATAGTTCTTTCTAGATGTCTCATCCTCAACTTCTTCACGATGATGGCTGTCATGGCGACCTTCCCCTGAAGTGCTCTCATCAGGGTGGTGCTCTTCGGGATGATTCCGAAGATTTTTCATGGCCATGTCCAACTTGTATTCGTACTTGGCTATCTTATATTCGGGCTCTCTCGGCTTGGCATAGTAAAGCTTCTCCGTAAGACTTTTAATCTCTCGTAATAGTTCACAGTAATCTTCGCTCTTTCCCTGGAACCTAGCCTCCTCGATTTTCCTTTGCAGCTTACGATCGGTACGTATGTATTCAAGTGACTCTGGTGTCACTCTAGCTGGGTCCACGGTGTTACCATTGCCGATTTCGACGGATGAGGCAGATACGGGAGTGGACTGTATGTCAACGTTTGGCCCGTCTGCAAATGAAACCGAACGCCGGGCGGATAAATTTCCGGGTAAAAACTTCTGGGATGAACGGAGTACCGACAAACGAGGTGTATGCGGATCGCCTGAGCTGACTTTCTCGGCTTCTGTTTGCGCTTGGCTTGCTGTACGGGGTCGAGTAAACGCTGGAGTGGTCGACATACCCCTCTTAGAATTGCTGTTGGTATCGACTACAGCTACAGGAACTAATTGGCTCATTGAACGACTTCTTGCGCGTTTCACTGGTGATGAGGTAATTCCCAGTCCAATCTCCTGTGAATCAGGTGGTCGACTAGGTGTCCTGTGGGACGGTCCCTCGGATTGTTTATCTGGGTCTTCTGATAATTCACGAACGTTAGGATCATTTCGAGTCCGTAATTTGCGTGTACTACTACTGCCCGGAGTCTGGAGTGTCTTGACTCGCGGACTGGAAGGCATTTGTGCTGCCTTCTGGGGAGTCGCAACTTTGGTATCTTGTCGCACTCCAGATGCAGGGGATCCAGTATCATCCGAGGGATCACTGTCTGAGATATCGGAGTAAATAGGATTACTATCCCTAGCATTCACGTGCGCTAAAGGGGAGGCGTCGACCTTTGGGCTCGAATCTTTCTTCGTGGATTTAATGCCATTTGAACCAGTTGTTGCATTGCGATTTACTCCTCGGTGGCTTCCACCAACTAGCAAATTCTTTGAAGGAGGAGTTATAACTACTTGACAAACGCCGGTAGTCTGGGTCGATGCTTTGGGGGGGTCGACAATTTCAATATCGGAGTCAGGGATTAAGACAGTAGATTTCTTGTTTGGTGGTATTTTTGTGATAGAAGCTGAACCCTCAGCGGAATCTTTGTCGTTCCGAGGAGCCGTAATGGCCAATTTAAGTGCCATCGATTTCCTTCCTGGGCCACGAATACTTGATTTCCTAGTCCCACGTCGAACACTTGACTGACTAGAGATAACAGCGTCGTAATCCTTCTCGATCTGACCAGTAGGTCTATTGTCGCCTATATCGCTGTCAACTATGATTGCATTGTTCGGCCTGTCCCCGGTAGACGCAAGGAGGATTTTCTTATTGTCCTGGATTGTAAATTCATCGGCGCGACTTAACTTGCGTCGTTGTCGTTTGGCAGGCTGATGCCTCGCCGGATTCTTAAAATCCTCTTGGTCGGTAGGCGGAATGGTATAGATATCGCCTGCCTCCTCCACCTGTCTCTTATTGGGCGTTGCAACTTTCGAGTTCACGTGGTTGGGCAGTGAGGACTGTGGCGTTGAAGCCTGTGGTCCAGGCGAACTGGTTTTTGGCGGTCCCTGTCGATCTAACTCTCGCGCTATTGCTTCATCTAAAAGGCCAATATGAATTAGCGCCTATTACTATCGAAAGGGGAAAATGATCATAGTGTTCGCCTACCCTTACCATTCCTATATTCCAACGCATCGTTTATAGTGGTACCATAGGCTATTGCCTCCTCCTGATTAGCCAGAATCGATTTACCAGCTTTCCCTAATGCAGTGCTTTCCTCATCCAGTAAATCTCCATCTAAAAACAGATTTTGGGTTAGCTGGAAATCGAAGCATCGCAGACACAAGGCGGATGAAAGTAGATATGTAACATACCTCGAATTTTGTCTGCAAAGGATATGAAGTTTCTAGATTTCTGTGGGTCTTCTATTAAAATTGGTGAGGCGTGGTAATGGTTATCTTGTCTGCTGGATATTTCTTCGCCAGTCTCGCCCGGTCGAGGAGCATAGTCAGCCTCTGGAACCTTCGCCTGGTGCGATGGGCCGGCGACAGGTCCGTCCGTGAACCTGAAAGCCGTGGAGCGAGGCTCATGACGTGGTGAATCAGAAAATAGTGGTGGAAGGGGTCGCGCGTAATTGCTCGCTACAGCAGCCCAATCCTGCACCACAGACCCATACCGTCTCTGACGCCCAGGTTGTTGAATGACCCGTATAGCCCCTCTCTGATCCAAGCCATCAGTAAGAGCCTTTCCGCTGTCCACAAACACGTCTGCCACAGTCAATCCTATATCAAGGGCATCCTCCGCGTGCTTGTCATCCACGAGCTTCTTAATTTTGAGCGGTCTACGGGGACAGGACATGTGCGCGCCGTTAGCCAAAAACTATGTTCTCCCACTTAACTAGCATGTGCGATGAAGAAGCAATCAACCCACCCAGCATCAGGTTTAAGAATCGCCCACTTGTTCTGTATCATATAGGCCAACCTCCCCAGAGCCACTTCCTCCGGGTTCCTCACCACCAGGAGGAAGTTGATGGATTTGCGATCGTCGTCAACGTCAGTAGTATCCGGCGTAGATTGTTGCCCGAGAGGCTCTGGAGGGAAGACCTTGACAGTTAAGCGGAGGAGAACCATTGTCACAGCGCGGGTGAGCCGTGGCCCCTCTGCTCAACCGTTGTCGCTTCGTTTGGCGTAGATTTGAATTTGCACGGAGGGTATTTTCAGAGCGAAGTATTGTCTCAATGTGAGTTGCGCAAAGCCAACGAGGGCTCAGAGTGGGAGGATAGATCGTTTCTAGCATACGAATATCGAATGTGGTATAGGTAAAAGCTTGCTAGATGGATGGGAAAGCAACCGGTTCAGAACAGGGATTCGCGATGAGAGCTTCGATGTCATGGAGGTGGGGGAGGAGATATGCAAGAATACTGCTTGGGGTAGGAAGAGGGAATCTGGGGATGACTGCCTTAATGAATGTAATTGAGACTGACGGCAGTGAATTGGGGAGAAAAGAAAGGTGCGTTGTGTTGGGTTGTGTTGTGTTGTGGCATGGTTTTGCTTGTGGAGGAGTTTGAGAACTTGAGGTCAACTTTTTAACCTTTCTAAGAGCGCACGATTCCTCGTCCGCGCCAACCTCGGGTTGATTGAATGAATGATGAATGAACTAACCAAGCGTCGTCCTTGCCAGCAGCCAACATTATTAGAAATTGCAAAGTGCAAGCATACATCTGGTGTTAATCTTGAAATCAATCAGGAGTTCTATATATGTGGATTAATTTGCCTGCAACTAATCGGGTGAATGGAATGGATAGGAGGTCAAGGGGGTACTACAATGCACATAGACAGTTGAAATTTCCATTCTATCGATACAGAGAGTACACATAAAAGTAAACCTGTTTATGTTATCCAAAAATGTAAATAAAAATAAATAAAAAAATAAATAAAACGGTGAAAATTTTCCCATCAAAACCCCATATTCATACCATAAATCAAGACTCTTTGAAAAAAAAAAAAAAAAAAGTAGATTTTTTTCTATCGAGAACAATAACGCAGCGCTCGTAATAGCCGTATCGTCGTCGTCGTCGTCGTCGTAGTCGTCAACAAATAAAAAGCAACAGCAACAACAATCCATCCCGCAACACCCTTGCCCTCCCTCCCCGCTTCACGCAGGCGGCGTGAAGTAGCGCTTGAACCTCTCCACCTTCGTTAGGCCCAGTTGCAAAATGACCCAATGACAATTGATCAACAGGCTAGGGAATCGCAGAGCCCAGAATTGGAGATAGCCAACCGGTAACCCTCCAATGTTGGCTTTCAGATGTTCTGGCATATCGTTGTAATGGTTGCGTTTGTTTCGGAGAGCGCGCAAAAGGTCCAGCATCTTCGACCCGGTGTACTTTCGCTGTTTGCCGAGACTGTCTTTAAAGTCCTTCGGAAGCAACTTGAGGAAGTCCATTTCCAATCCGATGACGTCCGGGGCAACCGATTCAAGGCAGAGTAGATCTGCAGAGGGAGGATCGCGGGGTTCGAATTCGAAATGGTCAGATACATCACAGAGGAAATTCAGACGGTCTGCGGGGGACCAGAAGAATGGGTGGAGCATTATGGTGGTAGCGTCAGGCCTTAGATATTGAATTTTGTCAGACTCGTTCAGTTGCTTGAAGTTTGGGCATTTTGCTATTATATTAAATTTTGGAAAACTCACCGACGGCGTGGATCCAGGGATAACATTTGCCTGATCAAATCATCCGCTTCGAAAGCGTAGTCTCCGAGTTTCTGCAAGTCATCTAAATTATGATACCCTTTGACAATATTCGCCTCACGCATGAATTTGCCGTCTTTATCGAACGGGTGACCCCCACGAGTGAGCACGTAGTAAAAGACACAGCCAAGGGAGAATATATCAATGGCACGTGTGGCCCTTCGGTTCGTCTGAGGGTCAACAACTGCAGGGTCTGAGGAGTCGACACTCTGGTTGTCCCAGGTTGAGCCGCTTGGAGCGGTTTGGTCGTCGTCAACAAGAAGCTCCGGAGCGCGCCAACCGGATGTCCCGGCGGCGTGTGCCGTAGTAGCTCTGAAGGAACTTTGATTATCTTCCAACTTTTTACACAAGCCGAAGTCAGAAATAAGTAATCTGAGCGAACTCGAACCGGTTCGGGGCTTCGGCGCGGCCACAAGAATATTTTGGGGCTTCAAGTCACGATGGACTATTTTCAACGAGTGGAGATATCGGACTCCAGCGGTAATTTGCCACAGAACGTCGGGTACGTCCAACCCTCCATTGACAAGACTGGGGTAATCAAGCGGCTTTTCCACCACGTCCTGTAATGAGGCGGGGCAGAGCTCCAGACCGATATAAAGAAACCCTGCAGTTTGCTCTCGACAGAAATATCGAATGACGTTTTTGTGGTCATCGCTTTCCTGCAATAAGCCAACCTCGTGAGAGGCAATATCGTAAAATTCCACCAACATCCGTTTTACCGCCACATCCCGGCCATCAAAGGATCCCTTGTAGACCACAGTGCCATGGCTGCCATGGCCTAAAACTTTATCTGTGTGAACCTTCAGTTGGCCGATTCTAATCGAGCCATCAATTTCTACCATCTCTGTTGAAATGGTCCTCGAAAGCTGTCTCTCGAGCCCTGGCCGCCTCGCAATCTCGGTGTGGTCATTATCGGACGGTGTCTCCGTGGATATTTTGCCATCTGCGTCTTCGCTCTGTTTCTGGTTCTGGTTCTTCTTGCCACGCTTGTGCGCCACGCCACCCCGTCTTCCACGGCGAGCTTTTTTCTTTGTTTTCTCTGGCGTCTGAAGGAGATTTAGCTCTTCAACATCGTCATTCTTGTCATCATTATTATCAGGGTCCTGTATCCTGACCCTCGGTGTGGATTCAATATCCTCACTTGAATTCCGTGATTTCAATCGTGGCGTCACATCACCGTCCTGGTCGAGGGTTGGGACGGTGATGTTGACAGTAACGCCAGGGTCAAGTGAAGATGGTATCCCATCCGTACCAAACTCCGACGGGAGAGTCGGCGTTGAAGCGATTATTGGCGTAGAGGGTGTGGTAGACAGAGGTTTCCCATTGATAGAAATGACATTTTTAAGATCGAGTTTCTGTTTCGCAAGCTCCTGTAAAGTGTGGGAGTTCAGGTAAAGAAAGGTTCCAAAAGTAAGGAGACAGAGGGTAACCACGACATCAACGACGTTGTCCCACCCTTTTTGAATAAGGACACCCGGTCTAATGGTGGGTTGGGGAGGCGATTTGGGTGATACTCTTGCAATATCTCGAGGGGTATCGTTCGATAAATCGGCGGGGGGGCCAGATATACTAGGAATAGTCCGTTGATACTTGCCTGAAGGCTCATTGAGAGAGTGTACGCCAGCCAGAGCAGCCCTTTGTTGGGCAAGGCTGTGGCTCATCAAAGGTTTCTCGTTCATGAGGTAGTCCTTTTCATAGCATTCGGCTTGCCTTGCACGTCCTGTGACCAATGGATATGAAGCTTCCGACATTGCATACCAGCCGCCATTTTCGGTACAGTTTACGAACACACGGGACTCTCGATCTTCTGGCGTATTAACGCCAAAGCTGTCATCTGGAGGGTTACGTGGCTGGGAAAGGAGAACTAGGGGCGTATCGGGCGAGTCAGTGCGAGCAGGGCGTGCAACATCGAAAACACGCGCCACGGGAGAAGTAAACCGTTGGGTGTAACGACGTCCGTCTACTTTTGAATGGTCAAACCCAAAGATAACACCGTCGTGCATACTGTAAATGTGTCGTTCGTCCATTGTTCGGAAATATTGACTTTGGAGGTCAACGTCCCGGTTGTTCGGGCCCCATTCAGAATATTTGATGGTGCAAATAAGATTTCCAGTTTCTGTATTTTGGACAGTTACTATGTACTCGAGTCGGCCAAGGGTGAGCGTGCCATTTTTGGTCTCACACTCCTCGTCATCGAGAGCTTCTAGGTCATTGACACGTCGACAACTTTGTTCTGTTGCGGCAGCAGAGCCTCGAGAACTGAAGACGCGAAGAATAGTGCCAGTGCGAGCATCTACGGTATAGAGGGTAGTTTCTTTTCTGGCAGTATATGTAACGGGAGGATCGGTTCCGGAATAAGGAGTCTCGTCAACGAGAGCCTTCACGGTCAAACCCAATTTCTGAAGGCCGCCATTGGGGGCCTGGTTGTAGATGTAAAGGTCACCATCCCGGCTGGGCTCTACGATCCAAATAAAATCGTCCTCCGGCTGCGCATCGGCAAAACCGGACCGGTTGGACTGGTGATAGATTGTTTCCACCATCGGGCTGCTTGGAACCTCGAGTGCCCAACGCGGGGCCCCTGTCTTTCGATCCCTCGCGTGGATAGTTCCATCGACGGTCGCCAAGAGGACAAAGTCCTCAACCTCCCAATCCTGTAAGGACCGCGCTTGGAGCTGCGGACCCGGGCCAGCGTTTGAGTTGAGCCGGGCAGGAGGTGCTCGAACGGCGGGGTTGGGGGCCGCCAGAGCAACAGTTTCTATGGCGCTCGCATCGTTGGTGTTTGCGAGTGAGTGTGCTTGAGTGTGTGATTGGAGGGGGGCATTGTTTCCGATATAAGCCTGTAGAGGTTCGACGTTGTGGGCAAGAGGCTGCTGCTGCTGAGCGGCCCAGAGCGGGAGAAGGAGGAGGGCAATGCCGGTGGGAAGAGCAGAGCGGGCACCAGGCAGCCGCCAGACCATGGTGGAGATCTACAATGCGGGCAATCGTAGGTCAGAATGTTCCCTGAGTGATTGAGGCCGCAGATGATCCGCAAAGCCCGTAGGTGACATTAGAAAGCGGTTTCAGCGTCCCACTCCAGGAGAGGGAGCGTGAGCTGGAAGAGGGAGTGACGGAAGAGGGCTACAGAGGGTCAGCAGAGCTGGAAGAGGGGTGAGGAGCGTAAGTGAATGAAGGAGACGAAGGTGGATAGAGGACGAGATAAGAGAAACGGGATAGATGATAAAACGGATCGACGGAGGGAGGATGGAACAAATGGAACAAATGGAACAAGTTGCGTGCAACCGGGCCTCGCTGACTCAGCAGTCCCCCAACCACCGGCTGACAAAACCTTCGTCCGGGGCGAAGGGCTTGGCGCAACCCTGGAAGGGCCCGCCGCTTGTTCACCGCCCTCGGGGGTGGTGGGCCTAAGGACTAAGCGCTGGGCTGCGTTTGCGGCCAACCACTGTCGCTGCGTCGGGGGCAGAAAAATGTTGTTCCCAAGGTTCCACTCCACGACCGCCGGGGAAAGTTCTCGATTTCACCACTTGCCAGGAAATCAATATATTGGTTTGACTGAGCAAATTGAAATCTCTCTGTAACATACACGTGTATGCAAGCTGTACAGTACATACATGTAGTTACGGTACATTCTGTGGCATTACATAGCATTTCTGTTTGTCTTGTTCCTCGCTCCTCTTCCATGTGCAATAGCGTCTGCCAATTCACGTCCAGATTATCCTATCAAAAGAATTGTCAGCCCAAGCTTAGAATCTGTTCATGATGGTATTATTCTGTACTGCATTGTTTACGCCTCTCAATACCGGAATCATGTGCGTTAGTTTCCTATTCTTTGCTCCTCCAGCCCCTTGAAAGCAATTCTCGGTACAGCAGGGAGTACGGAGTACCCCGTAAACGGTTCCTCGTTATAGTCTACGCACATCAATTAATATCCCTTCTCCCGTGGTTGGACTGCCACACTCACTGGAACAGGACAGCATGTTCGGGGAGGGATGAGAAACTTGGGAGGCTAGACGGGTTCATCGGTTTTGCATCTTGCCATATTGCACAAACTCTATAACCTCCATCGCCCTCAACATTCCCAAGCCCAGACATATACGTGTTATAGTAAAAATACATGTAAGGACGCAACCTTACAAAGTTCATTCCGATGATAATGTCTTATCATGCACTTATTATTGACGCAATCTTGCGGGGTCACTGAAGTTGAGTTAAGGGTGAAGGGTATACCAGAAGCACTGACATCGCCCAGGTTGGCTAATGACGACAAAGCAGCAGCACCCAACTCAAGTAGCATGACAATGAACTTTTGAAGTGCTTCCCCCCTCTTCCCCCAATAATATACAAATATATATATACTATAAGTATTAGTTTTAAAAATAAACCAGTGTTGCGTTGTTCTCTGAGTTGGAACGCAAAAAGCCCCACTTAAATTGCACAATATTGCTTCCTCAAGCTAGTTGAGCAGAGACATTGTTGAAGCAACATCTTCGTCTATTCGAAGGAGTAACGTGATATGCTTGTTTATTTTGGGTGTTGGGAACAATCATCAATGTCTTCTTATTTGCTATAACTCAGAAAGGTTCGCCATTTACATGCGTTCCCGCTTACGTGGGGCACTACGGATGATGTTATCTACCCTGAGCAGCAGCTGTAAAATGGAGGTATTGATGTTAGCCACGCTTCGAACATGAAACGCCACAAAATAATAATTGAGTATGGTGATAATTATAACAACCGGATAAGGTACATACCTCTGCAGCCTCTGACGCTGACGACACAACTGCTCGCTTTAGTTTGTAGCTCTCTACAACACCCAAATCCCGCATGTCCGCAATCCCACCACCAGGTGTCAGAAGATCAAGCCCTGAGCTTGTCATACCATTATTGATGGCTTGTCTCAGCCTCGTGACGAGGTCGCTCGAGTCCAAGCCGGCGTTGCTTGCAAGGATGGTTGGGAGTTGTTTGAGGGCTTGGGCAAAAGCATCGACGGCAATTTGTTTTTTCCCCGTGGTATTTTGCGCAGTTTGTTCGACTGCCTTGGCCATCACCATCTCCGCACATCCGCCACCCAGCGTCACCTTTGGCTCACGGACAGTCTGAGAGAGGACGGCAAGAGCATCGTGTAGAGACCGTTCAGCTTCGTCAAGCAACTGTTCTGTAGCTCCCCGGAGGACAATGGTGCAGGCTTGGCCGGCCGCAACACCAGAGAATTTGATCAGCGTGTCCTCACCGATGATGACTTCCTCAATGACATCGCACCGGCCTAGCTTCACTTGATCTGGATGGTCAAATGTTGATGTGATCTCTCCTCCCGTGACCAGTGCGAGACGCTCAATGCCGTCGAAGTCGGCGTGCTCAATAGAAACAATGCCAGCATCGGTAAAAAGTTGTTCGGGCCAGTTGTATATGAGCTGACGGTTCACGAAGCAGTTGATTCCATGTGACTTAATCTTCTCTACCTTCGCTCGCATTTTTTCTCGTTCTGCTTTCTCCAATTCTGCCAATTTTCCTGTTGAGTCAACCTTAACACGGGCACCGAAAATTTTAATTTTATCCGTGTCCATAGCAGTATTTGCGACCAAGATCTTCGCGTTCTCAAGTCGCTTGGGTTGGTTCACTCCAATCTTTTTATCCAAGATGAATCCCTCGTCAAGGTAGGAGTCACTCAACTTTCCCCCAGCCTTCTTGATAATTTGGATGTGACTGAGATCAGTAGATCCTTTGAGCCTGAGGACTGCGTCGCAGGCTAGACTTGCAAACTGATCTCGGTCTTGGCTAAGAACTTTCGAGCTGAGGGTTGTGCGGGCGATCGCGTGCAAGTCCTTTCGGAAAGCAACGGGGTCTTTGCTGTTGTTCACTGCTGTTTTCTCCAGGGCTACGAGGGCCGCGCGGCTCGCAATCCTGTAGCCTTCTATAATGGTCTGAGGGTGTATTTTCCGTTCCACGAGCTTTTCCGCCTCCCGTAGAAGTTCCGCAGCGAGAACGGTGACAGAGGTGGTTCCATCGCCAACTTCATCATCTTGAACCTTCGAGATATTCACTAGTACCTTCGCAGCAGCGTTGTCGAGAGCTATGGCTTTGAGAATTGTAGCTCCGTCGTTTGTAACCATGATCTCGCCAGTAGAACTGTTAGATTGCTCGGCTGTTAGAAAAAGATGTTCTAATCATGCCCCGCACCAGAGCAGGAGAACAGGTAGCGTACGCTGATTGAAGAATTTTGTTCATTCCCTTTGGGCCCAGAGTGCTTTTCACCAGGTCGCCTACTGCGATCGCACCCACAAATGCGGACAAGCGAGCATTTTCACCTTTCTCCTCCGTTACGTCTTCGGCGAAAATCTGCGTGGGATTATTGAATGACGCCTGGAAAAGTTAGAACCCAAGAAAAGGAGCAGGCATAGACCAAGTTGAGGAAAAGCATAGAACATACCATGATTGAAGCAGCAGAACAGCAGCTTATATCACGACAATGCAGGTCGCTGCTTTCGAAGACGTTGCAAGTGGGCTGTATATGACAACAACCAGATAATCCTTGGGCTTGTGCTGCTAACAACCTTCGTTGCAAAATTCTTAGTCAGGGTGGTCCGAGCTGTTGGCGCGCGCTTGGAATCTTTTAGGGTATCGACAAACCTCAAAGAGCACAACATACTCCAGCAACATTGGCCAAAGTTATTGGGTACACTGGCTTTTGTTACCCTTTTATTTAATTCCTATGCAGGTCCGGGCGATGGCTGAACCAGAGGAAGAAGCGCGCAGCACCGCCTCCAACAAGCGGTCTCGCTCTGAGCTCGAGGAGAATCAAGTGAATGGTTTGTTCCCTCCGATATCGATTACCGGTATCTAACGAAACAAAGATAGAGCTAACAAGGGCACATAATAGATGAATCCTCATCATCGGGGGATGACTTTGGCCCTGCTCTCCCATCCACCGTACCGAGAAAAAAACGACGAAAGCTACCCTACGAAAAGGTCTACATCAATGCGCTCCCAGTTTCGGCCCGATACTCAAAGTCCCTAATGCACAAGGACCAGCTCTCCTTCGTTACCCTAACCCCTCATACTGACTTCCTTATTACAAGCTCTATTGATGGAGTTGTCAAGTTTTGGAAGAAGATGCCGGTTGGTGTCGAGTTTGTGAAGGAATTTCGCGCCCATGTTGGAGAGCTGAAAGGTGTGAGCGTTAGTCTTGACGGGAGAAATTTCGCGACGGTCGGAGTAGATAAAACGGTTAAGATATTCGATGTGATTACTTTCGGTAGGACTTTCATTTCTTTCCTACTCCTGGGCATGTTAAAAAACTTTGTCTGCTAATACGGTTGGTTTCAGACCTCCTGGCCATCCTAACATTGGATTATGTCCCAAGGTGTGTTTGCTGGGTACATCGGCGAGGCGCATCGCTGCCGCTGTTAGCCGTGAGTTGCGATTCAACTAGCGACATTATGATTTACGACGGACGAGGAGAAAACTCCACGCCCATCCATACATTGAAATCAGTCCATCGCTTCCCGGTTGTCGCAATGGCATTTAACGATGCATATGACTGCGTTATTTCTGCAGATGAAACGGGAATGATCGAATACTGGCGTCCGAATGCCCCCTTCGACAAACCAGACAACGTGTTTGAACTGAAATCTACCACCAATCTCTTTATTTTTAAAAAATCCAAATCGGTTCCGTCTTCAATTACAATTTCTCCATCAGGCCATCAATTCGTGACGTTCTCCTTTCCTGATAGGCAGGTTAGGGTATTCGATTTCCCAACCGGCAAATTATACAGGTCCTATGATGAATCCATCACGACGCTCACGGAAATGCAACAAGCTGGAACGGCACTCTATAAGCTCGAGGAGATTGAGTTTGGACGGCGGATAGCGATTGAGAAGGGACTTGAAAACCCGGCTACCATGACAAAGATTAATGTGGTCTTTGACGAGTCTGGCCATTTTGTGATGTATGGCTCTATAATAGGGATAAAGTGTATCAACACCTTCACAAATCGCGTTGTTAGAGTCTATGGCAAAGATGAACCATTTCGTGCCCTCAATCTTGCCATTTATCAAGGCCAACCGCAGAAAAAGGGGGTTGTAACGGTTTCTATGGCCGCTAGTGCCAATCCTTTGCTCCAAGAAGCTGAAGAGCGTGATCCTATGCTCGTCAGTACTGGCTTTGCTAAGCTCCGTTTCTACCTCTTCACGAATGAAACGGAGGTATCCAAGTCAAGCCGCGACGTACAAAACGAGAAACCAGTTGGAGCTCGTGAAGACGCTGCAGCTGCAGCTGCTAAACCAACAGCAACGGGCACTACGGCCGTGCTCCATACTACCCTAGGCGATATTCACCTCAGACTTTTCCCTTCCGCAGCCCCCAAGACCGTGGAGAATTTCGTTACCCATTCACGCAATGGCTACTACAACAACACCATCTTCCACCGGGTGATTCGCAAATTCATGATCCAAGCCGGCGATCCGCTCGGAGACGGTACTGGGGGCGAGTCGATTTGGGGCGGCGAGTTTGAAGACGAGTTCTCGACTCTGCGTCACGACAAGCCTTATACGCTCTCAATGGCTAATGCTGGCCCGAACACAAATGGTAGCCAGTTTTTTATCACAACTGAGAAGACGCCGTGGCTCGATGGGAAACATACGATATTCGGCAGGGCTGTCAAGGGACTTGACGTGGTGCATAAGATTGAAAATGTCAAGACGTACAAAGAGAAGCCAGAGGAGGACGTGAAGATCGTCAGCATCAGCATTACATAGTGACTGTTTGAGTACGTGCTAGTAATATCTATGTGAACCGTTTCCTGCAATACATGGGGTTTTTTTTATCTACTCGTGCAAGTGCCCATCCTCATTTTCACACACACACTAGAAGCATGATTCCCAGAATTTATGTATTGAGCTATTTTTTATACATAGGTATATCCAATTGGATATATATATATATCTATATATATCTATACAATTGCGTATGTATTTGCTTTGGGGAAATTCGGCAGTTTGGTTTGGTTTGGTCACATGTTCATTTATTTTAATGCACATATTTATTGAAAGTTCTGGAAACAATAACGATAACCGTGTGAACTCCGCTGGACAAAACATTTTGACCGCAGCGCGATTACAACCCATACCAAACAAGGAAAAGATATAGTTCTCATACCCGCTTTGGCGTGTTCCTGAGCGATGATTAAGAACAACAACAACAGGACCTCGAGTAGAATCAATGCAAGCCCTTGACTTAATAAACCGCAATAGTCCATGCCCTTTCTCGACTTGCGCCGCGCTGTCATAACTAATCTTTCGATCGAGGCGGTCCTCGCATATTCCTACTTACCCGTTGCGGCGCACGGGTAAATTGTCCGGATTCTGCTCTGTTCGATATATTGGGAGTGGAGCCACCATTTCCAGGACCTTGGGCGCGTGTATGGGCAAGATGTTGCTGTGGACCCCATTTATCGTCTGCCAGAGCTGCTGCGACTAGATTTCTCGAAGTTGGTTCACGGGCACTCCGACTGCCATCTCCGAGGATCACAGCAGGTACGGCCGGAGGGAAAGGTGGTTGATTTGCTCGCTTACGCTTGTGCCGACGCTTTAAATAAATCAAGAGGAGAGCAAAAACGGTGAACCCAACCGCTAGTGCGATTATCATCACCACCCATCTCCAGTGGGAGGAAAACCTATCGGAGTTTAGTGGACGAAGGCTTGAAGTTCTATTTCGAGGTGCCTCCCATGGTTGTCCAGCGCAACTTGGGTTGAGTGAAAGAATGATGGGAAGCAATGAGCGCAACTTCGACATACCAACTTGATGGGGCTTCATGAGTGACTGTTGAAGCTGTTCCAGTCCTAGGATGGGATTCCGGAACATTGGATGTGGCGGTGGTTGTAGCCGGATTGCCTGATGCGCAGAACTGTGCATACCATTTCTGCAGGGTAATTAGATCCGCCGGCGGACATACTGCGTCGCAGACTCCATTGGGAGAGCTGTGGAGGGCCCGCAGAAGAGTCGATTGGCAAAAACACGAGCTATAAGTGGCTTGGTTTGTTACAGGTGCCGCTGGAGGGATGCAATTCGCCTGCGCCTTGTGAAGAAGTGGACATGCAACAGCGCACCCAGGAAAGGCTGCTGAGCCGGTAGTCGGTATGAGAGATTGACATACAACTGACGTAAAAGCGGCAGTGGAGACGAAGAGGAACCTTCTCATCACGGCGTACTTCCAGCTTCTTTTTAGAGAACGCAATACGCGGATAGCATTGGAGGAAAAATGAGTAGTTAGTTCATTGCATCAATATTGGACTTCCTTGACCATATTGTTAGTGTCATCGTTTTCCGCAAATCCCCGGCGATATGTTGTGGAGGTCTCTAGGCAAGTGCATCACCCCCTGTAGGTGGCAGTGAGCAGGCATGGCCATGGTGATCATTGTGGTTAGCAGGTAAGCGCCTTGATGTAACCAAAGACAAAGAAAGGTGCAGGCCAAGTCTTTCTTTGATCAAGCGCTTCAGATCCAATGGCTTTGAATTCGAAAATCAAGGGAGGGGGGAAAGGATAAACCAGGGCCTTCCTGTGTGCCTCTACTGCTATTTAGCCTACATTGAAATTTGACACATCGAACTAAAATGGCCAGGAATAAAAATATGGTGGACCAGGAAACAAGTGAGACATTTCAACTCCAGATTACACTTTTAAAGTCCTCGCACATGTAAAAGAGTTTAGGTAATAAAATCTGTTATAAAACACCTTGCTGTTCAGTTAGATGGCAAGATCTCAACCTGGTACTCGCAGTTACCTTATATTCTTAGCGTGGTGATTATAATTTAAATTCAAAACAACCAACATGACAGACAAGCCTTAGTTAGACATCAAGCTTCTAAAGGTTTATTGCCTAAGCTTCGAGCAACTAGAAGGACTTTTGTTACACACTGGAGCAGTACAACATAAACATTTGTGTAGTAAAACTTCAGGCACAGGATTAGCTCCAATAGAAATATTAGTTGGCAGATTCCACGTCAGCATACTGATTATTTTACATAGTTCCTATCGATGGCCTATCGATATACCGAAATGTCGCATACAGAGAAAAGGGGTTGATTAACTGCTTGCTAAAATTTTAATGTTTGCCAGTATAATGGGACTAATTACACAGCATTAACATAGTACTATACATAGTCCGTGATAAGTAAAATGCAAAAACAGGAAACTGAGATTTTCAAATGACCCGCGAATGGAGATATTTGAGATTGCCTTTCGATTGTCCAGTGATAGCTATAGAATTCTGTAGGTTGGTATGGATACACGTCCAGTCTCCCTGGGAGGGTTACAGGTTTTCCGAGGTGGCTAATTCCCGGAAACTATCACGGCCAGACATGTGGCTGTACACACTTTCCGTTCTGGCAGATGGTATGATTATGCCAGGTGGAGAATCCTGTTTGTTGCTGTTGCATGCAATTCTTCGAGGTACGGTTGTCAAGACCATATGGTAGCCGATACACTTGCCTGGCATCTCCGCCTGTTCACTGTGCTAAAACAAAGAAGGAGAGGGCCAGTGGTTTCTCGGTTGGAGATATAATAATAATATGAAGTGTGCACCCAGATATGCTTGAGCCATAGATTTGCAACACGATGGTGAGAAGGAGAATTGCTATATTTGCCAAATTCGACGGATGGACGATGCGCGCTGCAGGAAGCGACGTCATGAAGGATGCGCAGGGTTGATCTCTCTCTCCCTACACTCGTAAACATTTGGTAGGGTTCCGTCTTGCTTACTTGGGGTAGCGAAACCGAAAACGCCTCCTTAGTAGCCGCAGAGTCAAATAAACAGAAAAACCGCAGTAAGGCAGAAAAACGCCGCAGGTAACCGGTGTTGATCCCGGATGTACATGTACATGTACACCCCCAGAACTCGATGGCAACAGCGCCATGCCTGCCATCCCCTGAAGAGATTTCGTCGTAAAGACCAGTTGGAGCCGAAAACTCCGAATAGGATAGTCACGCACCGTTTTTGGACAAGTCCTGAGTTGGACTGAAACATGCATCGTATCAGTTGTATTGAGGTGCCATGTAATGGCAATTGGAAGACACCGATATGAGTAGCGGGCCTCAGCGGCGCTACGGTATGTAACTGGACGGATATCAGCCGAAAAAAGCCAATGTAGGGTGGTGTGGCGTAGCTTCCCACAAGATGATGCGTTCCAGAAAAAAAGTGATGAAGAGATGGCATTGTGAAAGCTCACAGCCATCATAGACAAGCAGAAGTTTTGAATGATTTAGCGCCCCGAAGCTTCGATATGAAATATCCATGTTGAAATCTGGGATGTTTTTGCAATTGGCGATCTGGAGGGAAATGGGAATCGTTCTCTATTTATCCCTCTCTTAGAGTGAAATTCTTTTCGTATCCCGTTCGATTTTGTGTTCGGAGACCAAAAACAATTGTGGAGATGCCAGTTGACCAAGATTGATTCTGAATCCTTCACGGCCTCCCTCTCTGGGGCGTCAAATCGCTTCTCAACGATAAACAATGCTTCTTCTTTATCATCCGTCGTCTCGAGAGGATTCCATATTATTGCTCTGCATTGGCCAGGTCATCGTCATATTCCTAGCCAAGCAGCTTACGCTAGAGGCTTGCTTGAGGATGTGAGCACTTGTCCAGAGAACTGCAAATGTCATGACAATGGAGTCGTTGTCCAAAAGAAGGGTTAGCGGCGTTTTGCAATTAGCCCCGCAGCTAAACAATTCCACACGTCATGCCATCCGAGATGGCAAATGCCGTGCTTTTGTGGGTTCGAGGCTCGCCCAATGTTCAAAAGCAAGCACCTTTCCGTCCCCGTTGCTAGGAGCTGTCCAGGTACCCGGTCTCTAGGATCGTCCGCATCATCCTCCGCGCCCAACGCCAAGCCTGGGCCAAGCCCGACGTTGCGCGGAACCTGGCTGCGGAGCGGGTTCGATGTTAGTACCCAAGGCTTTCTCTCCGTTGGCCGAGCGGACGGTGAGCGGAAAGCGGGCGACGGGACCGGCCGCGGTACCACCATCCACAGATCCATGGATGTCGAAAAGCGTAGAGGGCTGGCTTCTTTGGCTTCTGATTTGGCCAATTCTTTCCTCGGTACTATTTAGACTCTTAACCAATATCACAGTTGGATTCTAGAGTCTTCTGCGGTAAATATGGCAACACGATATGGGCGGAATGACGGAATGGTGGTATGGCCCAAGCCCTTGAAAACATCTCAAAGACAGCAGAACTCTGGCCGTTGCAGCTTTCCACGGTTAACAATTGCGATCGTGACACGTGGCAGGGGCGTTGAGCGCCCAAGGAAATACTAACCCTAAGGCTTTTTGCTTTAGGAATGCTCCGCCCTGATCTCATTGAGGGTTCAAAAAGCAATGGCATTTTCCACACAACGGGCCCCTTTACTATTGGGTAAAGACACCCTCCGCCATATACTACGTACTATATATATACATAGTTATGGGGAATACCTTGGTACTTGATTTTCCATCAAGTAGCTAACCCATAAAAGAGAGACCAGAAGTTATGCCCAAAATATTTACTCTGTGATTGCCAGAGAATACCTCATGAAAAATGCCACATTACAGAGAGGGTTGGACCATGTTTTTTTGACTTGTTTGGCTTACAAGTCACTTTTCATACTAAATTAGCGGACTGGTACAAGGAGAACAGTTGAACATCGTCTATCAAATTGAAGGGGTATCCGAATATAAACCGCTTATTTCTCATCGCCACCGACCGTTTTGAACATTGCTGGGGTAGCATTGAGATTTCCTTTTCTTTTGGGACGACTGCCAGCTCGCATGCGAATGTCATGTCCCGTCTTCTTCCGCGGTTCATCCTATGGGTCATCGGGTCATCAGAAACGCAACTTTCCAGTGACAGTGATACGGGAATTCCGTGATGCCTCCCGTCCCGCAAAGGGGACCCTGTTTTGATGGGTTAGCTCGCGCTTCCTGTGCGGAGTGCTGTGCTGTCCTTTTTCTTTCCCTTTATGGGTGTAACATGCTTTTCAGAAGTTTGGAGTTGGGTCCTTCGGCCCCCATTGATGTCGCCGCCACGCGCGATATGATCCCCTTCCTTCGGTATTAGTATTTACTCCCCTTTATTTCATGACCCGCAATAACAGCCATGGAACACACAAGGGATCAAGTCAGCCGGTGGGGGCGGGTCAACCGAATCTCACAATTTGCCGTGGCTCCAGACGAGCCAACCAGGTCAAGGCAACATTGCGGGATAGATACAGGCTCTATTTTTCAAGTTTCGTATATCAAGGGACACAATTCCTATCCCATCTCCGTTGCTTCGCTGTCGCCGTTTTTGTCGTTGTTCTCATTGTCCATCTCCGCAGTGTGAGCAACCATAGGTGGTATTGGCGTTTGACACCACCTAGTTCCTTTTTGACATCGTGTGTGCCCTTGTCCTGCCCCGTTGCCGCAGAGTATATTCTATTCCGCTGTTGTCTTATCACTCTCCGCTCCTGTCACTTGTCCCTCTTGCGCCTTGATCCGTCTTTGCGTTCTCATTCCCGACTGATCTGTGTGTCCTGTCATCATGAAGATGGTAGACCAAGAAAAAGGCTCCAAGATGGAGCAGGTTCCGGTTGCCCCTGAGCCGGCTTACTTAGAAGATACTGGGAGCCAAGTACTCGGGACTTCTGAAACCCAGTATGAGTTGGGTTTCTGGACACGCATGGGGTGCACTCCCGAGTCATTCAAAAGAAGAACACTCGCGGACAAACATAACCACTTAAACCAGACGCTGACGAGCCGGCATCTGCGGATGATTGCAATTGGTGGCGGTATCGGGGCTGGTTTGTTCGTGGGCTCAGGCAGTTCATTAAGCAATGGTGGGCCTGCAACTGTACTAATTGGCTTTGCAATTGTTGGCGTGGTAAGTGGTCAGTCTCCCATAGGGTTAGAGGCATTATCATAGCAAACGCAACTATGATCACCAACAACAACAACAAGAGATAATATGCAAAACAATAATGACACGCGTTCGTTTCAGATGATCTTTAACGTCGTCTATGCTCTTGGTGAACTTGCTGTCACGTTTCCGGTCTCTGGTGGTTTCTATACCTATTCAACCCGTTTTATTGACCCTTCCTGGGGTTTCGCCATGGGATGGAACTATGTTTTCCAATGGGCTATAGTCTTGCCGATTGAACTCACAGTTGCGGCCATAGTAATCGGGTATTGGGACATGGACACAAACATCGGTGTTTGGATCACAGTTTTCCTGGTGGCCATCGTTGCCATCAATATCTTCGGTGTCCTTGGCTACGGCGAGGAGGAATTCTGGAGCAGCAGCCTAAAGCTTGCGGCCGTTGTCATTTTCATGATTATCGCGCTTGTGTGTGTCCTTGGTGGTGGGCCCAAAGATGGTATGTATTCCGAGTATTGGGGTGCCAGGTTCTGGTACCACCCTGGCGCATTCCGGAACGGATTTAAGGGCTTCTGCTCCGTCTTCGTCACTGCAGCGTTTGCCTTTTCTGGGACGGAATTGGTCGGTCTCGCTGCCGCCGAATCCAAAACCCCTGTCCAATCCCTGCCCTCCGCGGTGAAACAAATCTTCTGGCGCATCAGTTTGTTCTATATCCTTGCTCTCTCTTTTGTCGGCCTCCTTGTGCCCTACGATGATACGCGGTTGCTCGGGAGTGGTTATATCAATGTCAAAGCTTCTCCGTTCGTCATCGTCGCCAAGAACGCCGGCCTCATAGGATTTGACCATTTTATGAATGTCGTCATCTTGGTTTCCGTTCTCTCCATCGGAAATTCAAGTGTATATGGTGGCTCCCGGACGTTAACTGCCCTGGCGGAGCAGGGATATGCGCCCAGAATGTTTTCGTATGTTGACCGCGCTGGGAGGCCGTTGGTGTCAACAGCTACAATCATTCTCTTGGGCAGCTTAGCGTATATCAATTTATCTGCCTCAGGAGAGGATATCTTTGATTGGCTACTTGCGCTCTCTGGCCTTTCCGCACTCTTCACCTGGGGAAGCGTGAGTTCATATTTTTATTCGTTGCTGTATTTATATTATATATGATTTGTTGCTAATCGCACTTAGATTTGCTTCGCCCATATCCGCTTCCGCGCTGCGTGGGCTTATCGTGGTCACACCGTAGCCGAGCTTCCCTTCGCTGCCGCCTTTGGAGTTTATGGGTCATGGCTGGGTCTAATTCTTGTTGTAATTATTCTTGCTGCACAGGTTTGTTGACTTGGCGGGCCCCGCCCGACGCATGGCATCCCTCGTGTTGATTGTCAGGGGTATATCTCACTAACGCGTGGAATTACTTCTAGTTGTATGTCGCCGTTTCTGATATGGATGCCGAGACCTTTTTCAAGTCTTACCTTGCTGCACCTATTGTCATGTTTTTCTGGGTCTGTGGTTACTTATGGAAGGGTCAGGGTTGGCTCAAACTTAGCCAGATTGATGTTGATTCCGGCCGCCGAGAGATTGACTGGGAAGCGCACAACCGTAAGCTGGAGCAGAGGCGCAACTCCCCTCTTTGGAAACGTGTTTGCTGGAAACTTTTCTAAAACTAGTTCAAGCTATCGGTCATATGTGTGCATGGCGAGGTCTCTGTTCTCATTTTCTGAATCCCATAAGGTAGCCAATGAGAATTTCTTAGCATTGCTTGTTATATCCACCATGGATGTGGGTATTCGATTCCCCTTTCAGTTGAATAGCATCTAAAGAGTCAACTTCTGTGGCGAAATTAATAGCCCTCAGGGGAGGCTGCTATCCAGACTTCTACAGTACGTGTACAGCACATGTGCATACGTTCAAATATTGTGGCAGATTATCTTCACATTTTTTCTGATAATAATTTTCTCTTCTACCTGTACCACTTCACATTATGTCACTGACGGGACTAACTCAACAAACAAGCGAACTGCAAAGTAGGGAGGCAAAAAGGACGTAGATGTCCAGGTTTGGGTTCGGCGTGATGGGAATGATACCGTCCGCTGCAATTGTGCCATTGCCATGTGAGTCGTAAGGAATTCAGGTGAGCCATATGCATGGAGGGCGTTTGACGCATGGTCGCAGTGCATATAGCATTCAGCATGATTATTTTGTTATGGTCTGCTCATGCTCTACCCCGTTCAGTGTCGCTTCATAGTTGTACAGAACCGGGCCCATACTTATGCTCACTCCCTGTCAATGTCCACGAAGACATCACTGGCTATTTCCCGGGTATCACGGATTGTCCCTGTCTCGCCTGGATTGGACCTCCTATACGAAGCATACTCTACATTTTCAAGGATTGATAACCCCCCCCCCCC
>NW_025544807.1:1375366-1377199 GCF_000150115.1 Histoplasma capsulatum G186AR
AAGGGTTAATTATATAACTTATACGGTGGCTGCCACATGCATAGTTTAGTATGATGTTTTACCAAATGACCCAAGGACCAACCTCATGTATCTAACCACTTGGTGCACTGCTTATTACCACGAATTTTCGGTTGAGAACAAATCTAGATTATCAGTTTCAATGCTGAGCTCGCATTATCGGGTAACTATTAGTCATTTTTCTCACAGAATACTAGTAATTGCCATCAATAAATAGTACTCAAGGTCCGTTTGCATCGGCCGTAACTTTTGTCCAGAATATTTTATTTCTTCTTCTTTTTGTTATCTCCTTAATCCGTCGAATGTGGTCAAGCAAACCTCGGTTTAACCACAATGGCCATCTAGATTCGGATGAAGAGGTTGGTCATAAACTTCTAGACGAAGGGTATATATGGCGACGCGAAAGATCGGATTGGGTGGGGACATCAACCGATATATCGGATTGCAATAGCCCGGGTGCGATAAATTGAGGTTACATCTAGGACGTCATGGCCCGTGCTTCCAGCGGACAGGAAATGTGGCAGATTGATGTGGAAACTCACATCTGTTATTGAGAATACGTATCTACGTCTTGAGTTCTCTTCGCCTGGTATCCCGAACTATGGCCAAGGTCGGAGGAAACAATAGTATACTGTACGGGTCAACAGCATCTGAGTAACATTTGAGAGCTGTGTGGAGGTCCGCACACACGTTGTGCATGGTTTGTAACATGCAAACAATGATTTATGGAACCTTTCGCATCCACCCAATGTGCGTTCTTAGACCGAACCTTGCTGTATCGGTCGGAGAAATGAGCGATGGACAACGAATATATATGAAGTTTGATCAAAGAGGTCGCCCGACATCAATAATTAAGTGGTGATCAGTGGCTTCTATTCGCTCATTAGTTACCAAACTTAAATTTATAGATAGATGCTCAGATCCGCTCGGTGAAAACTCGACTTGCATTAACTGGTACATACGGTGTTGTACAATGTGCTGTAAGCCACCAAAACCCGAGAGGGCATATAACTGCCAATCAGGTGGCATTTGCCATCGCTTGCGAAAACCAGAATCCGAAGTTGATTTGACATTTTCAGAGTCTTCAATGTCAATCAATTGAAGGAACAATGGACGCTGCTAAAACTTGGCATCATGGAGCGCATCATCGTTCATTAATCCCATTAAAAGAATAGCCAGCAACAATACCAACAATTTGCAAATACGAACATGTCGGGAAGGCATTGTTTTCAGACTGCTGTCCTGGGCGTCTTCAAATGTTGATGTGAGTTAAAAGAATACATTGAAATATTCCAACGCTCTCACCAGGGGTCCATTCTGCGCAGTATGTACGCAGGTTATTCTCACTTATTGCACAGCATGTTTGAATGCTATCCCAGGGGATATGGTTGCGGGCTAGCAGTGACCATGCTGAACGAAGCGGGTCATTTAACCTTTACTCAAGGTGTTCTTGTTTCAATATGTTCATTTTTCATAATTTACCTTACCGGTGGTGTGATATATAGGTTATATCTTTCCCCATTGGCAAAGTTCCCAGGGCCGAAGTTAGCAGCCGCGACGCTATGGTATGAATTTTATTATGATGCTGTTCGCAGGGGCCGATACACGTTCAAGATTAAGGAGCTACATCAAAAATATGGTCAGTTTATCCTCGTCTAGCAACTCTCAGAAGACGGAGGGAAGCCTAACTTGTCTATCTCCCCAGGGCCAATCGTCCGGATTAGCCCATACGAATTACATATAGATGATCCTGACTATTACCGTGTGCTATATTCGTATAGCTCTCCGCGGGATAAGTACCCATATTATCTGAAA
>NW_025544807.1:1377396-1498222 GCF_000150115.1 Histoplasma capsulatum G186AR
CACACGTCGTCGTAGAGGTGCATTGAACCCATGTTTTGTAATGGAAAAGTTGCACAACGTGAAGGTCTGTCCATCAGCTTGTCCACAGACTTTGCGAATACTTGGGAGCAATTCCGGGTCACTGGCAAGACAATGCCACTGTCGCTTGGGTATACATGTTTGGCGACGGACCTAATCGTTTCATACGTGCTAGATGAAAACCAACAATGGCTCGACGCACCTGAGTGGCTTCCACATTGGAGGTGGGCGTTGCGAACTTTATCAGAAATGGTGATGGTATCTAGGCAGGTCACCTGGTTACTTGAAATTTTAAAACACTTCCCTCGAGCCTGGGTATCCTCCTCAAACCCTGGTCTGGGCTTGTTTTTTGAACTGGAAGAACGATTTCGTCGTAAGATTGATGAAATACAAATAGATAGAGGTAAAGGCTCTCAGCGTGTGGAAACGGAAATATCAAAGGGATACACGTTGATCGACCAAATCCTTGATTCTAATTTGGAAGTTGAAGAGAAAACTCCTGAGCGAATTCTCCAAGAAATCCGATCTACAACAGCTGCGGGTATTGAAACAACGTCAAACGCGCTAACTGTCATAACATACCATCTTCTCGACAATCCAGACAAACTCCAAAAACTTCAAAACGAGCTTTCCATTTTGGAAGACGGTGGCAATTCTGAGCAGCAAGTCCACGAGCTGGGAAAGCTTCCATACCTGGTTTGTCTCCTGGTGTACGGAACCCAGATTGACAGAAGGTTAACTAACTCTTCGGTGTTAGACTTCGGTCATCCTTGAGGGATTGCGGTAATGATGGCCAGTGGAAAGTGATGTAAAGGATGCCATACTGAAACTTGACTCCTAGGTTGTCGTACGGAGTAAGCACACGGCTGCAACGGAAGTCGCCTGAGCAAGCAATTCAGTACAAGAATTACTGTATTCCTCCAGGAGTAAGTAGACGGTGGACCAACTATCTTATTATTATTTGAACATCGACAAGACGGACCTTGCTCATGAGCCCTTTCTTCCAATTGACAGACTCCCGTTGGAATGACATCGGTTCTCATGCACCACAATGAAACCATCTTCCCAAACTCATGCAAGTTTGTTCCAGAGCGCTGGCTGGACCTGCAGGAACGAAAGCGACTTGAGAGATACCTGGTGTCCTTCGGGAAGGGTTCTCGGCGATGCGTTGGGCAACGGTTAGTTTAGCTCTTTTCCAAGAAACGGTGCTGGTTTATGGCTCAAGCCAGTTTTAATCAGCAAACTCACCAATCTGATGCTTGCTCTACCATTTAACAGTCTAGCGCAGACGACACTGCTTATCGCAATTGCTACTATTTTCAGGAAGTTTGAACTTCAGCTGTGGGGTACGCTAAAGAACGATATTGAGATTAGCCATGACCTTTTTGTCCCAAGGCCAAAGAACACGAAATCGATTGGTTTACAAGTCCGGGTCTTGAAGAAGTACTAGGAACATAGATTCCAGGGTCCTTTTGTATGTATGATGTCTGAGTATGTATGGAAAGGGGCACAGGGTCATGTGATTGCAAGCAACCTCATACTGGGCCAACTTCCGTACCGTCATCACATTTCTGCTGAACATGTTAAGAGTTAATTCCCAAATCGGTTGTTTTGTGCTTCAGTATTCGTTTAAAAAATGAGAACTTACATTGTCAAAGCAGTGGAATTGCTTGGAAGTAAGATACTGAGTTTTCAGTGAGTCCTCACTTCATGAGCGTATATTTACTAGTTATTGACTACCAAAAATAACCAGATCAGAAGGGATAAACATGCTCTCCCATTGACATCGGGATAGCTATGCATGGGCAATATGCCATTAGCTTTATTAGGCTAGTTTGGTTTAAATGGCACCGGCTTCTTTTTGAACTTCCACAAACTTTGGGTTCGGACAAAATCTGGAGAACATGGTCCATAGTTTGCTTCAAGTTGCTTGGAACACAGTTACTGCTTAGGGTGCCATTCTCGTGAATAATTATTAATACTCATTGCGGGGTGACATGGCTACACGTCAGAAGTACCTCGATAGCCTCTTATTTGGCCTTGGTACCCATAGCTCCAATATTATTCTTGAGAACCAAACTGAATGCGGACACCAAATCCGCCGCTACTTCTTTGACTAATTCACATTATCAACTCTTGTCGAAGGTTTTTTGCCCTGACGCTGGGCCATTCAGGTTTCAACGTTGTCGGATTTAATATTCATTCGGGTAATTCTGACCTCGGTAAATATACCCGACGGTGCTATCGTAGTTTGTCACAACCCTCAAGGGTCTGTCAACTGCAGTTTGTCTGTTGACTACAGTTTGCTTTTCAGGGATATTTGACGCTTAAAAGATTAATATATTTATTTAGACGAGCCCTGTACCGGAAATGAAGCCCGATCTTTACTAGAGACCCAAGTCTAGTTCCAGAACGCATTCCGCATCCCCGTCAACTTCCGCCGAGTATATGGTAGGAATTGATTCGATTCAATTCTATTTCAAAGGGCGAGTTTTCGCAAGGTATCTGCCGATCATATTGATATTTCCCTGTTGATTTTCCCTAGCATCTATATGGCTTCTAAAAACATGGATGTACCCACATGTTTCTTCCCCTGTTGTGTGTGGGCTGTGGTCGATGTCACAACATCTTCCTCTCCACACGCCTTGCTGTTTCTGATTTCCCATACCCATTTCCATTTGAAGGCCTTTAATATGTCATATGGAAGACTTGGCCAGCAGAGTGTTTCGACAAAAGCGCATTGGTCAATCGGCCCAGTGGGCTGAAAACATCCAGGGTCTGGAAGAACTGAGCCGTTAGATCAATAACTAAAACTCAAGAATCGCACCTTTTACATTTTTCTTGCGTCTATTCCAGAGAATTTTTTTATATCCTTGACGGAACAGGCCACTCAAGTTTCATCGATCCCACTTTGGAGACTGTCGTGCGGATGGACATCCTTAAGGTTGTTTCAATATCTGTTGTGGAAACCTATGGTTTCCATATTTTTGATCAAGTCACCACATCATTCAGTCGGCGGGTCTTTTGGACCCTATTCATTGTTCAATATGTCGTTTTAAAGACCTATTGGATATGGATCTATCCGCTCATTGCGTCGCCACTACGTTCTCTTCCTGGCCCAAATGTTTGTGTGCATCGCTCTGTCAAAAGTTCTCATGGACAGAAGAGCTAACTCTCTCCCTTGGTAGTATACACAATTTCTTCTTGGTCAGACCTACAACCAGATCACCGCTTCCTGTCCGAATTCGATTGCCTTGGCATGGATGAAGAAATTTCCTGATGCGGATCTAATTCGATATTTTGCTCCAGGGAACCACGAAGTGGTTCTTGTCAATAGCCCAAGAGCATTCCGCGAGGTAACATTTACCCACGCGTATTCTTTCGCCAAACCAAGATTCTTTAAGCGTTTAGTAGGGGACATGATTGGAGGCGGTCTTTTTTTTGCCGAAGGCGATGTCCACAGAAAGCAGAAAAAGTTACTTGCCGGTATTTCGAGCCTCCATCCGAGCTGGACCTAGAGCTTACCCATTGCATTGGAGTTGAGCTTCTGACTGACAATTTGAAGGTCCTTTTTTGAATAAAAACGTCAAGCACCTACTACCCGTTTTCGAACAGAATGCTGATGAGCTTTCTTCTTCCATCGAGACACTTGTTGTGGATAGTGAAACAGGAGCTATTGAAAGTAAGAACTGGTGTCTGCAAGTTACAATGGACAATGGTAATGTTTGGACAGTTTCATGCTTGATATCAAAATCGTTACTTGATATAATCAGCCAAGCAATCCTCGGACTCGAGCTCGACGGCCATTCTATTGCCAGCGAGCTTGGACGATGTTATCATACAATATTTAGCTCTACCACGATGTCCCGTGTTATGCTGGTTCTCAATACGTGTGTGCCGGTACGACGGCTTTTACCAGTGAAAACGAACCGAGAATATACTGATGCAAATATTGAGATAAAGCAAATTTTGAAGAAGCATGTACAGCAGCGAACTCACGAAATAAGAAGTTTGTGGAGAGAAAGATTGAAATCGAAAAACAAAGACATATTGACACTAATAATTCAAGAACAACTGAAAAAAAGTGATGAATTCCCTGAAGATGAAATTGTCGACCATGTAAGCTTAACTTCTGTCAATGAATTCGGCCTACGATCGAATATGGTTCTTTCCCTCCCCTCCCCCCCCTTTTTTTTTCAAAAAAAAAAAAAAAAAAAAAAAAAAAAAAAAAGGGAATTTACTAACCCAAAAATGTAGCTCCGAACTTTCCTAGCTGCCGGTAAGTACCGCATGTCTTCCATATTGAACCCGATAGCTAACAATGAGAAATAGGACTAGAAACTGTCGGAGCCACCATGCTGTGGGCATTTCATGCACTAGCAAGCCACCAGGATGTACAAGATCGCCTGCGAAACGAAATTAACGCAGCGGGCGACGGGAAAAGCAGCGAGCTCAAGTATTCAGACATCTGCAAGCTAGAGTTGTTAGATCACTTTGTCAAAGAAGTTCTCCGCTGCTATCCTCCCTGTAAGTGCCTTCCTCACTAACCGATATAATGAACACTAATAGGCTAGGAAGAAAGCTGATGGTAGCTCCAATTTTAGCCACATGTTCCATGCGTGAAGCCATTCATAACGTTTCAATATGCGGCCAACTTATCCCTGCTGGCACACATGTCCTCATGTTTCCAGTTATGCCTCAGTCTAACAGTATTATATGGGGTAGAAATCCGGAGAAATTTGATCCTGATCGTTGGAAAACTTTGCCAACTTCAGCTCGTGATGGATACACATTCCAGGCGTTCAATACCGGTCCGCGAGCCTGCCTAGGTAAATCTTTCGCAATGCTTGAGGTCAAGGTCCTGGTTATGAAGCTCGTAGCGCGATGGAGGTTCTGCCATGTGTCAAAACCAGTAGTGTTGCAGAAGATTGGGCTGCTATTTAAACCCGCTAATGGGCTAGAATTAAAAATTGAATCTGCGGTTTTGACTTGATCCTCTTTTTTAGACCACTGTACTGTGATAATGAACGTAACTCTTAATAATAACCTTGGAACCGCGAGAGTTCGGCGGCCAGTAATCCTTTCCTCTTGACAAGCTCGAGACTCAACAACAGCAACCATGCAAAACCCAACACCACAGCCGGAAGTCGACCTCAACCCCGTCGCCTCCGCCTCCTCCTCTTCCAACCCTCTTCCCGCACACCTAAACCCGGCCAATTACCCGCAGACCCGCTACTTCTCCGACTCAAACATCCATCTAGAACTAACCTACAACCCCCTCGACCCAACAAAGAGCCTCGCACAGATCCGCTCGCCCCACGCAGGTGCCAACGTCCTCTTCCTGGGCACCACCCGATCAACGTTCGACAACCGCCCCGTTGCCCGCCTCACATACACCAGCTACGCACCCCTGGCGCTGCGCACATTGGAGAAAATCGCCCGCGGTGCAGTGACCAAATATCAGCTGTGTGGCATAAGTATATCGCATCGCCTGGGCGAGGTCCGGGTTGCGGAGGAATCAATTGCTATTGCCGTCGCTGCGGGACATAGGCGCCCCGCATGGAGGGCTGGGGAGGAAGTTTTGGAGGAATGTAAGGCGGCAGTGGAGATCTGGAAGCGGGAGGAGTTTGTTGGGGCTGGGGAAGAGGAGGGCGAGTGGAGGGCAAATCGGGACACCGATTCGCAGGGTAACTATCGCGGGGATAAAGTGGCAGAGGGCTAAAACTGTACGATTGAGAGGGGGGAGAAGTGCTGGGAGTTATGCTACTAATAAGTTACTGGCTATGATAGTTCTCTTCTCGTGATACCTTGCATATTCACGTCTTTGATTTTATTTGGGTATTGAGATTCGGATGCTCCTCCACTTCAGGGTAGAGGAGTGGGTGGGGTAGGATTCGGGTTAGCATTCTGGTTTGATAGGGAGGAAAGGGCATTGAACTCCAAGGATGCACCCACGAGCTCTGTTGAATAGAAACTATATACGCCAATGTGTGTACTTCCGTCCCTGCGTCATTTTGAGTTTTATTAAAAGAATAAGCAGGTGGCTACGATTCCTTCATGGATTAGATTCTGCCCACACTAGGAAGAGATATCCCAATGCTAACAGTTTGTTAAGTGATGAGCAGAAGTATTTTACGCTATAAGCTGGATGCACTTACAACACCGCTGTGTACATAGAGATTGATCTAAAATATGGGTAGTAGCTCTCCTTCATACTCTCCGTGATAAGCAAGAAGGGATACAACTATGTTGGTTTAGAACGAAAATGCGTTTTGAAAATAAAGCTTCGGAAACCGAGCGCAGAGCATCAAGACCTCGGCCAGTCGAGGAAAGGGTTGCCTGTCACATCCCACAATGTTCCATCCACAGCACGGTTACCAACCCACTCCTGGCATAATGAGATATCGCTGTCACCTTCCTGCTCCAGATTAGGCGGGATAGGTACTTCAACCGCCACACAAAAGTGGTCAGACTCAGACATCTGTACAGAAGCCTGACCAACATTATGACTCAACCAAGCACCCCTTAATCTCCCCAAAAGGGTATCTTTTGCCGCAGCATGATCGTCCTCGACGAAGCTCAGATCATGACTAAAGCCTCGCTTAGTATTGATGACAACAACGCGCTTGAGTTTTGCCAAGGCTCCAAATCCAGCGGGGTCATTTGGGACTTGGTAGAATATCCCATCTGCACGCGGAAGGACCAGATGGGTCAGGTTGGAACAGCGTTTGATACCTGCCACGAACGTAGCATCATCGACGCAAGCATTGTACAGGGCAAGGCGCCGCAATTGTGGCCACGCGGGCCATACCGCGGGTTGTAGGTGGTGTTCATCCGTGTCCAGATAGAGCTCATCTTGCATGGAGCAGAATTCTTCCAGGGCAGTCAAGCCGGAAAACGCTTCCCGAAGCACCGGACGTACGAGATGTTCATCATATTCCGGCCGGAGGTAACGCAGTGGCAGGTTGATAACGAGGCGGGTGAGTGTTCTCTTAATGTCGGACAGCAGCAGGCTGACATTCTGTGCAATGCTGGGAAAATCGAGATTCTCTTGGGGGAAGGGACTTAGGAAAAGTCCCTTGGGTGCTGCGGTTGTGAGATCGACTAGTGACCGTTCTCTGAGATGGACGAGCTTTGCTAAGCGATCACTGGACTCTATATATAGGCAGTGCTTCAAGAGAAGACCTTTTGCAGTGCCTGATGTAAGACGTGACACCAGCGTGAGGTTGAGCAAGGTTTTTGTCACCGGATGCGGGGCAGCGAACGCCACGGGAGGTGGAGATGGAATAAGGCATCTGATAATGTGCAAAATGAGTTCGTTTGGAAGCGCAGGCACTTCCATTTTTGCTCGGATCTTATCTCGAAAACTAGAGGAGAACCTCTGGAACCAAAACTAAACGGAAGAGACTTGAAAAGGAGGAGGGGCAATCAAGCATGTATTGCACTATCCATGTATAGTTCTGAGCTGGCTGGCTAAATTAAATTGTGAGAATACTCGACCGTAAAATACCGGCATATGTGCAAAGTACCCTGAATGCACTTCTGGTACTCCGCGTGCCCATAATGGGTCTCTTGACAAGGCTTGAAAATAGTGTTTGATGTTGTCTGATGTAGGGTAAGAGTTGTTTAACCCGTTCCATTGCTTCTGCAATCCATCCAAACAACTCATCCTTGGTTCATAGTGATAAATAGGATGCTCCTTGGGTAACACGTCTATATGTCGTCCCTTTTCCATAAGTGACCGGAAAATTTTGGCAGATTCTCTTGAGTCTTGCTACAATCTTTTGGTTGGTTGTTTGTTAGATCTGCTTAGTCAGGGCTCGAAGCCAAACAAAGACGATGCGCTCAAATAAATTTTTGTCTTTCCTTGATTCAACAGAAACAAAAAGTGCGAATTGACGATAATGCTTCACATACCAGACAAATCTCTACTAACTTCTTGAGGCAAAACGTCATAGGTCTTGAAAAACAAAAATGAAAATAAGCACTCACCTGTACCGAAAACAATCATAACCTATTCTAAAAGCTACAAAAAGCGACGCATGCACTATATATCTACGTGCACACAAAGTTCATACATATATGCGCAGCTCGTTACGAGTCCCAGCCATGTTCTCCGTCATCCTCCCCAGCAGGCCCTGCCTCACTGACGTCGTCCCGCTCTCGTCAGACCCCACAGTCCCCGCAAACAACTTCGCATTCACATTTCCCGCCCTCCCCAAGTTCTCCCACATAGTCATCTTCCTTCTTCCAGGCGTTGTCTTACCGGCTGACACCGCAGCAGCAGTATACGTCCAATTCCCCAAAGACCTCATCCTCAACCCCAACACCGGAACCGCTGCCCCTCCCCTCTCATCGTCCGCCACCAATGCGGACCCGGAATTTAAGTTCCTAGGCGCAATTGCCAATGAGAAGCCATCCGCAATCTTCAAAGTCAACTTCCCTTCCGCGCGGCGACGTACTGAGGCTGAAGAAGAAGATGATATGATGGATGAAGGCACTAGTGTCACTCCTGCCAACACAGTGGATATAAACCCCAACGCTACAATCACACTGGGCATCACCATCGAACCCGTGCAGGCCGTTGCATCAAAGATCGCAGACCTCCAGAACCAGACTCAGAACCAGATCCAGCTGCAGATGTCGTCGTTCCCGTCCACAACGGACCTACTCAAATTGTCCACAGGACAACAGGGTGCAGCGATGGCTAAGTGGGCACCATCATCAGTCTCAGCAAAAACCCTCGCAAAGCAGATTATTGGAAATGCATTTAACTATTTGGCTAGCTTTGCAGTTTCAGACCCTAGGGTGCCAGGTGAGGAGGTTGTGCCATTAAGAGTGTTTAGAGATTGGTGGGCAAAGTTTGAAAATAGGATTGATGCAGACCCTGGGTTTTTGGAGAGGGTGGATGCTCCCTAGGCCCTATGCTTTATTGTTCTCTATGTGTGTGTTTGGGTTCTGAGGTCTGTGGTTACAGATCACAGATGATGACACTGCAAAATTTCACTTCATATGCATGAACAAAAGATATCCATAGCGTTTTGTTTATTTATTGCTCTGATCTGCGATTAGGACTATTGGGAGCTGCAGGCAAAAATCGACATTGAACACTTATCACAGTTATTTCTACCAACAAACGGCAATATATTTAAATACTACTGGTGGTATTGAAGCATCTATGGACGTGGAGTTTAAAAACCAGAAATATAACAAGGGCAAGGATGTATGCAATGTTCAGCAGAGCAAGCCGGCTCTTACAGCAGCTCAGTCATTTCTACGCAGCGTCGTGACTTTATATTAAATACCAGTACCTACTGCTATATTGCGCGTTCAAATTCGACATTCTTTTGTTTCCATCATCTCATTATCATATTGACTAGTTACTATTCCTCACTTTGTATGCTGGTGTACTGCTCTTTTATTCTCCTTTATTATGTATGTACAGTATTCGCAGCCAACTTCCTGACGCACGGTAACGCTAAACCAGATAACGTTAATACAGGGGTTTTTACCCCAGGGAAAAACCCGAGACGTGCATCCGGTCTGGGTTTCCGCAACTCATCCACCTGGTTGGAATACGCGGAAGGGCGATGGATACACTTCAGTCCCTCTTCGACCTGTATAGCGACTGCACACCGAGCCAATTGCTCACTGCGCTGCTTGGAGCTCTTCTTGCCGTTTGGACGCTCAAGCAGGTCGTGTTCAGAAGCGAAGCCTGCCCCGTTGAGTATCAAGTGCCAATCCCCCCTGAGCTATCGGATAAATGGGACCCAAAGACGTGGGATGATGTTAGTGAAAAGGATAGAGATATTTTGGAGTGTCAGGCAAACGGGGTAAGTTTTGCCCTGCTGAAATAGAAGTACTATTCCAAAAATAACTTTCTTGAAAACCGGATGTGTGGACGGACTTATTAGTATCACTAATATATTTTCTATTCAATCTAGAAATGGAACAATGAGAAAATCCTTAGTTATTGCCCAGCTGATGGTCGTATTCTCGGAGATGTAAATCATGGAATTAAACCAGCAACGAAACAGGATATCGATATCGCCGTCAAACGAGCGGAAGCTGCCCAGTTGGTATGGCAGCATACAACTTTTGCTGAGAGGAGGAGAGTATTAAAAACACTGTTAAAGTGCGCATGCGAGTCCCAACCACTGTACTTTACAGCCATATTTTTTTCAGCAACTAATGATTTGTGCCACTTTGCAGATATCTTCTTGAACATCAGGATGAAATCGTTTCCGCATCTTGTCTGGACTCCGGAAAAACAAAAGTTGATGCCGCATTTGGCGAGGTCTTGGTTACGGTCGAGAAGCTGAAGTGGACTATTGACCATGGAGAAAAATCCCTCGCGACTGACCGTCGCCCGACAAATCTACTTATGATATACAAGAAGAACACTGTCCGTTATGAGCCTCTTGGAGTCATCCTCGCCTGCATATCGTGGAACTACCCATTTCACAACTTAATCTCTCCGGTTATCAGTTCCATATTTGCTGGAAATTCTATCATCATTAAACCCTCCGAACATACAGCCTGGAGTTCCCTCTACTTTTGCGATGTCATACGAGGAGCGTTGGCAAGTTGTGGACATCCGGAAGATCTAGTTCAGACCGTCGTTTGTCTTCCCAAGGAAGCAGATAGTTTGACATCTCATCGTGGCGTGAACCATATCATTTTCATTGGCTCCCGACAGGTTGCGCACCATGTCTGCAACTCAGCTGCCAAGTCACTCACTCCTGTCACGGTGGAGCTCGGTGGAAAAGATCCGGCTGTCATTCTCGACGATCCAGCCACCGTCAAGGACATTGCTAGTATTACCTCTATCCTCATGCGGGGCGTCTTTCAATCCGCTGGCCAAAATTGTGTTGGAATTGAGCGCGTCATCGCACTCCCAGGAACCCACGACAAAATCTTGGAAGCGATAACCCCTAGAATAAAAGCACTCCGTCTCGGATCCGTGCTCTTTGAATTGAGGGAATGTTCAAAGAACCCTGGGCGAGGACTCTCAACTCCTGACATGGGAGCCATGGTCTCTCAGGGAACATTCGACAAGTTGGAAACTTTGATCGCCGAGGCGGTCGAACAAGGCGCGCGTCTCATCCACGGCGGCAAACGCTATAAACACCCAAAACACCCTCTTGGGCATTATTTCACACCTACGCTTCTAGCCAACGTGGACACTACCATGCGGATCGCAAGCACCGAGCTTTTTGCACCTGTCTTCCTCCTCATGCCGGCAAAAGACGTTCCCGATGCCATCAGAATCGCAAATTCCACAGAGTTTGGTCTAGGAGCGAGCGTTTTTGGGCACAATCGAAAGGACGTCGAGAAATGCGTTTCGCAAATCAACGCCGGGATGGTTTCTGTGAACGACTTTGGCACGTACTATGCTGTGGGGCTACCATTTGGCGGAGTGAAAGGCAGTGGATATGGTCGATTTGGCGGAGCAGAAGGGTTGAAAAGTTTGTGCAATATGAAAGCTATTTGTGAAGATCGGTATCCTTCAATTCAGACACATATACCACCGCCTCTCGATTACCCTATTCAAAAAGGGGATGGGTTGAAAAAAGATGGACGGGGAGCGTGGGAAATGTGCAAAGGGATTGTAGAGACAGGGTATCAACCTTCCCTTGTGGGTAAGGTGAAGGGTGTGGGGAAAATTTTGAAGAATCTATGATGATCAGCGAAGTGATCCAAGACATTTAGTTCTACGCCTTCGAAGGCTAGAATGCTGCATTGCGCTGTTCAATGCCAATGGTAATGTTTTTTAAAGCCGCATTTTAATAACTAATACAACCCAATTAATTGGGATTAATTTCATTCAGATATTGATTGTCAGAAATTATTTTCTTGACAATACAAAAGGTCTTATTAAAGCAATGCATGGGGTGGAAATGGGACATAACGCGGGACACGGAATGGTGCGCAAAATCAAACACCGGGTACTCAAGCACGCAAAGACCTCATCGCAGTTCCTCAATAATCACAACGATACCAACCCTACAGTGTTCTCTCAACACTTGCAAAGCCAAAAACAGTCGTTGCTTCGTCAATGCATGCCAAGGTGGCCCGAATGGAATGGTGCATTTAATCATCAATATTGAATGAACTATTTCCGTCAGCCCGTACGGCCCTCCCACCTCCGGCTCAACTCCACTCCTCTTAGACAAAAGAACCTCACTCTAAACCCTCGTCCTCGTTAATCCGTGCCGGCGTCTACCGGTGGTATGCGTTGTCAGGGCGCCCCTTCTCCGCCTGGAGCAGCCGCCGCAGGTCAGACAAGAGATTATAGCGTTGAATATGGACACAATTCCGCTGACGATGGAGGTTAGAATAGCCCCAATGGTACTGGTGATAGCCATGAGACAAGCCCCTATGGATCCCAGAACACCTTGGATCTATTTACCAGGAAGATCCGCGTTAGACATTATTGGAACCCCGTTGTTGCGTGGCGAGTCAGGGAGGATTCACTTACGCAAGAAACAACAGCGCCCATCGTGAAGATATGATGGTTCTTGTAGGTTTTTCTTCTTTTCGTCTCTTCGGAGAGGATGCGCTAATGAAATATAAATTTAGAAGTCAATCTCCTCTACTATTTTGCGTACTATCAGTAGGCCAGAGCGAAGTAGGTTATGGGATATTAAGTTGGAGATATAAATGTAGAATATTCGATAGTTCCTCCGGACCTGAGATAGTGGAAGTCTACTTCAGTATATATACGGATTCTTCTGATCAAAACCATGATTTTTCAGAAGCTACCTGAACTTATGATGTCGTTTCTTACACTATTTCTAGGGATAAACCCTTGCAGGATTGAGGTCAACCACGACAACAGTCATCGTCATACGTCCCCCTAAGGGGCTAGAATTAAACTGCCAATACCTATTTTGCCATAGAGAACCCGGGCGCAAAGAACTACGCTGACGTCGGGTCCCTTGATGATGTTTATCCCAAATAGGAAACATCAAGCTAACCTCAGGTTAAAATTCAATTATGACGTCACGCTGACATCACTGTTATTTTTTTGGGAAATTCCATTTTGAGAGCGCTAAGCGAAGGCGGTGTGCTCAGGCAGAACTACCCCCGTGAACAAACTCGACATATTTTTATCTTCGTGCTTTGTTTCGGTTCTGTGAAGGTGAAGAACGCCTGACAGGGTTGGTAGATTCCCTATAGAAGTTTGAATTTCTATACATGTTAATCGAATCAACCGGGAATAAATTGAATGACTGACGATAGCCTGACTCCGATAAGGGTCAGGGGTAAGCGACATAAGAAGCCACTCTTTCCGGACAAAAAGGTGGCACGAAAAGGACGCACGCATGCTGGTAATGAATATCAGGCAGGCCACCTTCCCGCTAAACCAGCCAATGGAAAGTTGCGGGAAAATACCAGCTCCCACAATGACAAAAGGAATAAGTGTGGGGGTTCGAAGAGCAGCCACCTTGAAGCGCTCCCAGCAGAATTGATCGAGAAAATCTTCCTTGATTCACTAGAGCTCAATTTAGCACGGGCATCACCACATTTTGGAGCCATACTCTCCAGGAAGCGAATCTACAAAATCTTAACTTTTCTTGCCTTCTTCAATGATTATAGACCTGGGAGAGATAACGTACCTCCCGGATATCTCTCAAACATCCTCCGGCCCCTGAAATACGTTCCTTTGGACTTTGATACACAAAAGGCGCTCCAGAATGATGTCATTGGTTGTCGGTGGTTCAATCTACCTCTTCTCAAAGAATGCCAGCGTGATATGTTTTCCACAATATTGCAGACGTGCATATTTGGTCCCTCACCACTTGGACAGTCGATGGTGTTGGATTCCGCGGCAAGAGATGTTTTGAATCAAAGCCTTGATGAGAACCCAACGCACTGGAGCATGAACTTTCGAGGAACTGACAAACACAATAATCAATGTGTTTTGAATATTTGCCCTTCAACGGTCTCTTTTACTCATAGCCGACTCGGGACTACGCACTATTTACCAATGGCTGTTTGGACAATTCCCGACAAATTCTTTGCAAAACAGCCGTGGACAGAGGAAAAATTCTGTCTTCTACATCACCTCCTCACGGCTTCTCCCTATGGTCTCCTTCCAGATAGGCTGGAAGCGTTTTACCCCAGTCTATCGTCGTTAGACATCTCACGAGAGAGAATACAGGAATGCATTCACATCGCCATCATGGAGGAAAATATTTGGATGCTTTGTGAATTACTTGCTTGCGATGAAAGGGCATATCAGGCTCTTAATGGAGGTGACATTTTCAGGTATGAGATACGCGGTGAACATTTCATAGCTGCCGTAAACCGATCCGAGAACCCAGGCCTTCTTCAGATTCTGCTCCGTGCCCACGCGGAGTCGATACCGTATGATGACCCGGACATTACAGCGTGGGCGTTGAGGCAAGCGAATCATGGGTTCGGTCGATGGCTCCTGGGCTATCTCATTGAAGTGCCATCTCGAAGGCAGTGTGGAGTCACGCTTTTCACAGGAGGCTGGGATTCACGTCGCCGCCGTAGCGGACGTGATTATCCAAATGATCCAGGATGCTCCATTTGGTGGGCCGATTTTGAAAGATATGCAGGTCAAAACAATCTTATTTAGTGAGCACTACTAAACTCCGGTCGCTCATGACATGGTTATGAAATAAAAAATGATCGTGGTCACAGCATAATCTTTCTCTTTCAAACATACATGCACAAGTCATTTCAGTTCTCAACAAAAACTGATCTAAAATATTGGATTTAAGAGTGCAGACTTTCAAGAGCATTAAAAAGATGTCGTGTATAAAAGTCGGGGATGAGTATCAATTCTAGATGAGAAAATGGTCTCCGATCATGATCGAGTCCGGCTTTTTCCTAGCCCTGCTCATCTGCATCAACACTGCATCGAAGAATACAGGATGGAGCAAAATGTACGTGTACAATAGATCCACATTAAGATTTGAATTCTGAGCCTCGGCCGCCTGTTAACCGCAACGGTGTGGCCCAATGTTCTGTGACGATACCACACAAACTTAGCTGCCAGTCGCGCGTCATGCTGTGTCCCATCAACTAGCGATGTTCCTTAGCCCATTCCCTAGAATTTTTACATACTAGTATTTTCAGCCGAAAATAGAAAATCTGCCTATTCCTCTAATTTTCATCTTTGTTTTATTTATTTATGTATGGTGTTTTACGTATCTGTACCTGTTTCCAAGCCTCGCCATGCAGCCAGAACCAGAACCCAGCCGCCCTTGCAGCATCAATAAAAATCCCGGGCCACCCACCAGCCAGGCCGAGACCTCTTTGATATACCCAGCCGCAAGCTCTCAACAGCGTTTTAAGGGAGCCAATGACGAGATGCAACAGATGCGTTATTATCCTGCATGTCCTCCGTACACATACGTATACGTATGTACAAGTACTAGTATTTCATACATTCCTCAAGGGGTGGCTCGTATTTTCGCTTGCCATGTACGCAGCACTGCGAATGATTTTTTTATCGACTTCAATTTCATCCAAGCCAGCTGGTTAGCTTTTTATACTGATTCACTAACTACTAGTATATCTTCGCGATGCAAAAAAGAACAAGAAATGAAAAAGGGGAGAAACGAAAAGAAAAGACAAGGAAAGACATTTATTTAGATATATATGATAGATATATAACATGAGCTTCTCCAAAAGGAGGCGATATCATCCCACTCCCATCCATTTGATAAAAAACACTTTTAGCTTTAACTTCTACATCAATTTATCATTGCAGAATCGTAAAATTTCATCGTTGGAACGACAGGAGAAATCCCTCGGCTGTAAATGAGAAAGGAAAGAGGAAAAAAAAAAAAAAAAAAAAAAAAAAAACCAAACCAACCCTAAACCAACCCACATTAGTTAACTGCGACTTGAGTAAAATTTAGCTTCCAAAGATTTCCCTTTTCCTCTCCCTATGTTCATACCTCGCCATGAGGGCTTTGATATTGTGGTCAGCCGGAACCTCCCCCTTGCGATCTGTGAACAAAATCCTCAAGAATGGATCATCGTCCGACGAGCCCGCATTTCTAGCAGCTGCGTGATAATGCGTCCGGCGAGCCGGCCACGGAAACGCATATCCATAATTCTTAGCACGGATGTGCATGCCTAGCATGTGCTTGAAGGTCTCTAGGTCACGCGCATCAATCACCCATCGTAACACAGCCTTGGAACGCTCGCGTCGTTCGTCTTCGTCGATGTATGCTTCTGTAGATAGCAGGGTGAGGAATTCCAGTTTCTCGGGCGTCCAGGGTGGGCGCAGGAGGTGATCAGGCATCCGGCAGGGTTCACGGATACTGCATGAGGGGAGACGGAAGACATCTGTCTCTTGGAAGATGGGACTGCGTTCGCGGATCTGGACGGAACCGAAGTTGAACCAGATGGCTACTTTACGCGATTCTCCGTGCGTGGTGCGGGGTATTGTAGCACCCGCGCTAATGCTCACGCTGGCGTTAGTGATAGGTGTGGGTGTTGGCGTTAGAGACGTGAATATAGATGATGTTGAGTGGTTGTTCTCCGGCTGTATCAGTTTGTGTTTGGGTGGTGCTAGCGGTAGTCGGCCCTCGACAGTGAGATCACCACTACCCCGGCTCCCAGGGGGCCTGGGGTCGAAGCGGTCCATGGACTGCCAGTAGGGCTTGAGATTTTCCAATTTCAGGCGATCGGCGCAGGATATTATAAGGTCTTTGCACTTTTGGCGGATAACATGTTCTACGTGCTCCCGCTGACATTTGCGCATGAGAGATAAGGTGCACCACCGGCATTTGAGAATTTCGGTTTGAAGAGAAGCGCGTTGCGAATTAGAGAGAGAGAAGTAGTCGAGTGGAAGGTAAGGTTTTGTGAAGAAGCCAGTTCGGGCAGACTCATTGTTGCTGCTGAATGCTAGGCGGATGAGCCAGGTATGGATGACGTCGTTGGACAAAGCGTGGGCGATGGGGAGAGACGCGCGAGGGAGATTAATTTCTAAACATTCAAAAAATATTTTTTGGATCAACTCGATCGGGAGTCGTTCCAAAGGCGCCTTTCGCAGCGAATGACGCCGGTACTGATGATGTCTCGGACTATCAGCACTGGGCTTGGGCGAGCCCCCTATTGTCGGATTCATTGGAGGCAGTTGTCCGAAAACCATGCAACCTCTGACCGCGGAGATGGGATGTCGTGCAGAGACATCCGCCAGGAATGTCTTTGAACAGTTTTATCCGTTTTGTATCCAGGGAGGGAAAAAGGCGCAAGCTTATATGCTGAACGTCTCAGAACAGCTAATGCCGGCGGTCAAGTCACTGCGCCGTGGAGAAGAGCCAATGGCTTATTGCCTATCAGAACGCATTACTTTCACCATTCAAAGTGTCGCAGGGGAAACAGTTGGGCAAAAGAATCGAATTAGAAGCAGCGTGGGAAGCCGGTTTTGAACTCCGTATATGAATTTGCCTTTGCGAAATGCGATATTTTATAATTTTCGTCCGCCTCCGTAGAAAGGGACCGAGAGCATTCAATGAAAGCGGATCGGACTTCGTTGAAATGTAGATCCTAGTCTGTTTTGCATGTACGGCGTATTATTGAAGTACCCAGGCTTGTTGTTGCGTATTTTGCTTTCATATCAATTGAAGTGACAGGATATGACTAGTGCTAAGAAGAGAGGGGATTAGCCCAATGTGTAATCGGAGTACTTTAATCAATATATAAATTTATATCCGGGTCGCCCACCAGCCATTTGCAGGGTGCAGAACAAGTGATCGGGATATAAGATACCTGCTGGGGGTGCAGCATTTTAAAACCCACGAGTTTTCATTTCATGTACACTTTGCCGGAGGAATGCGACGCCATAAAACGGGCGCTTGAGCGGGCTATACGTATCATATGCAGCCTCTGCACAACTCGTGCTGTATGAACGGGAATGACCTTCCCTATCAAAAGTTGATCGACCCAGAAAATGTTTATATATCTGCGGCCATGTTGCCGCATCCACGCCTGCCCCTCCAAACCCATCCGTCCCAAGCGAGGGGCGCCACCTTTTCGAAAATGGGAAAAAGCAAAGAGCACGGGAGGGCAACGGGACGAATAAGCATGCAAATGGCTGTGGAGACTTTGATTTGCGTAATCTGACATCCTTGAATTCCTTCACTAGGGCAGGGTTGAGGGGCCCAGAGAGATAGGTTTCTGAAGAGAGCTTATGACGACGAAAAAAGGGTAAAATTTACTTGGTTCCCCCAGGATTTCACCCTCTTCTTGCCCGGCTGGATTGATCATGGACTGGGCGGTTCATGGAACCACCCAAGGCTGCGTCTGTTTAGAGTTGGATAGTAAGTTTTGGACGAACAGCCACAACTCAGTGTACACCACCCATGTCGCGGTGAACGCCTGTTCAGCGACTGAAGGATGATGCCGAGACTCCTCCATGAATAGTGGTATCCAAAGTATCCGGGCCGTCGAGACAAGGATGCACCATCGGGCTCTTGAGCCAGCGAGATGGCTGAGCCGTTTTGAACGGGCGGCGTCTCAGTCTTGGACTGCTATTGACCTATCACCTAGCGGTCGGGCTGTATACTGTACTTGTGATTGGAGTAAGCCATGATTTCCCCCCACGCGGATGCGTGAAAGTACCTCAGGATCGCATACCGCCTATTCAGAGACGACCTCTTTTAGTATCGTTATTGTTGGACCTGGTATAGTTGACCCCATCTGCTGGGACGGAGCATTTGCCAGACCCCAAAGAATGGTTCACCAGCCGCCCTACGAACCTGACTGTCGGGTCCAGCTGCGTACTATGTAGGTTGGACCGTTCTGCTGGGAATCCGTCTGTGAATTCGCCTTTGTTCGCAGCAAAAATGCCAGTTGAGGTTCCAGTGAGGGGGCGAAATAACCTCTCCCGCCCTGAAGAACCCATCCAGGCGGGATTTCAAGTGGCCAACACCGAATTTTCCACATTTCGATGATTGGCGGGCGTGAATATTAGTAACTTTGGGGTTTTTGTAAATAACTACCCTGTCTATATCCATCATCTGTTGTACGAGGTAGTTACCGCAAGCGTAGCCTATGAAGAGGCAGAAACTTTAAGATCCCTTCAACCAAGCTTCAGGAGGACGTTAATGATAATTTCTCCCTCCAAGATTCCTAAAGAATTTGGCAATCAGCAAGGGCCCTGTTTAGGGGAACTATTCGACCCCACAGCATGCCTAACTAAAGCGCAATGTTATTGCTTCCCGTTAGGACCACGTTTACGCCCGGCCTACAGTTGGATATTTCATCAATCTTACTACGTGCAGCAAGGCTCTTAGCACGTCTCCGTGCGTCGCTCCATTAGAGAAGAGAAATTTCCCTTTGAACGGAAAACGGAATGGGCTTTTTTTTGCGTCGTTGACTGCAGACTTCGACATACCGCTGCCTTCATCGGAGCAACACATACACCTCTGCAACGGAAGTTGCTTACGGAATTCAGTTTTCACACTGCGACGATCACGCAATGGATGGATTTGGGAAATCCTCCTCGTATCGTTACAAACCGAAAATGAGAGGTGGGTTCCAGTTCATAATTGCCTTGGGGTGCTGAAGCGCATTCGTGAATATCTTGCGAGCGGCATGCCCAACTCGCAGGACTGCGTATCCTCTTGCATGCGTTCGAGCCGTGTGGCATTTGTCGGGATCTCGTTTAAGCCCAACTGGAACCGTGTTCGCAAGCGCTGTATATATACCTCTCTCTTTATCAAGATGTGAAATAAATTTAATGGAAGACTCAACACAGATGACAAGGAATGGTTCCCCATTGCGAGAGGGGTGAAATAAATCCAAGGTAAGTTGAGGGACCAGCCAGCCATATTGGAGATGACAACCTCAAATGGTCTCCGGGCTAGCCCCGTGAAGCAAAGATGGATTTGGGGCGATAGCGGGGCTAATTCCGCATTATAGTATACACATATTCCCCCAGGCAATTGAGAAGGGAAGAAGTATTGAGAGTCAGCTGGGTACACTCCATGTAGTTGGGCCACTACGAGGGATGCTTGTTTCACACGATCGTTGAATATTAGCAAAAAAAAACAAATAAATAAATAAATAAATAATCAGTATTAATGATAATCCGAGGCTCTTGTAATAATTTTATTATTACTACGTGCAGGTTCGTCTAACGATTGTTAGTTGATTGTTCCTGCTTTCCCGCCGAAGCCCTCACGGCACCCAAAAAATGAATGAATCAAGCCAAATCAATTCATCGTTGACTCTTCAAAATCGATATGCAATCTCCCTCAATCCCCCTTTCCTCTCTCCATTCATTCATAATTCTGCATCTCATATGTGCTCATAACATTAAGGCCGCTTCGTGCGGTTCAAAATCGCAAGACATCACCACTAGGAAGAAAATCCCAGAACGATGTAATCGCATGACGCAATATCTAAGCGAAGATATTAGCTGCTTGTTTTCCAGAGGAAAGGCGAGGAAACGCAGTCATAGAAGAAGAGGAGGCAAAAGTGTATCAGATATAATTTTGCCCTGTCAAAGGCGGTGATCATCAATGTATAGACTATGTTGACCGTCGTGATAAAATTGTGAAGAATCATCATGAAATAGTTGGGGGGAGGGCAGATAAATGGAAACAGAAGGTAAGTAGAATTACACACCTACATTGCAGAAGACTCTTACCCAAGCTGAAACTACCCAACTGTAGTGTGTCTTGCTCAGAGTTAGTGTCGGAACAGTAGTTTTCTTCACATAATGGCTGAACGTAGTCAAATCAAATCAGGTATGAGACGGTATCGTCTTCGTCAACAGAAGCCGACTTGGACATATGCTTGTCTATTTGATGTCATGTATCATCATGAGGATGTAGGGAGAGTTGCGGTTGATGCGACGTACGGTCAGTGGTGGGGCTAAAAACACGCCTTGTCGCCAGTCCAGCAGGCGCCTGCGTCAAGAGAGAGTTAGTGGGAGACCCATTAAGGAAATTGGATATTTTATTCAAATGGACAGATTATTTTCAGAAAAGCATGAATGGTATTAAAAAAGAGAAAATTGTCTGCATCGAAAACTCGAATAAGACTCGTCATCTAGGGAATCATCATAGAATGGATACGGATAGGAAGCAAAACTTGAAATGTTCGCGTACACACCTAACACGTCTAGATTTCTAGCCATATTTACATTATACTCACCGGTTCTGCAATGTTGAGAGAAGCATTAGAAATGAAGCTAGATATCGAGGTGTTCATAGCGGAAAATAGATAATGGAATTGCAGAATCAGTGGGCGAGGTTTTCTAGGCCTGCCACAAAGGGCATGTCCATCATAACCGGGTTGTGATATCAACACCGTCGGAGCCCAGTGCCATTCATCCTGGAAAGTAAAAGTGGTGGGAACAAAGGAAAATGTGGCTAGGGCTCATACGGGATGGAGCTCGTAGCTTCCACTAGGGTCAGCGGAAACTATTGCCTTCTGGGACCAGAGGCCCCACAAGCTCATCTATTGTCAAGTTGACAGGTTAGCGGATGTCATCGAATTTCGATATATATTGAGGAAAAGTAAAAGAGTTTGTTGAATCAGTAATAGCCATTTTGTATCGTCAAAAACCCGAAGGTCTCGGCCGGTAATTTCCAGCGTATATTATACAATAAATGATCATCATAAGAGAGCGATTTGAGTGCGATCTGGACAGGAGAAAGAGCGTACCATTGTGATTCCAGATGCGATGGGTGCGTGGTCAACGCGCTGTTGATCCTGTTCCAAGGTCAGCCTGAAAGCTCTCCAAAACAATAGTAGAGCCGTAATCTCAAGGAAGAAAGGAAAATAAATATAATATATCAGTCTGACATGCAAAGCAGTTTCACACCCCTAAAGGGGTCAAAGACTCTAGTTTATGCGGTTGTGCTTGATCATCACCAAAAGGGAAGACAAAAACAGGCTTGATGACCAGAGGGAAACATACCAGGTATGTGGTAAGTAATTACAACGCACGACAAGCGCCGAAGAAGCACATGCACAGCTTTAGCAGAGACATATGGATTCTCCATGCCCAATTGTAGGTGAAGCATCGGTTGTGATCACGGTTGATGTTGGGAGAGAAGCTGAGAGAAAATAAAAAATTCGAGCTTTTCAATAGCGCCGCTTACCGAGACGCCTTTCCTGATACAGTTTAACTACCACTGGCCCCTGGAGGTTTGCACTGTTTGCTTGTCTGGTAATTCTCACCTCCCAGCATTTGAAAAGCTTCATTGATTTCCCCCAATATCCGCGGATCAAGTATTAATTATCACGTAGTATTAACTAACTAACTGCTGAATTAGAAGTCAGTGTAGTTATGTAATTTCAAGTCACTTTCCGCTACCACTGTAGCTAGTAGCGGTCAACCAGCTCCAGGAGCAAAACAAAACGGTCCCTGAGCATTCAAGTGAGGGGCAAGCTTGAGCACAGCGTCAACTCATCCACATAGAGCGACGTTCACCCCTCATACATTGGGCGGCATTCTCTTCAAATCAATGACTATTATCCCATTTCCCCTTCCTGAGCCTGGCCGTTTCGCAATTATCATCAATTTAACTGACCACCATCACTACCACCGCGGTTCAACCTTTTCGTCGGTTGCTGACAATATGATGATTAATTTCCAAGATTTGCTTTCATCATGAACTCAAAACCGGCCGCTGGTGGGGATAGCCGGCGGGACAAGCTCCGAAAATAACCCGGATGAGCTAGAGTGGACGTTCCCGTTGGAACCATCGCAGATGCACCAGGCTCATCATCATGGCGGGGTCCTGAATTGTATCACGATGAGGAATGGCCAGCAAAGTATTATTGAGTAGTGAGGTCAATACACCGGTGGGGTGCACCACAGCACAGGCTACAACAATACCTACATCGTAGAAGGAAGCAGATGCGGTCCCTGTGTCTGTCTCTGTTCTCCTGGTTTCGTGTGGTGTGGTGTGGGAGTCCGGTTGTCCACGGTACGGACTGGGTTTTTGCTGGGGACCGTTTGCCTGGGTTTTCCGCGCTACATGAAACCTCGGCGGCCGTCTCCATCTGTATATAAAGGAGGCAACTAACTACGCCAGGATAACAATAATAACTAGATGTCAATTGACCATCTGACGCTGCTCCGAAGTCTGTCTGCTTTGCCCTTTGGCCTTTATTCTCTACTACATCATCCAACTTTTCCAGTTGGTTGCGATTCTCCTTTCCCCTCCTCCATTTACCCGGGCATAACACTCTTCTCTATTCCATCCATTCCCACAGACAGTTAAATTTGGTTACGTTCGTTCTTCGAATTATTGTCTCTTATCCCTTCGCCCCCTCTCAGTCTCAATACTTGTGTATGTGTGTGTGTGTCTGTGTTCTATTCTTCCAACAGATGCTATAGATCTTTTTAGACAAAGAAAAGCTATCACCAAGCTCCTTCTCGCTTCCCGACCTCTCTTCGTCCGCCCAGAATATACCGGAAAGAAATTCGTCAATATGGCCGCTGCAAACGGCTCCTCTAATCCGCCCGTGGGCCAGGAAAAGATCAACACGGACATCATCTCTCTCACACGCTTCCTGACAGAGGAGCAATCGAAACACCCTGAAGCAACGGGCGACTTCACGTAAGTTGATACATTCCGCCTCTTGTCAGGATAGCTAAATCAGATTAAACTCTCCCTGGATTTGCGATTTAGTTCTAACTTAGTGAATGACCTTTTTTCACAGCCTTCTTTGCCATGCGCTCCAGTTCTCCTTCAAATCCATCTCGTACTACATCCGACGCGCCACTTTGATCAACCTCACCGGCCTAGCAGGTTCCTCTAATACTACCGGCGACGACCAGAAGAAGCTGGACGTCATCGGAAACGACTTGTTCATCGCGGCCATGCGCGGATCAGGCAAGTGCCGCATCCTTGTCTCTGAAGAGGAGGAGGAAGCCATCATTTTCAACGAGAGCCCCGATGCGCGATATGCTGTTGTCTGCGACCCGATTGATGGCTCCTCCAACCTCGATGCGGGTGTGTCCGTCGGTACCATTTTCGGCATCTTCATGCTCCCAGACGAGGTTCTGGGCCCCAACAACACCGTCACGGCCAAGGATGTCCTCCGTCCCGGCACTGAACTCGTTGCCTCCGGCTTCACCATGTACGGCGCCTCGGCTCAGCTCGTCATTACCATGAAGGGCGGCACGGTCAATGGCTTCACAATGGATGCTCTCTGGGCGAGTTCATCTCTGGGCGAGTTCATCCTGACCCACCCCGACATGCGTCTCCCCGCCAAGCGCGCGATCTACAGTGTCAATGAAGGAAACTCCTTGTACTGGGATGACTGGGTGCTCGAGTACTTCAAGGACCTGAAATACCCGGCTGACGGCAAACCGTACAGTTCCCGATACATCGGCAGCATGGTTGCTGATGCGTACCGGACACTGCTGTACGGAGGTGTCTTTGCATACCCCGCCGACAAGAAGAGTCCCAAGGGCAAACTGCGTATCCTGTACGAATGTGCGCCTATGGCCTTGGTGTTTGAGAACGCGGGAGGCCAGGCGCTTAATTCGAAGATGGAAAGATTGCTTTCTCTCTCCCCAGAGCATATCCATGACCGCAGTGGCGTCTTCTTGGGCAGCTACGACGAAATCGAGAAGGTGAAGGCGTTCCATCAGAAGTATGCCAAATAAGTTGGGTGGTTTTCCCCCTTCGTTTTTCTCTCCTTTATTCCGGATGTTTTAATCCAGCGTTGTCCAACAACTTTTTATTCAATTTTTATTTTTATTTTTATTTTTTATGTTTATTTTTGGCTTTCTCGTTCCGTCTAACTTCCATCATATTTGAGAATGACATTTTGCACAGAACAAAATGTTTCTATAAATGTAGCTAAGCTAGCTCGTATATGCTTCATGTAAATAGCACCTAGCAATGAGATATACAGATGCACCACTCTCTGATGTTCTCCTGTAATTCTCCCTAGGCAATGAATGATCTCTTTGAACAACCGAAGGCCAACCCTAATTGGAGAAACCAATGGTTTGTGGCGTCTCTCAGCGCATCTCTCGGGCTACCAAGGGACTGACAATCCATGCACATGACTAGCTATTTGACTATTTCACATTGTATGACATCATCCAGGAGCTCTGATAACTAGTTAGCGGAGTATGTATCTATCTATCCACTTTGGTTTTCCAACCTCGCAGCCTCTGGCTACATGTCACCAGATATGCCCCAAAGCAAATGGGGGCTTGAATATAAATAAATGATATATTTGCGTGAGTGTCCGCCGTTCACTGCGTGCGGCGGCGGCGGAGGAGGGATGCTGATTACTCCCTGTCGTCGAATGGGGTGGTACAAAGGGACGATGATTGCCCGGCTCAGCATGGGGTTGTGGTATAATGTTACACGCTTTTGTTTTGCACTTGCTCCCAATAGAGCTCACGAAGCTAATATTTCCCGATTGGGTTTGAAGAACTTAATGTACGCAGCCTATGTGCAGTACGTGCTTTCATTCGCTGCGGGGATTAGGTATTTAAGTAAGATAAAGCATCACACGTCTACTACCATACGTGATGTTAGCAAATCTCTTGTATGATCTTCCATCCCCCATCCATTATCAACATATCATATCCAAGCCCTTCCGCGCTCCATAGTTCGATGCCATTGTAAGTACCAGTCTTTTCAACGTCAGTAACGAAACCCCGAATATATAACCACCTTCAAAATTGACACCTGAATTTAAGTTCCGTACAAGGAGCAGAGCTCTATTTTGCAGCCTCGAGGAACCAAGGCTGAAATGTCATTTTGGGGCCAGCTGCCCAAGCAAGAAACTAGCATCCAGGCCTGACAGATGGAAGTATGGCCCACAGCCATCCCATCCCGGTAATCGAACCGTTAGATTATGTACGACGAATCTCAGTATGAAGAAAAACAAAGTATTAAAAAAAAACCCGTTGTCAAACAGGTTTGGCACATTCAACCGAGTAGTTTCATCAGAGAGGGTGGGAAGTTCCTAAAGCCCAATGGTGCCCATCTCCTTGTCAACACCATCTGGCATTGATTTGGCCCGTCTGATCGGTCTTCGACAGCGTGGAAAGTTGTGAGAATTGCTGCCATGCATCCGGATGGGCGTAGCTCAACGGGAGAAAAAACATCATCATGTGCTTGTACCCTGACCTCCGAGCGATGGCTGAATCTTATTCCCCGCTGTTCTGTATTGTTCGTCGATTACCTGGGGGGCACCTAGGCTTATTCATGCGATATTGATTGGCTGTCTTTGTCCTCAGAGCGACCAGCTTGGCCTGGGGAAAGGAGGCTGCAGGGGAACGCTAAACTATATATCGACTAGTTGCCTGCTCTGCTGCGGATTATCTTGGAAACGATCTCGTCATAGAATACCGGGTAACTTACAGCCCGCAATGTAATGGATGCAATACCTCGGCCGAGTCTGTGTCTGTAGCTTGGGAAGGGATGAAGCTTGTGACGAACAAACCCGCCGCCGTTTTTGCTCTCTTTCTTTCTTTCTTTCTCTCTTTCCCTCCTTGCTTCACTTCCTCGCTTCTTCTCATCTTCTCCTCTTTCGTCTTCTTGTTCATCTGCTGCATCTGCTGCATCTTCTTTCACCTTCTCTACAGCACACCTTATCCGCCCCTCCTCTGTTGCTATCTTATCATCAGCCATGCCTCCTAGGGTTATCGTCGTTGGTGGTGGATGTACGCTGGTGCCCTTTCCCCAGATTCTTCCTCTCCGTTGGCTCTGCTAACATTTGTGTGATGGAATAGTGTCCGGCCTCAGTGCGGCTCACACCGTCTATCTGAATGGCGGCAATGTCCTGGTTCTTGACAAGCAAAGTAGCTAAAGCCCCCCCCCCCTCCTTCACAGGTTGCACCTGGTTGCTGCCCTGCCATAGCCTGAGAAACGATACAAGCAACTAGCTGACTCTATATTTTCCCTCTCATAGGCTTCTTTGGCGGCAACTCCACCAAGGCCACTTCAGGCATCAATGGTGCTCTCACACGGACACAGATCGATCTGGGTATAGCGGATAGTGTGAAACAGTTCTATGAGGATACTCTCAAATCTGCCAGAGACAAGGCTCGCCCAGATCTAATCAAGGTCCTTACTTACAACTCTGCCTCCGCTATTCATTGGCTACAAGAGATCTTCAAGCTTGATCTTACTCTTGTGTCGCGACTCGGGTTCGTATCCTTTGTTCTTTCTTCCTTTCTGTTTTTAAAATCTAATCACTTGTCCCATGCTTGCTCTTCCTGCATCATACCCCTTTCAAAATACGATATTTCTAGGAATGCTAATTGCTGGCTGATTTATCCAGAGGGCATTCCTTCCCCCGCACCCATCGCGGCCATGATGCCAAATTCCCCGGTATGGCTATCACATATGCTCTGATGCAGCGCCTCGAGGAGCTCACAGAAAGCGAGCCAAACCGCGTACAGGTGCTTAAGAAGGCCCGTGTCACCGCAGTCAACAAGGAAGGAAACAAGATCACTGGCGTCACCTATGAATATAATGGCGAGACCCACAAGGCCGATGGTGTTGTTGTTTTGGCCACTGGTGGATACGCTGCTGATTTCACGGAAGATTCTCTCCTGAAAAAATGGAGACCGGACACCTTCCATCTGTCCAGCACCAACGGTGTCCATGCCACAGGTGATGGCCAGAAAATGCTCATGGCCATTGGTGCTAATGGTATTGATATGGACAAGGTCCAAGTTCACCCAACTGGCCTCATTGATCCTAAGGATCCTGACTCCAAGTGGAAGTTCTTGGCTGCCGAAGGTATTCTCCACGTTTGATATATTTTCCCGTCAAAAAGTACTACGTTGACTAATAATGTTTGGTAAATAGCTCTTCGTGGGGAGGGAGGTCTCCTCCTCAACTCTGATGGCCAGCGATTCGCTGATGAGCTGGGCCACCGAGATTATGTGTCTGGCGAAATGTGGAAAGAGAAGGAGAAGGGCAAGTGGCCAATTCGCCTTATACTTAACAGCAAAGCTTCCAATGTCCTTGACTTCCACACTCGCCACTATTCCGGCCGTGGCCTGATGAAGAAGATGACTGGCAAAGAGCTGGCTAAGGAAATTGGCTGCGGAGAAGCTGCTCTCAGGAAGACCTTCGACGAATACAATCAGATTGCTGATGGTAAGAAGAAGGATCCGTTTGGGAAGAAATACTTCCACAATGGCCCTATGAGTGTTGATGATACTTTCTATGTTGCGCTTATGCAACCCGTTCTCCACTTCACAATGGGCGGAATTGAGATCAACGACAAGGCTCAGGTTTTGAACTCGGAAAAGAAACCGTTTGAGGGTCTATTTGCCTGCGGTGAGCTTGCTGGTGGTGTCCATGGTGCCAATCGTCTTGGTGGTTCCTCTCTTTTGGGATGTGTCGTTTACGGGCGTGTTGCTGGTGACTCCGCCAGCCAATTCCTCTTCCAGGAACTCCTCTCTAACCCCTCAGCTCTCGCTTCATCTCGCCTAAACCAAATATCCCTCCACATCGATCCGTCCCAGCCGGGCAAAGTGTCCGTTGAATGGACTACTCCATCTGGTGTAAGTGGTGCCTCAGCTTCTGTCCAAGCTTCTCCTGCTCCCGTGGCGGCCACAAGCCCTTCTACTGCATCTGCTGCATCTGCCAAGGCCGCAGACGGTGCTGCGGACATCGCGAACTTCAAGGTCCCTAACAAGGAGTTCACAATGGAAGAGGTTGCCAAGCACAACAAGAAAGATGACCTATGGATCGTTGTTAAGGGTGTCGTGATGGATGTCTCTAATTGGCTCGATGAGCACCCTGGTGGGGCCCAGGCTCTCTTTAGCCATATGGGCAAGGATGCAACGGAAGGTAAGCGTCACGTCTTCTGCACCGATGCTCACCCTTTGATACTCATCATGGCTTGAAAGTGCTAACAACCTTTCCTTCTCTTTTGACTTTAGAATTTGAGATGCTTCACGACGACGAGGTCATCCCCAAATATGCCTCTCACATCGTCATCGGACGTGTGAAGGGCCAGACTCCAAGTCTGGAATACTAAATTGCTTTTCCTAACCTCTAACCCCTCGGCTGGCCCACTTCACTGTACCATGAACTTTTCCCTTTTTATTTGGGTCTCTCACGAACTACAAGATCTGTAGATACGATATCTCCTTGTACATTCATATTATCGTCTTTACCACAGCCCTTAAGGTTGTCTTTCCCCACCAATAAAACAAACGCAAAAAACGGAAATTTTTGGGTGGGGGAGAACAAGGGATGATATGTTGCCTGTTATTGTGTTATGATTTTAGTTGGTATTTCCTTTCTTCTCTTTAAATCTGCATGTACATGTGCATATTTGGATCTATCACTTCTCGTTTTGTTTTGTTTTTTTTTTTTTTTTTTCCGTTTCTTGCCTGGGTTTTTTTGTCCCTTTTATTTCTGACGTAAATGGTGTTAATGATTGCGTTTTCTTTTTGTTGTAAAAAACCTACCTTTCTAGCTTTGGAAATGGAAGAGCAAGTATACCTGGCGTGTTTCTTTTGTTACATCGTGTATCTGTGCGGCTAGATGTTAGGCTATATTTCTCCTGTGTTTTCTGGTGCTGTAGTTGTTAAGATGATACGACACGGAAAGAAGTCCATTGAAGACAACACGCACATAGCGGTCACATATTTACCATGCTCCTTATTCATTGTCAAGCATACAATTCCATCTAACTCAATTCAAAAAACGGGGAAAATCTAGGCCTCTATTTATATTCTTTTCCGTTCCCATCATGATACAACCCATAAATAAAGTGATCTAAATCCACCCGATAAACAGCGGTAAACAGGCTCCCTACCGCGTACAAGAGCACAGCCCTAACCAGCACACCAGCGCGTTGCAGCACGGTTAGCCCGTCATCGCCATCATCATCTCCCCCATTCTCAAGCAAACGACACGGCCCATCCTTCCCCCCGTCGCAAGTCCGCCGACACAACTCCACCTCATCCGTGACAACCCCATCGAGCCCGCGCCGAATGCACAACCGCATAAACTCCTCCCTATTCACCGTCCACGCGAAGACCTGCTGCCCCGCCTCCCTGGCGTCGGCGAGGAATTGCGCACCCCCAGGGCCCATGAGCGCGTGCATATTCATGTTGAAGATTATGTGGGGGACCTTCAGGAATTGGCGGGCGAAGGCGAGGGAGAAGGAGATTAGGGAGACCGGGTAGGCCGGGAAAAGGCGGTGGGCGAGGGAAAGGTATTTAGTCTGATGGATGATGATGATTATTGTTATTTTGTAAATCCGAGATATATAAGACATTATATATATCTGTTTGATTTATTCATTTCATCAGCGAAGGTGAACTCACTGTCCAACAGCCGAGGATTATCCTCTCGTTCCACGGCTTGTGTTCTGAAGGGGTGGAGCGGAGTAAGTCTGCAAGAGTGTCCATGATGGTTTCGGGATGGTTGTCACGCTGTTTTATTTGGAAGTAGTATAGATTAGTACGATGTGCATGGCATGGCAAAGAATGAACGGTTGGAAATTGGATATAAGTGTAACTATGTATGCAGCGGCGAATGGCAAAGTGTACCTTGATATCTAATAGAATCCACACGTCTTTCCGTTCAGGCGCAGCAGAAACGTACCGCAGCACATCAACCAAGCGGGGCATGAATTCGACAGGTTCTCCTGTCGTCCGTAGGGTGCTGAGATATTGCCAATCACAATCGATGATCCGTTTTTTCACACCGAAGCAGCGTTGGAGGGTCGCATCCTTGATGTTGATGATCGGGGTTTTTGTTTTTAGAATTTTGAAACAAAAACGGAAAATAAAAGCACTTGATTCGAGTTTTTCGAGGAATGCATGGAGGTATATTTATATAACAAAGAAATGTCTCAGCATACATGAGATAGAACAATTTCCCCGTCCCTGGAAAGGTGCAGGTCAGTCTCAATGACTTGTGCACCAACATCGATGGCGTGGATAAACGCGCCCATAGTATTCTCTGGGAACTTGGCTTTGGCGCCGCGGTGAGCAATAGTGATCGGGTTCATTCGTGCCACAGCGTTCCGGTTCGGATCTGGCCATCGTGCTATATGTATTTCTTTATGTTAGCTATATACAACTTTGCGATCTGGCCTGCTTTCGCTCGCGGACCTTCAAAGAGGAAGAGTATATACCTTTAGGAAAGAAGACGATTGGCTCCAGTGAGTTTGACGAGGGTGAGATTGGCCGATCAGCTTCCAGGCTGTGCTTGGGTGTGGTGATGAAATTTTCTAGAAGCGGTGATTCTGTTGTATCCATGATCCAGGCAGAGAGACCATATATGGCACAGCAGGCTACCAGATTGCAGCGAGGTTAGGTCGGGCAGCCGGATCGACTTAGAAATGGCAGACAGATAGTCGGACAGGATCCTTTCTTATGAATATGGAGTGCTAGAGAACACAATATTTAGATCCGCCACAGTATGAAACCGTATCCACGCGAAGAATGGTGAAAAACAGAGATGTATGATAGCAATCGGCAGCCCAATAAAGAAGAAACAGAGCACAGACAAGCGAACAGCAAGATATCGAGAGTGAATCATCATCTTAATATGCAATAGAGTCTCCATTGCTCCCAACGGAAGCTCGGCTCCCTTCGTTGCCGTTGGGCTATGAGTTCGGCCCATGGGAACTTAAGCAACCTTATTCCGTAGTTGGATACCTGTACCTAGGTCCAATCCAGCCCTAAGCCAGCAACAGCGTTAAACATGGCTTGCTTAGCGAAAGGTTCTTGATAGACCTAGGTTGCTAAATATCAAGGTATGGGTTGGCCACTAGCGAGGTGGCTACATTCTTTAGCGGAGATAACTCTTTAACATCCATTATGTTATTCATCTGATGCCCAGAGAGTTCTAACGACGGCCACCACTATCAGTATTGGCGTCGGGTGTGGTTTTCCGCCGCGGTGGTGAGCTGTGTGCCCGACATGATCAGATCCTATAACAATGCTCAGAAACCTCATGGGATGACATCTCTACGTAATAGCGTTGACAACCTCCAGAATGATTCCTCATTAGAAGACGGTCTGACGACCATTTTTAAAGAAATACCAGAGCATCATTTTCTACAGGATCTCTTGAACATTTCCATGACGTTGAGCGATGGCATATTTATTCCAGAGACCTTTGGACTGCCATCATTGAATATTTCATCAAGCAAAGTCCAAGAATGTGAGGAATATGGATTTCAAAAGTTGGAAAACTGCTACACTCTTAACCTTACTAGCGAAACAGTCCCCCAACAGGCCCATCGATTGGTCAAATCTTGGTGGTTAATTGACGACGCTAAAATAGGCTTCCCTTTAGAAGCGCAGACTCCTGGTCGACACGACGCCGTATCAATTCGGTGGTGGACGTCTCCAAAGCTGCGGTGTAGTTCCTAATCCCGTTGTGGAGACCTTCTCGAATGTTGGAAGCCTACAGAACGTGAATTGACCAATTCTTGCGGAACTCACCTTCTATCAATACGGGTTTCTAGCAAGTGGACCGATGAGTTGTGGCAACTTAGCCCTGACTTGATTGAAGGTGGGGAGGGGAGCGGCATGTGCTGTACAGTACATGTACAGTGCATTATCGCTAAATCATCGAACGGGATCCTCGCGAGATATTTGGTTAACACAAGATCACAATGCTGAATTTTGAACCGACGCATTCTACGACTGGCAAACCTTTCTGGAACAAGGATCCCATGTCCCCAAGGACAACAGCCTGAAGTCACAAATCCTGGCAATCGCAGGGTGACGTCACGATAATATCCTCGGAATCTGAAGCCCATACATGACAACATTCGCTTGGATGGAAGAACGCACAGAAGCAGGCTCATGAGAGAGGTAAGATGTGGTTATCAGCAAATAAGTATTTATACAGATACATTCAAGACATGCGCAGAAAGAGGCATCGCCGCTTCGCCCAGCTTGCATTTACCTCCCACCTTCCGCCTCCAGCCTCTCCGCCCGTTTCACCTTCCTCATAACATCCAAATACTCATTCACCCTCTTCTCCGCCCAGATACAACCGCCCAGCGTCATTGAGCTCAGCTGCAGAAACACCTTGAACTGTGGAGTCAGGCCGCGGTAAATGCGCGAGATTGGGGCGAGGTTGGCGGAGAGGGAGGTTAAGGGGCGGTAGAGGAGGGGAGTGTGTGGGGTAGGTCTGCGCTTGGGTTCGGGGTGTCCATGGGAACTAGACATTGAAGAGCTTGGGGATGAGGAGGTGTTGGAAGGCGGATTAGAGGAGGCAAAACGGAGTGGGTGTGGAAGGAGGAGGATTAGGTGCGCGAGGATAGAGATCGAACCGTACTGGAGGGTGTTGGAGGGAAGCCGGGTCTGTTAGCAGTTCTTTTTTCTTCATTTTCTTCTACTTTGGTTATTTCCTGACTGTGGGGTTGGATACATTTTTCCCTTTTTAATTTATTTTTTGATGTAGCAGAAGAAGAGATGGTATTTGAAGTCCTTGCCCTTTTCCTTTCCGTTCCTTTATTTAAATTTAAACGGGTTTAGACGTACACGAGCGGCACCAGTGAAGAAACCCTTGAGAGCTTCTTGCATGACTTCGGGGGGCGGGTCAATGTCTCCGCGCTGATTCGAGGGCGCTGGCATTGTGTTATGTTTTATATGTATGAGCCCCGCTGTACGCGAATATCGAACATGTGGGGTTCATCTGCATGTAAAGATGAATTTCTTGTCTGCGTGCGGCGGAGGGTCGCGGAGGATACAGTTGAAAGCAGGGAAGCTATTATTTGATAGATAGCCTAGGACTTCTTCCACAACAACGATGCTCAATTTATAGCCATCACACCTCGAAACGCGATAAATTAGTCAGGTTGATCGGTAGATGTGAGGGATTGGTTTCTTTTCGTCTCCGCCCTCGCTATCCTCGTTCGGATCTAAAAAGCCGAAAGGAGGTTGACAGTGATTCGGACATATATTTATCCGATCGGCAAACATAATGTAACTCGGATTTGTTGAACAATTTCATCGGCATTTCTATCGCCATATTCGTCCCTCTACGATTTATTTGCAATCCAATTGAATACCCAAATAGCCACCAACTATCCTGACATAAGGGTATATCATACTCGAAAGCTCCATCCATGTCCCTCACCCCTCGCAGCACTACCGTTACCCGCCTAACCAACGAGACAAAGGTGCAAGTCTCCCTCTCACTTGATGGTGGCGTGCTCCCGGCCTACGAACCGTGCGAGCACTTCCCACGGACAAACTCAGAGGAATCCTTCCGCGTAATACCTCCTCCTGAAGCAGCACATTCCACTCAATTCACCCCCTCGCAACAGATCACCATAACTACCGGCATAGGGTTTCTGGATCACCTACTACATGCGCTAGCGAAGCATGCTGGATGGAGTCTGGCAGTGCGATGTAAAGGGGATTTGATCAGTTAGCTTCCCCCTCTCTTATTTACTGGATACCTATTTTCTGCTTTGCAGGAGTTTGGCGGCAGTTTCTTCTGTCACCCCGCCTCCTTCACTCATAGATATTTCTCTCCCATACAAGATCAAAGAAGAAAAGCAAGTCGCTAATTCACTTCCTTAGTCGACGACCACCACACAGTGGAAGATGTCTTTCTTGCGCTCGGCACCGCCTTCACAAAAGCGCTCGGCCCCCGCGTCTCCCTTGTCCGATTCGCCCGCGGGGATGCCCCCCTCGACGAAGCCCTCTCGTGGGCAGTAATCGACATCTCCTCCCGTCCATACAGTGTGATAAACCTAGGCCTGAAGCGCGAGAAGGTCGGCGCATTGAGTACGGAGATGATTTCGCATGGACTTGCGAGTTTCGCGCAGGCGGCGGGCGTCACATTACATGTTGGATGTGTTTATGGGGAAAATGATCATCATCGGGCAGAGAGCGCTTTTAAGGCTGTTGCGGTAGCGACGAGACAGGCTTGTCGGAGAAGAGGAGATGGAGAGGTTGGAGGCGGTGGGGAGGTAGGGAGTACAAAGGGGGTGTTGTAATTTTTTTTGATACCTGTAGCCTTTTCTTTTCTTCTTTTCTTCTCTTTTTTTTCCTAAATCGGTTGAAAGATGGGTCCGCATTCTGTCGTTTCGACTAAGTATTATAACGCCTTTCTGATGACAAAGTACATGGCACTTCATACCCAGGAAATACTGCATATTTTCAATTACGAAGGTTTTTGGAATTGATTTTCGACTACAGATTATGCGTTGAGAAGTTCCCAAGTGTCATAAATCACGTGTCTCTTACATGCAGTCGCTGGCTTCATTCGAATGCAACAGCTTTCAAAGCTCAGGATTGAAATCAACCAAAGATTTTGACAATCGATCTTCCACGATCATTGGGCGCAAGCGCCCTACTTATTTAAATGCTTTCTTATATCTCACGACGCCATCGGGCGTTGTTCCTACTTACTATTCTACTCCTCACATGTCTCGCGGCGACTAAGAGCTCACGCGAGCAGATACCCGTTGAACAGCTCTCAGCGTCAGAGATAGAAGCCAAGTTGCAAGTACGAAACACCTTCATTTACCGATTTTGAAACTGAATAGCGGAACATCATAAATGATTGATCAATTAAACTAGGAATGCCCTTTTGTCCAAGAACTGAACGCGCACAAACTTGCAACAAGCCCCGAATCCACAGGCTTCACCTCTCAACTCTTCGCGGTGCTCTTCCCTGGCAGTCCAGCGGTAAATGCTATACTAGCGACATTCTACATATCAGGACCACCCAGTATGCGTCTTATCAGCTGAGCCCTGAAACAGTTCCATTCTCACAATTGGCAGATTTCCTCCTCGCATTATGTCCTCCAAACATCGATCCTTCCTCGTTATCGATAATGGTTGCGTTTGCGGTTGGTGGACTTCTCGGCGATACTCTCTTTCATCTTCTACCCGAGATATTCCTAGGTGAAGATTCCCCCGAACATGCCCGCTTTGTCCTCGTCGAACCAAATAGAAACATTCTCCTTGGTCTTGCTATCCTCGTAGGGTTCTTGACATTCGTGGCCATGGACAAGGGGCTCCGTATCGCTACCGGGGGAGAGGATGGACATGATCATAGCCACAGCCATAGCCATGCAGTGGAAGATAGTATGGCAATATCCTCTAGCTCCGCAACCTCCAATATGGAGAACAAAGGCGAGCTGAAGAAGCGCAAGCCAAACACCAAACCTGAGGCAAACAGTTTGTCGGAGACCGACGGGAAGGAAATAAACCCGAGCACAAAGCTAAGTGGATATCTCAACCTAATCGCGGACTTCACTCATAATATTACCGACGGGCTCGCCATGTCCTCATCTTTCTACGCCTCCCCAACCATCGGCGCAACAACGACTGTGGCAGTTTTCTTTCATGAAATCCCCCATGAGGTCGGCGACTTTGCACTACTGATCCAATCTGGCTTTTCCAAGCGGAAGGCAATGGGTGCCCAATTCCTCACTGCCATTGGAGCGTTCCTAGGAACCTTCATTGGAATCGCGGTTCAAGAGTTTGGCAACAACAGCGAAGTAGGAGACTTCTCGGATTCTGGGGCGAGGGCGTTGCAAACAGGCCTTCTTGGCACGAGTTTGACAATGAAAGATATGCTTCTTCCGTTCACTGCGGGAACGTTTTTGTATGTGGGCACTGTTGCAGTTATTCCTGAGCTATTGGAGACGGGCAGGGATAAAGGGCATGAGTTGAGCAAGGCAGTTAAACAATTTATTGCAATGGCAGCTGGGGCGGGAATTATGCTTTGGTAAGTTTGGTCGAGGATTATTATTTGTTTTAGTTACTGACTATTTTCTGTCTAGCATATCGTGGGCTTGATTGAGGCATCGTTGGAGTGAATATGACCAACAGGAATAAGAAGAGCTTGAGTAACTCGGTCAATGACTCAGTAACGTTTCCTCGCAGCAGTTTGGACACACTTTTTCTTTAGAAATACATTCCCAGATCCCGAATGTACAGCCAAATGATTAACAAATCATTTGAATTTGGAGTTCGATGAATACTTTGACCTCGTGAAACGAGGAACGAAAGGGTGCTTTTGGTACTTCTTCAAAGCTGTCTTTTTTTTGTGTAGATCACTATTTAAATATAAAAATGCCTCAATTATATATAGTTACACCATCTTCACCGCGTTCACCTCACCCACCTTGTGTCACAACATTAACACCACGATCACGTTAGTATCTAATAACGACATAACAACATAATTCTTGCTGAGGACGCCTACATAAACTACGAAGGCCCTATGTACTCTATCTCTTTCTTGGTGCGCATATAAGTTATGGCGGGTTGGATGGTTGGAGATAATCATGTTGTTACGGCAGAACTTTTTTTTGAGAAATATACGTAGTAACGACACAGCCAACAAGTGTATTGCGTTATGCCTACCTACCTATGAGATATAGTCTAGTATGTGAGCACGAGTTAGAACAATGCGGCTCCAATCTTTGTACAGTACATTCATATACTCAGAAATTCTAAGTGTAAATATCAACTTATTTTGAGTGTTCTATCCTTTGAAAATTAGTGACAAGTCAGTGAAGAGCCGAAGCACTATATACATGATTAATTGTATCACTACTTGTATAAATAAAAACGCTACAGATTTGAAATGATGAAAGCTGTGATCTACTATAGCAGCTGGTCTTGTATAGTGAATTTTATCTATATATATTTACACTTCTTTACTCTAGTTATATGAAGCCTGCGTACAACATCTAGACAATACTTGCATTTCTATATTAATGTCTACGGCTAGTAGTCATATAGTGATGTCAAGCAGGTCAATCAGTTTGATAGGAATAACTAAATTGAGTTTTATGTCACATGGGTACATGGCTGAGAAAGTGGTGAAGTACGTTATGTGGGAAGAGAAACCATTAGATACTCCGTGACCAAAAGGAAGCAAATTAAAATTGAAGTGTAAACAAGTCCAAAGCGGATCAAGAATTACGGAAGGGAAACAAATAGATGAAATATGAGGCGCCAAAATACTTATAGTAAACCCGGATTTCTAATGGATAGAGAATCAATGTCAAGTATGTTGAATGCAAATCAGTTTACTCGTTATAATGATACACCTGTAAGGAAAATGAAAAATTAGCAACAGGTGCAACGCACTCTGGTATGATGTATCAGCTTCTATAAGTAGGAAGAAGGTGGGGTACTCACAAAATAATTCGGCAATCCAAAGCACTTCCACCCGAGTCTTCGTGCCATCTTTGCAAAACCCTCCGTTTCTACTAGATGGTAGAAAGGGAAAGCAGGGAACATTGCGCCATCGCGATGAACGTCCGCCTTTACCATAAGAGCTGTTCCCCCGACTCCGTCAAGTGACATTATTACATCGGTATTCCGGTTTGGAGAGAGGTCGGCCATGTGAGCCATCAGTGTTCTGTAGGTTGGCATTTCTGCATATCCCTCCAGCAGAATTTCATCCGGGCCCATATCCTTGGCGAGTTCCTGTGCCTGCAAACTGTCTACCCATGAATTGTAATCGTATGGCCGTATTTCCATCTGTTTTGTGTCTGGATTTTGGAAACGTTGATAGCAGTTCGGTACGATGACGGGCTTGTTGTGTTTTGTCAGATCTTGAATCAGGCTCGCAGGGGTCTCGATAATATCGGCGTCGAGCCAGAGGACCCAGGATGTCGACGGCCCCAATGTCGTAAAGAGAAGGCTGTTCCGCGCCCGACTCATAGCTTCCCGTCGTTTCTTTTGATTTTCCATTTTGTGTCGTTCCTTTTCATCCTGAGATGGAATTGGGGGGTCGAAATCTTGCCGTAGGATAGTAATGCTAGCAAATCTATCATCGACCGGCCCTGACTGGGTCTTTTTAATAGCAGCCTGCAATGCTGATACCGCAGCATTCCCATCCCGCGTTTTCGGGATAATAAATCCCAGAGAGATGTATTGATGTGGGAATGAGAGTTTCACCAAATTGTCCCAGTATTCTGTGTAGAATCTAGCTAGCGGCGTAAGAATGAGCACACGCTCATGGTTTTTGACCGAGTCTGTTGTCGCAGTGTTGTTATTCATATTATATCGGACGACTGGGGGCGGCGCAGGACGGCCATTCGATTTCATCGGGGATTCCTTGAAGAAGGGTTTGGAAGGAGGAGAGAGAACGCTCGCAGCCGCATAGTTTTTCCGTTCTTGGAAAGTGGACGCAGTGGCAGAAGTCGAAGGAGAGAAGATAAAGAAAAGGAACCCAACCGTGAGTAGACCAGCTAGAATGAGGGTAATAGGGTTCGTTCGGCGCAGTGAGCGTGGGATGGCCATGGCGGCCATTTAAGGAGGGGAAAGCAGCCCGGTTTTAACGGATAGGAGGTTGGGGCGAGAAAAACAGAGCTAAAGGATATGAGGAATGAATTTAGTAATTATATTAACTATCGCGCCGGGCTCGCTTGATATTCAATATTCTGTGGACATATTTCAAGGGGCGCATGAACAGGGTCTAGAGGAATTATAGTAGTTATACGCTGGACAAGGCGTCAATAATATTCAAGAAGAGAAGTCTAATATTCGAAGAAAAGAAGAAAGGAAGAAACACCTATCCCGCAGTATAAATAATGGAATGTGCGGGAGGCGAAGCAGAATTGATGAAATAGTGGAGGGAGAAGAATCGAAAACGCCGACAATGAAATCGTCAAAGTCAGTGGTTTGTTTGTTTCACCACGTAAGATGTATTGTGGCGGACGTAAAGCTTGCGAAAACAGAATTTTCTGCCACCCCCTGAAAAGTAGTAGCAAAACACTGCAAAAATAACCAAAATATCCATGTATCTCTAGAATCATTCAAATATCATCCAATTCATTCAAATATGCATCTTTATCATCAAATACACACCTTTATCATCAAATCTGCCAATATGTCCCCTCAGCTCAGTGAATTTACCATCAATGAGATCATACATCTTCTAAACAATGATTATATACCTGCTCAGATTGTGTGGATCATTGAGTATCATCTAGCCACTGTATATTAAATTCAACAAAATATTCACTGCTTTGAAACTGCTAGAAGTTCTCATTCAACATGAGATGTAAAGTCAAAGATCACATCAGATATCTTGTCAGATTTGAAGGATTTTTTTGAGATATATCCAACTGCATATTGCAATGAGACTGTCTGCTTTGTGAAGGATGAATTTGATGTTGATATTTGTGATTCAAAGATTGCTTAAGCTTCTCAAAGCTTCTAAGCTTTGCAGCTCTTCTTATATGAAATAACTAGTGTGATAGTGTACATCATTCTTGATAATAGAGAATGGCATACACCACAGAAGAATAATAAGCTGAAATTACTACATTCTCTTCTATCAAATCTGTCTATACTCTTGTGACTGTGTTCTGCCATCCACACCCACCTTCACAGCATACTATCTCTGAAATGTTTGTAGTATATGTTCATCAAGCCCTTGTTGTGATCATGTGTTGTCTAATTCAAAACAGTAAGACACTCTCACTTTGCATGCACAAGAATTTCTATCACAACAACACCATCTCATCACTAATCACATCATATTCACAACTATCTCATTCTATTCATTCACTCATACCCCTTCATTCAATCTTCTCTGCCTTGTTTTCAATCATTCTACACATCTATTCTATCTTATCAAATGTCTAGCTCTCTTCTATTCTACAATATAGCATCTGATCATCACAATTTATATCATTTTAGTCACATCAGCTGATCTACTGATAAGTTCTCATCAATCAAATTTTGTCAAAAGCTAATTTGACTGCAAATTAATGACTCTTGCAGTTGCTAATCATTGCTAGCTTCTACTTCTCATCATCAGAGTACACATCTGACTCACAATCATTCAAACTTCTTTTTCAATAATCCTCTCTTATACAATCTCACTTCTGTTGAGAAGGTTGTGTCTGACAATGTTGTGAGAATCAGACACAATAATAATAACATGAATGTCTCAATTAATAACAAAAACATGGATAAAACAGTTGGTGAGGTTGCTGGTGCAGATATGAGCAGTGGTGGTGATGCTTATGATGACAATATAATAACAGATGCTCTCATATTATCTTCTGCTGCTGCTCTCTCTGCTCTCATTCATATCTCTATCTTCTCTACTATTTCTATCTTCTTTATTGCTTGTGCTTCTCTCACTGCCTTCAATTCTATCTCTTCTGCCCACATCAATTCCTCTCTCTTCTTTTATGCTGGTTTTTTACTTTCACTCACTCTTTTAGAGATGTTGTGTATCTTCAGCAGTCTTCTTCTTTATTCTTCACATTTTCTCTCTGCATTCACTGCTTCTGAAAAAACACATTTTCATACACAAGTTTTGTACAATACAATTCATTTCACTAGCTATTTGTTGATCACATCTCTTGCTTGAAGCAAGTACAAAATATTTAGCAATCTTATACATTTCAGAGAAAATACTGTCATTCAAACAGATTGTACTGAGTATATGCAATACTCTTCTCTCTTTATTTATAAATTTTATTTTAATTTGTTATAGATGAAATTGTTCAGAGTCTCTGTATTATTGAGATTATAACAGATGAAAATCTTCACATCATATTCATTCACATCAGTTTTTGCATCATTTTCTTGTCTTTACACACTTTCAGCTTATCAGATGAATGCTATCATTCTTTATATTGATATATAATCTTCAAACTAGTTATTTATAGAAAGAAAATATGTGTGTAGAGTAGTTTGAATGGTAATATAGCACTTTTTTATACTCAGAGTAAGTATACATCTGTTTCTTGTGTGAGTTGTATATATAACAAAGATTCATTTCAATTTTATATTCTGTCTTCTGTATATAACTGTTTCATTGATCATTCTCACTTCTATTGCAATTGTTTATGAAGCTTCAAGAAGAGTTTCTATTCTTTCAGTAAATATATACTCTTTTCTTTGCATTATAATAACTGCTAATACTTTGTAGTCACTTTGAATACTATCTCATATACATCTATTACTGCTTTCATCTTCAATTCTTTTGCAATTCATTCATTCTTCTTCACTTCTGCTTTCACTTCTACTCTTTCTTCTCTTTCTTCACTTTCTATCAGATGAGTATTCATCACTTATTTTTATAGAGATTCAGATATCTACTCCACTGCATTACTCACTTTCATCTTGTCCTTCTTCACTCTGATTGATTTTTCTTCATATATATATTTTCATCATTTTATTGAGCTTTCTGCAAATCTCTTCATTGAGAATATTAAATCAATATATCAGACTCTTCATGAGACAGAGGTATACTCTGCACTTCTATACACTCATCTTGAGATCTTAAAGTTCTTAATACAGATTAAGTTTTAATTTTTATTGTGTATAAATTATTCTTGAGAATGTTGAGCTTGAGCATTTCATTGATATACATCTTTTTCTTTTTTCTTTATTTTACAATATTCATATATTTTTAGAAATCAGATAAAGTTCTTGCAGCAGCTACTAGAGCTGCATACAAATAGATCTTTTTTCTGATTTTCTTTTTCTCTTTCTCTTCTTTTTATCTGATATCAATCTCATGCAATCTTTTATCAGTTCTACACTTTGATAATCAGATGCAGCAGATCTCATATCTTTCAATAAGAGTATTCTATCTCCATGCATTATACTGTCCCTCTTCACAAGCTCAGATAACTACAGCAAATAATTTATTGAAACTAATCTTGCTCAATCTCTGAGCATTCTCAGATATTAAATTAACTTGATTCAATGCATTCACTGACATTTCTGACAGTTTATTCTCTGAAATCTTCATACTCAAGCTAGTATAGACAGTTGAATTCTCATCTAAATTTCTTTTATTTTTATAATCTGACTCATGTGTTGATCAGCTGTCTTGAGCTTGTTCTCAATCACATTGTACTCACTGTCTATATTGCAATATCATACAGCCAGCAACAGTCTCATCACTTATCAGTATATATTATATACCCACTTTTTTCATTTCCTTTCATTTCTTTTTGATTATTGTGGAGAGATTCAAGTAAATGATATCATTCAGTTCATAAGCATTGACAATTTCTCTAACTTCTCAGAGCTTTTCTATTATAAATTCTCTCTTCTTCAACACTGATGATAGTACTGCAGATAATCACAGTTTATTTGAATCTTCTACTTTCATCTCTATAAGATAAGAGTCATTGATGAGATTGCATAGAATCCACCCCTCTGATTTCTTCAAAGTATATATTTCAAGAGAATGTGATTTGAGAATTTTGTACAGCTCAAATCATTTTGATTGAAACTTCTCAGATCTCTTATTGCATACAAGAACTCAAATACCTACTGTGAGACTTGTTTCTTTCACTAGTGAGTCTTGTATTCTTTTTATTTGTATGATATGATTGAGCAGTAATTTGTTTGCTTTTGCTCAGATATGACTAACTTCTCTCATTCTTACTTTCATATCTATAATTACTGTCTTCTTCTCTATCTGCTTCTGTGTATTTCTCAGAATATACAGATGTATCTTATAGAGTAGATAGAACAGCAAACACTTTGAGACTGTATACTGACAAACTTGCATTGCAAATAACACTTATTCAAGATATTCATTTCATAATTTTATAAGCTTTCCCACTAGATATTTCATCAGCATGCTGTCTAGTATTTCATTCAAATATTCAACTTTTTCATTTGTATAAGAATAATAGAGTATTGTTGTGTGATGCTTTGTCTGCAACTGTTTAACAAAGTGTCTCACAGCTTCTTCTACAAGATTTGCTCCATTATCTATCAATATCTTATAAGACATACTATAGCTAATATAGATATCATCATATAGAAACTTAGTAATGATTTTCTTCATCACTTCTAACATCACTTACATAATTGACTACTCTGTGGCATAATCAACTGCTGTTATTATTCAGTGGTTCTTATTTGACATTCTTGATAATATCTCTATAAGATCTATCCCTCAACATTCAAACAGCTTAATTATACTCTTTATCTGATGTTGTGCTCTCTCATGCTTCAAGTCTTGTCTTGCATTCTTAGAGACTTGACAGTTTGAGCATTCTTGTATATATGTCTGAATATCTTTCTTTATACTTAATCAGTATATTTGATTTTTCAGAATATCTAAGAGTTCTGAACTTTTCAAGTGGTCAAACTTCTTGTGCATACAATTTATCAGATCTCATTGAAACTGAGACTCAAGATACAGTATCTCAGTGTAATCAAGATTGTGATAGAGCACAACATTTTTCTTCAACTTTACAAACTTGAATTTTGAAAGCATTTCTTCTATCATCTTTGTCAGACATTTATCATTCAATACACTTTCATCTCTCAAGTGGACAATCATGGCTTTCAACCACTCTGTCTCATCACAATCTCTCAGTGCTGTCAATATAAGCTCTCTCTGCATTATATTCACTGAGTCTTCTTCCATAAAGTCAGATCTACAACTTATAGCATCTGATATGATAGCATTCAATTCTTTTCAGTATTTGATTTGAAGATTATATATCTGAAACTCTGATATTCATCATATCAGTCACTTAGAGAGTTTGATTATCATTTGTAAATAAATAAGACTTTCATGGTTGATGATCATCATTGTTGTATGCTCATTGTCAATATATCAATTTCATAGATCTAGTGCATGCTTGATCATTAGAAGCTTCTTCTCATACACAGAATAGTTAAGCTCTGCATTCAATAGCTTTCAGTCATCATACACTACTGAATGTAATTTATCATTCTCTCTCACTTGTAAGAGGAAGTACTCAATGGCTTATTCTGATGCATCTGTTTCAATTATGAAGAGTTTTGTATGATTCAGTTGAACAAACACTGAGAATATCATTATATACTTTCTTAATTTCAGAAAGATCTCTTTGCAGAAGACATTTCAGATGATCAAATAAAATTTCTTTTTATACAGCTCAGCATTTATTTTCTTAAAAAAATCTGACAGCAGAGCAGCAATTCATACAAAATCTTTCACAAATCTTCTGTAATAAGATGCCAATTCCAGAAATTGGCATATATGATGTACATTTCTAGATCTTGATCATTTCACAATAACCTTCATTTTTTCAGAGATTGAGTATATGCAACCCCCTCCCACAAGATGTTCTATGAACTTCAATTTCTTTATATCAAATATATATTTTGATGATTTAGTATAGAGCTTGTGCTCTGTCAGAGTCATGAGCATCTGATCTATATATTGTAGATACTCTTCATATAAATTCAAGAAGATCAAGATATTATTAAGATATACAAGATACAATCAGCCATTCTGCTTGACAAAAATCATATTCATTATTGTTTGAAAGATTGCAGAGACATTCATAAGCTTTATTGATATTACAAGAAATTCAAATTTCTTTTATTGAATGTTAAACACTGTTTTGAGCACTGACAGTTCATCTATATAAATCTGTCAATATTCTGCAAGCAGATCAATCTTCATCAGATATCAGATATTCTCTATTATATCTAGTTGTTGTTGGATTCACAGCAGTGGATATTCATTCTTTACAGTGAGCTTATTGAGCATTCAATAGTTGATACACATATGCTATTCTCCATTCAGTTTCTTAGCAAATAGAACTGAGAAGCTCCACATACTAGAGAATAATCATATAAGACCTCTCTTCAACAATTCTTCTATCTGCCACTGTAGTTTCTCAAGATGTATTTGCAATAGAGAGTACATATTGCAATTTATTGATTTTACATTCTCTGTATTGATCTTGTGAATAAATTCTCTTTCAGACAGCAGAGAAGATAGAAGATTCATTCAGAAGATCTTTTTATACTTTTCAAGCAGTGTCTTTATATACTTTTCATTTTTAGAGTCTTTCACAGACAGCAATTCCTCTGTCTTAGATTCTCTTATGATATACAGAATGCTCTGAGTTGAAGGTTTACACAGTGCTTACTTTGCTTGATATTGAATGATGAGATTCAAGCCTTCCATCTCTGACACACAGAATCTGTGCCTCATATCTATAAGTAGTATCATATAAATTTGATTCTTATAATTCATCAACTGTATGTGATATATATATCAATGAATTCTGAGATCATACTTCTGGAATCAATTAAGTCTCAAGATCAGATCATATTTTACATTCAGAAGTATATATATTCAGATGCAGTATAATCATCTTTTAAAATACAAAAGCATCTTTATTCTTACAGATGAGATAAGATATCAATTGTTCAGAAGCTTTACTTATTTAGATTTCTTCATTTATTATATATCAGATAATCTTATTAGTATATGATCACTGATATACTTTATTGAAGCATTCATGTTCAATAACACTTTCACTGCCACTTCTCTTTTTTATTTCAGATATTCTTTATACATCAGTATATGCAGTTCTACAGTATTCAGATACTCATTCACTTCTTCTTCTGCACTTATCTCTTCATCAATTTTATCTTTAGCTCTTATAGAATTCAGAGAATCATCTAGTATAGACAACTCATTCATTTCAGAGATTTTCAGTAGTTGATCAGCAAGCATCTTCAGCTCTGCTGATCTGTCTAGTTTTTTAATTTCTTATTCTGCAGACAACTTCAACAATCCCTTGTATTATGATTCTGTCAGCCACAGTGAAAGCATACTCTGTACTTGCAATATTATATCACTCACTCTGATGAGTTTTTTTTGAAAGATTTTGAAGCTTTTACAATAGCATTGAGATCAATATTCATCATATCTGAATGTCTCAGTGATGATGCTGTGGGTATAGACATGAATCTTCTTGCATTCATCAACATTCTCTCTACTTGTCTTCACAGCTTGTCTGCTTGTTCTCTTGTAAGTAGAGTCTCATACACTTATTCTACTATCTGTGGTTGTGAGTTAAGATACTTTCATTCAGTGTATAGCTCAGATATCAAACTATATATAAATATCTACAAACAGAAGAATGTCAGAAGCTTCTGATTCATTGCAAGATAATACAAGCTGAAATGAATGTAGTACAATGCAAGATCTTCTTCTTACTTGTATTTCACAAAGCATTCATAACACTTATCTTTAGCATTCAATTTCTCAAAGTTATGCAGAATTCATCTTGTAAAATCATTTCATATTTACAGTAGCTCATACTTATCAGATATCTCTGTATTTATTTTCTCAGTCATTATTCAGAGAGATCTAGCTGTTTCTCTAAGAATAGATACTATATATAAAATCTGCTGTAATTCAGTGGGTTGTCATCTCATGAGCTCATACTTCATACAATAGTGGAAATATATACAACTCAATCAGTTAAGAGCAGCATTATTTTTATATTTATCATCAAAGCATGACAGATTAGATAGATCATCTGATTTGATATATTTCATGATGAGCAGCATATTCTTCAAGAGCACTGTTTATATTATATACACTGAGTCAAGGTCATTTGCTGAAGTGTTAATGTTGAATGAGCTAGTTAAGCTACACAGTGGAATCTCAAGAGTCATTGAGTATTCAGTCTTACAATATATATATTTCAGTTCTCAGCAAAGATCAGTCATCTGAGTATCTCATTTATTTTTGATATTTGCTAAGCTATCTGCAAAGTTCATGACATTCATTATTTATTGCTGAATAGCTTTCATACACTGACATTTCTTCTGTACTTCAAGTTTCATCTGATAAAGATTACACATCACTAAAATCTCTTTCAACAAGATATTGTGGATGAGAAGCTTGTCATTCTCAGATACAAGAGCTGCTGCTCTACATACTGCTTTATATAGATCTTCAAGAACTAATTGCATTTTCTGTGATTCAGACACAAGAAATGGATGTTGATTGAAGATGTCTATAATAATTATCATCAATTATACACTTTTCTCTGTATCTTAAGAATATTATTCTTATGAAGTGATTTCTTGATGATATTTTTTTGATCATACAACTGACTGACATCTTCTTCTTAAGCTTGCAAGTAGAATGATTCTTTGAATCATCATCCACCTCTATATCATCTTTCTACACTCTCAGCTTACTTTGTATTTTGAAGTGAGTTATCTGCTACTAATATTGCAATCAGAAGCATTTCAACTTTATTACTTATTTGTACAATCAAGTTTTTGAGTATAGAGATGACCACACTGACATGATAACTACAACTCACATCATAGACAGAATTATCACATTCTCAGAAGCATATACTCCCTTCAGTTTAGACATGCTATCAGATATAATTCAAAGATTGCTTAAGCTTCTCAAAGCTTCTAAGCTTTGCAGCTCTTCTTATACAAAATAACTAGTGCAGTAGCATACACCATCCTTGATAATAGAGGGTGGCATACACCACGGAAGAATAATAAGCCGAAATTACTACATATTCATTCTCAATCAATATCTAGATTGTTGAAGAAACTGAATTTGACACAGAAAAAGATGATTAATTATTACAATTGTCACTTATAGAATCTGCTAATTCATCAGTTCTATTTGATATAGATTGAACTCATGACCACTCAACACAACAAAGAACTTTAAGCTGAATAGTATATTCAAGTTACTCAGTATCAATCTGATCAACTTATATTTTTAGATGAGAGTACTGCAAATAAATATACTGCAGATTGACAATATGAATGATCAAGCAGAGAATTTCTTTATCACATTAGAAGACTCTGTAAACAATCTCACAGATGATCAATCTTATCTGCAATAAATATCAATAAATATCTTGATTATGATATATATCAGAGGTTTTATAATACAGAGAGATTCAATGAGTTTGTATATATCTGAATACTGCCCAAATATCAACAAGATTATCACTATCTAGTGATGAATAATTACTCTTCTCATTATTTACAAGCACTGCAAGATCTCTGCAGAGAAGCTGATATTAAACTTTTATTCTTACTCTCATATTCTTCTGATTATAATTCTATAGAGAAGTCATTTCATGCATTGAAAGAATAGATTAGAAGATACAGATGTCAGTTAGAGAATCAGTTTGATGGAGATTTTGAAGCCTTCTTGCATCATGCAGTTGAGAACTTCATAAAAGAAGAAGATATAAGAGAATATTTCAGATCTGCTCATATAGAATAGTATTGTAAAATCTAGAAAAATTCAGATTACAATTCAATTATAATAATATATAATATCTAAGTTTCAAATTCAGAAGCAGAAGCAGTATAAGATCTACTGTCATCACTATAAACAGCAGATAAAGATAATTTAATCTTCTTCAATCATGACTGTCAGATAGAACTCTTTAACTCATCTCTTATTATCAAAAATATATTCATTTCAATATTCAACTGAACCACCTGCTCATTTATCATTATTTATATATAATTCAGTTCAAATTCTTTATTCTGAATAATACTTTTTACAGTTAAAAGAGCTTCTGCTCTTCAAGATCTCTCTATCATCAATCAGTTGAAAAACTCATCAATAAACAGATCCACATATTCACTAAACTGAGAGATTGAACTATTTCAAATAGAAGGTAGATTTGAATTCAATAGCAGATTTGAATTCAACAGCAGATTTGAATTCAACAACAGATTTGAATTCAACAGCAGATTTGAATTCAACAGTAGATTTGAATTCAACAATAGATTTGAATTCAATAATAAGTTTGAATTCAGTCCTTTCATATCTCTCATTTCTTTCATTATATATTTCATCATCATCACATTGATTATCTTATTTGAAGATACAATATTAGATGAAGAAGAAGTTGAGAAAGAGAAGATAACTGCTGATATCTGAGATGTCTGTATAGAAGGATTAGAAGCAGAGATAGATTCATTTTTTCATTTCTTCTTCTTCTTTCTATTTATTAATCTTTTTATTATCTTTTTTGATAGATTTTTAACTATTGTATGTTCACATTCAATATCATCTATTCAACTGACAATCTCACTACTCAGAAGTTGAATATGAGTATCATCAAAAATCATTCAACAAGTGCTCTGCTCAAAGTTATAATAATTCATCTTTTGACAATATCAGTGAGCAGTTATCTCACATTCAATCCACAAAGAATCATACTTATTTGATCATCAATTTCAAGCCTTCTTCAGCTGCTGACTAGTGGTCATGAATCTTATACATATAGACAGCAGCTTTTCATCATCAGATATTTCATGAATTCAAGAGGATTTGACAGAACAATAGAGAGGGGATTTGATAGATGATGAGATTACTTCTTTTTTGACATCTAATACTCTTTTTGATGTCAATGTCTGAGTTGTTAATTATGAATCCAATACTTCAATGAAAGCTGCAGAATCATATATTACAGAGATGTTTGAGAATAGAGTTGAGATATCAAAAAGATTAAAAGAGATGATAATCTCAATGCTAAATTCACTCATCTTCTTCTTATATAACTTTTTCAAAAGAATGATAATCTCTCTTCAATCTATCTCCTTCTCAAGGGTGATTTTGATTGAAGATTCATATTTGTTTGATGAGATGACTGCTATACAATTTGCAACTTCTATCTTTTTGCAGTTCTGTTTTATAACATACTCTTCAGCTATTCTTTTTACAGTATATTGAATACAATAGAAGCTGACAGTCATATTATTTGTTGTGACATTTCATAACTTAATCTTTATAGACTTCTTTATCTCATTGATAATCACTCATTTATACAGTCTGAATGAGATTTCAGACTCAGAGATAGATATTCACAGAAATCAAGAATCTTCTGACTGTGTCTTCTTCTTCTTCTTCTTCTTCTTCTTCTTATCATCAGTTGAATTTTTGTCATTATTCAGAATATTCAGAATAGATGGTTTGAACAGACAAAGACACAGAATAGTTGAAGTTCTTTTACAAGCTTGCAAGACAGTAGAACAGTGGGTGTTGTGAGGCATATTGACAGATTTGATGATAAAGGTGCATATTTGATGATAAAGATGCATATTTGAATGAATTGGATGATATTTGAATGATTCTAGAGATACATGGATATTTTGGTTATTTTTGTGGTGTTTTGCTACTACTTTTCAGGGGGTGGCAGAAAATTCTGTTTTCGCAAGCTTTACATCCGCCACAATAAGATGCCCCCTGATCCCGACCCACGGAAAGGCAGGGGATTTCAGGAATTTCTTGCGACAACGACGCACTGCAGAAAATATTTTAAATAATAACGAGAAAGAATGCTGTGTTGTCTGCACGCGATGTATGTCCGTCTGTAGCCATTTCAGATAAGTAGAAAATTGACCTGGATTATCTTATTTTACCATTTTGAGTCTCTCTGCCGTCCATGTCCACGATCCGATTTCGTCGCTATGGTCGAGGATGTATCCGTGGAACATGGCCCAGCGTTGATCGCTTTCTGCCAATTCGTTTGAAAGGGCCAATATTAACATCCCATCCAGTACTGAATCTTCTACAGGCGAGCCATCCGCACTGAACTGCATGGTAGCACGTAGCATCAGGGTGGCTCCTCACAGCTCGTGGCTGGTTTGTATGGCCAGGTAATCAATGATAGCTGACTATATGAAATAACATCCCCATACGCATTATTGTTCATCGAGATGGATTTCTATCTTACTCTGATTATGCGACATTTGCATAACTATTGCTATTCAGCTTACTTTTCTCAAATATTCCCACTCTCCCTTGAGAAATTAGTCAAATCGGGGTTATCAACTGCTTTTAAATTGTAAAATCAAGAATGTTTACACTTATAACTTATATATTGCGTTCTCAAAGCCATCCAGCCCTCATATACAGACCCATTAAATAAAATAGTTTTCCGTATGTCCAGTGATCGCGAATTTTTCCATATATTTGAAGAGCCAGCGGACCCAGACCTCATATCTTCCGACATCGCCTGGAGGAGCAATTTGCCTCAGTAACCTATAAAATAAACCAACCTGTTGTACTGTTGTGCCTTAATGATGACTCTGTTCTTCTCGGAGACTCACTCACCTCACCCGCCTCACCCAATTTGGAAATCTAAAATTTCTCCCTCCCTCTCCAAACCCCAGCTTTTAATCCCCAGCGCCACGGCCTCCGCAAAATCTCTATCAAACCTCTCCCCGCTCTCCTGGTAGGCCACCCGTCCATTCCTCCATGTCACCCAGCTTTCCGCAAACAGTCCCTCGCTCGCCCTCACCAACCCAAGCGCCACATCCACAATATCGGCCCTGTCCTCAGACCAATAAAATACCGTCGCCCCGCACGTTCCACAAAACGCTCTCCTCACCCCTTTCGAAGACTCGAACGTCTTTGACGTACCGATGATCAAGTCAGTTCCAACAGCTGGCTCCAACAGTTGCAGCGGTAGGAACGTCCACGCGGTCACATGTGTGCCGTTCAGTAAGCGGCAGTCATCGCAGAGATCAAGGCAGGCGAGCCACTTGCGCGGGTCGGTGGGTGAGACGAATTTGTTCAGCTCGGAATTACCGAGGATGGCTTGGGTGGGGCGAGGGAAGGTGAAAGACACTCCGCCGCAGTGGCATTCGCAACGCAACCGTTCCTCTTTACCATCCGCGTTCCCAAATTCAGCCTGAGGGGGTGCTGGGGGTGGGGGAAGGATCCTGTTGGCATTTGGTGGGAGGAAGTGACCTGTGTAAATTTCCATATCGCGCCCGCTGATACGAGGGAGGAGTTGATGCAATCCCGCCTTTCCCGGGGCGGAGTCGGTGAAGATATGTTTGTCAATTTGAAAATTGGATGGGCTGTGGTCGGTGAAGATGGAGGTGGAGATGGTCCAGTGTCGATTGTCAGCTGCATCTTCCTTTTCCTCATCCTCTTTGCTATTGATAGGCTTTGCGGGCCAGATGTCACCGATTTGACAGCCGCATGTACTACAGAAGACACGATCGGAAAGAGCACCACTAGTATGTCTGTAGCTGGTCAGGTTATGTGGGCCTGAGGGTGCAACCCATTGTGGAGTTATACCCGCGGGCAGTGGCGCGTGGAAGACACATGGTGCTCCATGAGTGAAGCGGCAGATGCCGCAATGGCAGAGGTGTGTGCGTAGCGGGAGGGAAGTGATGGGGATAGTGAGCTTGTAGTGCACAGTACGGCAAAAGCAGTGAGCCGTGAGGGTTTTGGTGGGGGTTTGAGCTGCCATCTTCTCTCTTGCGTTGCTTTCTAGCCTCTTTGTAGGAAGTATAGGTAGCTATGCTAACGTCTCAAGAGGATGTGATGCGGTTATCACTCATCAATATGGTTATATTTGGTCGACCCATATGTTGCCTGAATTGCCAGGAAGCAAATAACCCTCACGGATACTCGGGCAATGTTGCGTTCGCTAGCGCTAGCGAAGGATCGCATCGTTGATTTGAATATCAAATTAGCAGGGGCGTGACAAAAGTATACCGGCTGCCACACAGCAAGGATGCTGGAAAGTTTGATATTTGCTCGTTACCCCGTAAACCAGTGTTGATGCCTGCTTCTCTCACCGTAATCGTCGCTGATCTAAACCCCACTGCAAAAAGCCCACAACGAAAGTGATGATTGATACATCAGAGTCAGCTTAGATGTATATGCCCATGTGGGAAAAGGCTGAAACTTCTTTTATTTATTCCGTTTGCTTCTGGAATTTGTATGATTGTAGAAATGTTGTTCGTCTTGCTTTACTTTAATTTTTGGAACCCAAAATTAGAACTCTGAATTCCAATCGATGCAATGGGCATCATCATGCCATCCTCAAGAACCACAAATCTACCCCGACTCCGCAAAGAAGTAAACAAATTTTCAATGTCCTCAGCTCATTGTTGTCACCCCTGCCAATATGCGTTCTGAAGCTACTCATCGACGACATATCTGCTACTGAAGTGTACACATCTTGCAACAGGGATACGCGAATTCCATCCTCGCCAGATCTCGCAAAGTCCAATTCAACTAACCAGAGCTTAAGACGCTGGTCGTTTCCAGTCGATGCGATGAGCAACTCAAATACGGCATAATCTTGCTGGCGCATACTTACTAGTCGGGCCGGCTTCTCCAGGACAGACATAGCAGTTACAGCCGACGCGTGTGCTTGGGGTAGTGATATTGTAGAAAATGATTTTTTGGCACGGTCCGAATTCGCACCATTGCCTATTCTAAGGCGGGAAACTGAAATGGCATTGTCGTCCCCGCCAGTCACAATTAGGCATTCTCCGTTAGATAAAGGAGATATCACCATGGCTTTGACGCTGCTTTGATGAATGCAGTACCGATGTTGCCAGTTTATCGACCGCGGTTCTGCAGACGTCTTGGTTCCTCGGGGTTGTCTTAACCCGTCGTTAGAAAGATAATATATATCATTCAAGCTTTCGGAGGTGTCCCATGTGGCAATATATCCGTCTGTGGAAGCAGTAATCAATGATAGCCCTAAAGTCGAGTTGGAGAAGTATATCTCTGTAAGGCAGTTTGCCATGTATCGGCCTTTGCTGAGATGAATAAACGAACCACCGGAAGCGGCGGAGACGTAGTGGAAAATCTTGCTTGTTAGCTAGCATCAATCACAGAAACAAGGGTCATGCTTACATTGACAGTTGAGTTAGAATATGCTAAGCAGAGCAGGAACGAATTTTCTGTCTCATCGTGGGTGGCGGTCTGCAGAACATCAAAACTTGTGATCCGTAAGTCGGAATCTTCTGCTGTCTTTGGACATTCTCCCTCACAAATGGCCCCCATCCCGAAGCCGCGAATAGATCGAAGTCTCCAGATATAGAATTCTTCAGCTCCCGCACTGCTGAATAAAAACTTTCCGCATGGCGACCATTGTAGGTGTTGGATACCCGCATTGTGCTTTTTCAAACTTCGCAAGCAAGTCAAACTGGCCCGCGACTTGGAAGAAGTCATTTCTTCGAAGATGGATATGCGAATTAAAGTGTCCTCACCTCCCGTAGCAATAATCCTATGTTTATTGCCTCCGTCTTCGAAAGGAGCCTCCGAAATAGCCGCTACTTTTACCTCTCGCCCATGGGTGCCAAGCGTCACAGCACGGTGTAGCACGGATGTTTTTTTAAACAAGTTAAAGGTAGATGCTTTGGTCCATGCAAAAACCTCGCTTGAATCACCAGCGTGATATGGGTTGTAGGCCCAGATTCGATGAGCACCACCGCATTCAATAGTTGCTCGCTCGGTTTGGGTTGATTCATTCCATACGGTAAACTCAGTGCTTTTAAATCCGAAGAGAATCAAATGGTTTGTGGCTTTATCGAAGTAACCACCTTCAATATAGGGTCCAAATGGTGGAGCCATTTTATGAATGGTCTGTAGTGCCCATGGAGATTTCGAATCCCCGGTCCCAGCGAGTGAGTGGATACAATAGTATCCATCTCTTCCCGTAGTCAAAATTCGTTCCTCCTGGAGCTGAAGCTGTGGTAGTGGAGTGACTGACGTTACAGTGTCCCTTGCATGTAAATTGAAAACGGTAAGCGCTGGAACACGGGGAGTAGGGTCTTTGGCATTTTTCAGGTCAAAAACACTTAGATGCCCTGTTTTAGCCCCTAATATTAAGAGAAACTTGTGTCCAATGAAAGCAGCGCTTGTCGTCAGGAATGTGGGAGGCAGATCCAGGGATATCCTCGTAAAGTTCTCAGGAAAATTTTTGTCAGGGATCAAAAATAGATTTGTGCTCGGTGTTCCCAGAGATGTAGTGACCGCAGCGATTGAAGACATAGGGTCAATGTTATTATCATATTTGGTCTGTGAGGATGCGAAAAATATGCCTGTTATCTTCTTTTCCAACTGAATCAATGTAAAGATTCCCCTAGTGTCATTTCTGTACCACCACAGAGTACCTTGCACATCACCGATCATCCCAATCCCTAGCTCTGGATGGCTAGCCATAGCAAACTGAGATCCGGGTGAATCCAGAACCTCAATATTCTCCCAGGAGATTGTTGGGGAGTGCGTCTTATCCATCGGTTGAGGCTCTATACTTTCCAGACCTGAAATGCGACCCACGTTCAGCTTACCATGGGAAGATAACCCAAGAATACAAGTTTCAGAAACAAATGCATATCGATTCAACCTGTCATCTGATTTTTGTCTCCGTGCTTTACCAGGCATGGAGCCGACGGACACAGGGAGACGTTGCGAAAGATCATATATATCGTATGTCCGTATTTGCGACCGATGTTTAGAGGACGCCTCATTTGTCCCAATAACGAATGAGTGTACACTTCCGTCTGCACCTCCGGAGTACACTGTCGTCGAGTCCGGTGATTTATGCACTGCCATGGACCAAATATTCTTTCCAGTATGGTAGGCATGCGTTGACATATGTTGAAGAATTGTATGTTTATATGAGACAAGGTGTTCTTCAACATGCGAGTCGTATTGCAACCTCAAGCGCCAAACTTGGCAGGAAGCATCTTCGCCGAGAGACACGAGTTCCAAACAGGCTGCTTGCGGTGAAATAGTCATATCCACGAAGCTCGCCTTCCAAATCCTAGAGGTGTGACCCCATGCTTTCGCAATACAGGCTTCCGGGTCGATATCCAAATCATCACGGAAAATGTTTCCAAATCCGGTAGAGCGAGTTGCAGGTCTTGCTGCTGCCCTTTCATATTTTTCGGTTGCAAGAGGCGAAGAACAGGCCGAAATATCCCAAATCCGTATAGTTCTGTCGTCGCTACAACTTGCCAGGAACCTTCGAGTCTGGTTGTCCAGCCAGCGGATTTTGGGAGATATATCCACTCCAAAAATTGACCCATCGTGTCCAGTGAAGAGATGATGGATAGTAACGGAGGAGTTTTCCCAGCAAACATATCTCTGCGTAGTAGGAAGGCGAGATGACCAAACAACTATTTCCCCAAACACCGTTCCTGCAGCGACGAGAATCTGTTCCGGTGATAGCCATGAAACATCAGCAGAATATAGGACCGACTTCAACCCCGTTCCAATCTGGCGCAGTCGAATGTCCGCCTGGTATGTCATAGAGTCATCTTCCCATTCTAACCCAAAGAGAACATTATGTGCAGTTATCAAACAAGCTCTATTTGCTATGGAGGAGTTTAGATCATTGTCCTCTGGACGATAGAAATTTGCATTCAGGATCCAGTCAGGAGCTGCACACTCCGGGCTGGAAACTGAAAATGAGCAACTTCCAAGATTTAACCTGAATAGTCGGAAGGACTGACCACCCCAAACGAGAAAGCTGGTAACATTGACAGCGGATTTCGCAAATGCCAAACTGGCAAGTTGAATACCATGGACGGTGTTTCTCTCAAATATTTGAATCCGATCCAGCCGAGTACCACTGGCCTCATCAACTAGTTGGAGATATGGCCCATAGCCACTTAGGATAAATCTGCCATCAGAACTATCAATCACTTGAATCGCTGTTACTGGAAGTGAGGAGTCGAGGTGCTGGAAACAATGTTAGTTTACCCGCACGCACCAGGCAATAACAGTATTATGGACATTCCAACCTCAAGCATGTATGACATTGATATATATCCCTCAATGCTGATCTGAAGAAACGAATACTAGTAGTTACTGCGACAAAGTTGATCAAACATACTAGTATAGTATTATCATACGAAGCAATGCAAAATCTCGGTGGGAAGAGTCTCCCCTCATTGAAGAGAAAAAGAATGTATCCATTATTACTAGTACTGTAACATTGTCGATCCTGCTAGGCCCTTTATGGAATGGATTATTATTATTCCATACCATGCAGATTTTGTTTCTTGGTATGTATGCAGTGCTTCGGAGTAGTAAGAACTTTCATGCAACATTCGCGATGAGGCAGATGGAATTTACTCACACTACTCCGTGCTGCGTAACTCGTGATTTTATCTGTTGATTCCTAGTACACCACGTTGCCGTCATCCATACGCAGCTGGTTTTGCTGGGCAATCAATCCAATGCAGCTACTCTGCCTTCTCAAATTACTATTATTACATAGTCTCGCCCAACTTTCAGTTCGAAACGATCTGACTGCTCTGGCCCGGATGGGTGGCTGGATTGGACCATCAAAAGTTCCATCTATAACTATCTCATGCATCTTCTAGCTCAAGAATATGGTTGCTAGGCTTGTAATTGACTCTGTTTGACAATGGATCTGGCATGGGACATAGAGGTGGGGATAACTTGATAAACAAAAACTGTTAGCACGGGAAGTATAAGCACTCACACACTGATAACTTACCAAACCCAAAGTGTTGTGAATCATGGAAAAATCTAAGTTTACATCTATCTTCAGCTATCTTCAGCAGTAGCTACGGAAGCTATTGTAACAGCGCTGGCAGCACAGAGTGCACTCCCAACCCCTGGATCAACCAAAACATAACTTTCTCCTCGGTTGTCAATAATAACAGGCATCTATCTGGTAATCAGATTTCCTTTCACATCATGGATAATGACATCTTGTGATCTGATGAAAATATTGCATGGTATGAGCGGTGCAGGGTGCTACATATGTAAGGAAGAGACAGGCCAAAAAGTAATGCGAAACATGTGAAGTGGTACTAGTAGGATTCCTTGAAGGCTTAAGTCAGTAAATGGACGGGTAATTATTTTGCATTTGAGTGAGTTCAATAGGTTGTAGGATTTGCATGATACTTGCATTTGTTAGGCCACTGGGGTAAAAGAGCTCGAGCGATCACCACCAGCGCCATGACGGCATTTGACACATTTGTCGCTATAGGCTGCCGTAGCCATGCTAGTAGTAGAGGGGACGAACCAATCCGAACTCCCAACAGTATCTACTTAGGGTTATGATAAATACTACTTCAGAACACTTGAATGTGGTTTTTGAAAAGTTAACCCGACTAAATCACACCCACAACACAACTCCTTACGAATTAAATTACTGATATGCATGCTTCCGGCCGCGACAACATTCCCAGGTTACCCATTGGCCCAACATTCCTGAAGTGAGGGCTTAGATAGTTAGGAGGGGGACAGGGTTTGAAAAGCATGCAGATCTGGGAATTAATTTTAAAATGCCTAGCTGAGTGTGGTTAGAAAACTAGCTCTCATCACGATGAGAATCACGTTACAAACTCAATGGTTATACCTCCAGGAAATTCAACGAATTTTCTCCGTTTCCTAAAGCAAGTCATTTAAGCGATCAAATGAGCTGGTTAACGGAAGTTCTTCTTGACGATAGCGATTTTATTACGAGACAGATGTACCATGCCAGCAACACAAGGAGTTCAAGACAATATTTGTTGTTGACATGTGAATTTATATCAGTCTCAGCAACACACCAGCACGTCTCGGTAGACTCGTGCTGAAGGCTCAAGTTTATGCTCAAAACTTACACGTAGCTACCATTCAAATGCTGTGCCTTTACTGGGCTGACTGGGGGATGATGACATACCTCTTCAGCCAACAATTTGGCAACATGCGCGGATGTTTGAGGCCTCCAACGCCCACCATTGTGATGTGGTAGCCTTGGAATAGGTCTATTCAAAGATGCAACGAAGCTATCTTGAAAGCCTGCTAGAAGGGCTCCTTTCACCCACCGGTCTTCCACGGCCCGGTGTTATTCATTGTTAGGGCTATATATAAATAGCCTCCTCCAAGGCACACAATGACAATGGCAACCTGAGCTCGACAGTCCTCATATTTCTTACTACATCAAACCTAGCGGTACGACTGCGTCTCTACTTCGGTCGGCTCACCATATTGAGGTATTTATCAATCGTCTCGCCGCCCTTCTATTGGAGTTGCCCTCCGGGGTTGCATGTTGATACTGTTACTCAGGACCTCATCTTCCCTCTCCGAAACCTGATACTAATCGGTGCTCACTCATAACCCACACTCTTTCTAGCTGGATTATTGCACTTAACCCGGTAGTCACCATGGCCCCCGAAACGATGGAACTGTCGCATGGCGCAATTATGTACTTGATTCATCACATTTTCCTCCCGCCTGAACTCCCCCAGGAAGATGACTTCAATTCGCATTACGAAAATTTACTGCTGGACACCATATTCCAGGCTCTCTTAGATTTTAAGCACTGTGTCACACGCGACCAGCATGGAATCGTCGATTTGGTCATTGTTATGATCTCAAACTTGAAGACTGTGCGTGAGTGTTCAAGTTCTGATGGTTCCCTCAGCGAAGAGAAGCTTGAGAATGCTCTTAAAAATCTTTGCAACAATGGTAAGCTTATTGCCTCCATTTTTCTTCCTTAAGTTTACTCCTTCTTGCTAATCAACCAAAGGTGGGATGGTTCCGCTTCACATACGGGCCCAGAATACAGGCATATTGGTCGGCAAGGTCGCCAACTCCGTTAATTTCGAGTTATTTGAACTATCTCCACTCAATCAAGCTGTTATCACAACAAAAGGCAGGCTTAGACGGTCTTTCCCAGGGCCGGTCTTCTCTTTGGGCACTGGTGCATTTCAGGCCCCCGGATTTCAAGCTATGGTCTCTCGTACACTTACTAAGATGAGCTATCAGCCTTCTGCGGAAACAATGCCGAAGGTGAAGAAGGCCGGACAAATGCACGATGAGATCCGAGACACTGTGCACCCAAAGATGGTAACTGAGCTTTTTGCGGGGATTCTAAGGTCTGTTGGCCAACCTGCGGACGTGTCTCGCCTTTGGAAAAATACTCGGGAAGAAGTATTGTGGAGCGATGCTTTGCTACCGTGGCGAAGATCTCCACTATGGCTGTTTGTCCGTGTTGTAATGCAACTTGTCTTCTCCAGAGAAACAAAAGTTGCGACAAGGCCTCTAGTGGGTCTCTACAAAGAGTTTATGATATTTCTCATGAGTCGTGTTCTGAAATCATCACTCAGACATTCATTTCACAGCGATCTCCTATATATCCAGATTGCCAAAATCTCTCGCCGATTACTTAAAATCGACTCGCCCCTTCAGGAATCAACACAGTCTTTCGTTACAAAAACGATGCAGAACGCCAGAGACCGGATTCAAAATATATGGTCGAGCCTCGTGAAAAATAGCGGTCCCCGCTACGACCTATCTGGCCTTGGATGCCTGGATTTCAACCAAGATGTATTTCATTCTCTCCCAGCATTAGATGAATATATCGAGTTGCTTCCCGAACGAGAAATCATCAATAACTTTGGCCCATTTCAACCAGCTTCCATTCTCGCGAAATATAGCGCTGACGAACCTCCAAATTGCCCAAACATCTTGGCCGAGGAACATGCGTCGTTTAATTTGAGGGTCATAGAGGATTGGGTTGTCTCTAAGCTACCTCAGTGGCTGCAGTGCCATAAATCGAACGGCAGCACTTGTGGCAAGCTAGGCGACTTGATTCAAAATTACTATGCTATTGCCTCTCCCGTTCATTCAAAAAACCCGGAAGCCTTTTCCGCAATGCTGCTCATCATTCTTGAACTTTGGGTTGCTTGTGACGAATCTGCTGTGCATATATGCAAACTTCTTTTGGATTATGACCCGGGAATTCCTCAAGGCCTTTTTCAATCTTTAGTTTTGCCTTTCAAGGATGAAATGGAAAGGCTTCTTCGGGTAGAGAAATATCTCTATTCCCGTCAAACGCGAGCCAGATTTTCTGCTTCGAGTATATTCAACGATTTTGGCCTTCGATATTCCTTTTCTGTCAAGTACTTCGATCAATGTCACGAGCTACAAAACACTCTGGAGGAAATTGAGAGGTGGGCAACACGGGAGAGACAGATTAAACGCGAAGAACTCCGACGAAAAAAGGAGAACTACAATGACCTAATGCGAATCTACAATGAAATCGAATGCGATTACAACGAAGCCATTCCTCATTACTCCAATAATTTCAGTGAACAACAGCACAGCCCCATCTGCAAAAGGTGTAGCTACCGAATCAGAGCTAACTCCTTAACAATTAATATCCATGAGTGGCCATTGCCTAAAAACGTCTTGCAAGCTCAATCCACAGTTTTTGAACTCAAGGTACCTCCATTTTTTGGCCGTTGGCGCGACATTACTATCTTCGTGTTGTTAGATGTTTTAAAAACCGAATACTCTTCAAAATCTAACCCGCGATCACATCATCCTTTACGCACATATGCGGGTCTTAGGTCTTTCTTTAGCCCGTTCAGTGCGACACAACGTGTTTGTCTTTTGTCGGAGAACAAACCCCACATAGCTACACACCGCCGTGGCAAGAAAATCTCTGTTGCTACAGAAAGTGAAGTTTGTCCTGACAACGGTATGCACTATCGTTATTTTGACAATACATTGGGTCTTTTTGTGGCAGGAATCAGTGTTAGGGAGAAAGTTTCTGAGAGTTTCATGTACACACTTCCTGTGCAGTCGCTATCTCTTCAGAAATTTCTTCATCGCCCGTTCACAAGACCCAATGGGCTACCACCCAACACTGTCATAGCCGGCCAGTCCGATTGTCCTGCCCACATGTCGTTGGATGAATACAAGGCGCTATGCACAATACCTCTCGGCTGTCGAATTCAGTGGCAAAATATCCTATTGCAACTTTCCACATCCACTATTGACTTCAAAAAGATAGAGACAGGTCTGGTAGTTCTTCAATCAATCTACCAAGCCGGACCTTCCTGCCACAGGAATGTCCTTAGAGATGGCCATGAGATCGTTGATGACGACACTTTCGCCAACGTTCTTCTAGCAAGTCTATTTGATGCCTTACGGAGAGTTAGAGGGAACTGGGAATCTTCTTGGGCACTGAGCACGTTTACGTCTTTGGCTAGGCGTTTGCTAACATTAACTTCTACACAGCAAGTCAAGGAACAGTGTCTTGCCTATTTAGCTTCTATCCGAGTTACTACTGTCGACTGGCTCAAATCTCTCAAAGACTACGCACATCGGACAGCCAACGACAGCCACAGAGTAGACTTAACATCAAAAGCCGTGGAGATCGCTCTTATTTATACTGATTCATGCAATGTCGATCAGGAATATCTCGATAATCTATTTTCCGAGCCAAAAACTGTTTCGGACTTCATACAGTGCTCCATTGTCATCCAACAAGGTAGCAATCGTCTTAGCAAGGCATCCGATCCCGCGATCGCATTACTATACCAGCGCCGACTATGCCTTTCATACCGATGTTACCCTAGTCTCGCAAAGCAAATTGTAGCAGATAGATGGCCATTAGACGACGCCATAACGAAATCCTGGTCAGCTTATCGGCCAGGAGACGCCTGGCGAGTAGCCTCAGAAGAGCTCGACTATTGGTTGCTCAGCAAGACAGCACCCGATGGGAATACCCATTCACTTCCAATTCATTTCAATCTCTTGACCGGCGAGCTGCTCGTAAACGGCCATCCACTGTCCCGTCTACCTGCGAAGTACGAACAACATCCCACATACCATACGCTTTTTGGGAAATCTGCTCTGGAAGTCATGCCCACTGCTGTACAGGGAATGCAATTTTCAGGAAAGAAGAAGTTTGCTGACTATATATTGCACTTCGGTCTCAACGACTATATTCCTGATGTCCCAAGCTCACGAAAATACGACATCTTGGTCCAAGCTGTTAAAGACGACCTGAAATTCGAGCTGATTCCCTCCAGGATTTTGCGAGGGATGTTCCCTGAGCATTTTGTCGAAAATTTCGTTCAGTGGTACGACATGACCAATGGTTGTGTAGAATTTCGTCCTACTGAAGATCCTTGGACTTCATCCATGAACAACTGGAGACTAATGAAGTTCGGTTCCCGGTGGCGTTTGACAAGAAATGGAACATCTTTGATTAGCATTTGTAGCGATACTTCAAACGAGATCTCCGGTATGCTTCTCCCGCTTGAGGATTCTTCCCGTATACATATCATCTTCGACCATGCGTTATCGTCGGTGGAGGTTGAGCTTCCCAGACTACAGCTGGGATTTTACCTTAAGCTAGGGGATTCGTTTCTGAAGTCCAGAGAATTTCGCGGAATGGCTGTCGATCGAGATCAGTCGCTTGGTACCCTAGTCGGCCTTTACAATAAACTCGTATTGCAACATGAGGACGGTAGTCGACATTTTATTCTACCTGAAGGGGCTGTAAGTTGCGTGAAAAAGGAAGCTCATGTTAACGTCACCATTGAGAAAGGCTCTGCCGCAAAAGCCCATTTATACTCCATAAACAATCAAATTTGTGGGCTAATTGACAATGGGAGTTTACAGAGCAAATTGCTTCTTTGTTATCTCCATGCTCTCACCTCATTTTGCTTACCCGATCCCTTGATACGTAATACCGGGACAGAAAATGCCCTTTATATCTTACGCTCCGCGGCCGTCAGATCTTTTGATCAGCTAACTGAGGAGAATGTCAAAATCCTGGAGCAGATTGCACGGTTGACCCCTAGAAGAAGATATTATCCGGCAACAGAACGTGTGATGCAGTCGGTTGAATGGTCATCAACCCTCGGCTTTATGGCTCAGCATGGTGAATTCCATAAGGCCGTTACATCTATATTCGAACAAGCAGATAGGATGTCAATATTCCACCCGGATCTTAAGCTTGAGCTGCTTCTTCCGGATAGTGTTGATATATACCTGTTGGAACGTGATTCTATCCGGTCGTCCAGTTTTCGTGGCCCTTCTTTTGGGGCTGGAGACCACACCATCGCACATGATGTCAAATACAAACCCAGAGATCAGGGCCAGAACTCAGAAAGTGGATGCAGAGCGTTTATTATCTCGAATATTGTATATCATGGACGCACTACTCTTCATTATGCTGGCTCAACTGGATTGGGAACCCATCTTTGGAAATTCCTTTCGATGATTCCCGAAATATTTGGACCTAACCATGCGCTTCAATCTTCCGAGCTAGTGTACGACAGCGCATTCCTACTACAATCGTCCGAATTTATCTCTCAGCATTGGTGTGCTATTCACCAAATGTTTAGTCACGTATTCACAGCGGCTGACAAATTCCGTGTGATGATCTGGCTCTCTACGCTTGCTTTCGCCAAAGATGCGGATATGAAAATTGTTCAAGCATTAGCCTTGTTTTTTACGGTGGCTGAGATGGATCGGATTTCTGCTCCGTACGTGCGTCATTTCAATCTCCAAAAAGGTACAAACATGAGCCAAGTCGGTTTGGAAGACGCTTTCCAATCGTCATTTCTTCCAATTCATCATTGTCCTGAAGCGAATCTGATTCGCCGTCAAAACGAATCCGAAAGTGCGTTCGCGAAACGCAAAAGCACAAGCTTTCAAAATAACCGAAGCCGTGTTCGCAACAGATTTTATCAAGCACTAGCATCTCAGTGGCCTTGTGAGACTCCTAGTGCCCCTGTTGATGATGCTGACCCAGCATTTCATCAATATCTTAATATACCAAAGTTCATCCAAATTGTAAAGCCTAAGTTCAAGATTTGGTTCGACAACCATTATTTCAAGGATTATATTCACCAAATTGAGACCATAATTTCGCGTCAAATGGTTGACCCAGTGGATACCTCTTTGGTTAACTTTGTCATTCCTGCACAGAATATCTCGAAAAAATCTGGTTTCATTAGCAATGACGATATCTTCTCTTGTCCAGCACCTATCTTAGAGTCCCGTCATGTAACAGATATGTCCTGGCTACTGTCACCTGCCGCTAATGTGAAACAAACAACCTGTCGCCTTAGTGCGCTGATAACGCAGCTTGGTGCTCGAGCACACTCTAATTACGAAAAGAATTTCGTCAATGATCTGCGAGAGAGCTTCCGTTCCTTACAACAGGATTTCGGGAAAGATAGTCATTGCTTACGGACAAAGGATAATGATCTCAAACGCATTCTTGTTCAACACCGTCGCCAATGCCAGGAAGCTGTCGATAAGATCTACAATGCACTGATTTGTGCTGCGGCACCTGAACACAAAACAGGGCATCCACACTCTTCACAGAGGTGCGTCGATACAACTGCTATGACCGAGCAGCGACCACGGTTATCTCCAACCTTTTTCCTTCGGCATCTCTCCAGTAATCGGTGGCAGAAGATAGGGGCAGACTGGAAGCGGTCCATCGTTTACTACGGGATTGCCCTCACTGAACTTCAACGAGCGGCGCGACTTGTGAGTTTATCCGGCAACCACGCCGATCTTATTAAAGAATTGTTGAATTCTGGCCACACGAATTGGGATCCATTTGAATATCCCGAGTCCTTACTTTTGGAAGTGGAGAGCGGCATCATGATTCGAGAGGTGCAAGAACAGATAGCCTCGCAGATGAGAGATCCTCAGTCCAATAACAACGCCGTTCTGCAGCTGAACATGGGTGAGGGAAAGTCATCTGTAATTGTTCCTATCGTAGCTGCTGCTCTCGCAAATGGGTCACGGTTAGTTCGTGTCATAGTGGCTAAGCCACAATCTCGACAAATGTTCGAGATGCTCGTCTCCAAGTTGGGGGGATTGTTGGATAGACGGGTTTATCATATGCCGTTTTCCCGTGCACTGCAGATTAGAGAACGAGAGGCAAATATGATCGGCGATCTTTATCGTGAATGCATGTCAAAAGGCGGTATCCTACTTGTTCAGCCCGAACATATTCTGTCGTTCGAGCTAATGGGTCTCGGGTGCCTCATTTCAGGCAAGGAATCAATAGGTCATTCTTTGATCAAAACACAAGAATTCTTTGACGCGTTCTCTCGTGATATCGTGGACGAGAGTGATGAAAACTTCAGTGTAAAATTCGAGTTGGTTTACACCATGGGCATGCAGCGACCCGTTGAATTTAGTCCCGATCGTTGGATATATATTCATAAAGTACTGGACATTGTGAGGAAGTTTTCTGCCAGTGTGGCGAAACATTTTCCTCCTTCGATGGAAGTTCATGAGCGCTGGCCGGGTAGCTTTCCCAGAACCCGGATCCTCGGACATGATGCTCAACGACATATGTTTGATCTTGTTGCACGGCAGATATGTAAAACAGGACTCAGGGGCTTCCCTATTGCCAGACAACCAGAAGATGTTAGACAAGCTGTGTTCAAATACATCACCGAACCTGAACTCACTCAGGACGAAGTTTGTCAAGTTGAAAATCAGGGCTCAGGTGGATTTTGGACAGATGCAACAAGAAATACACTTCTACTATTACGAGGCCTTATAGCTGGGGGAGTATTGCGGTTTGCATTGGGCCAGAAACGCTGGAGGGTAAATTATGGGCTTGACGCAACCAGGCAGCCTCCAACAAAGCTTGCAGTGCCGTACCGAGCAAAGGACAACCCCACCCCGCGATCTGAATTCAGCCACCCCGACGTTGTAATAACTCTAACATCGCTAAGCTACTATTACGGCGGACTTGAGGATGCCGATTTGTTTGCAACATTTTCCCATCTTTTGAAATCCGACCAAGCGGACATTGAATATCAGGTGTGGATGAGGGATGCTCCACACTTGCCACCGGATTTCCGTCGTCTTACGGGCATAAACCTCAAAGATCGCCTCCAATGCCTCGAACGAATATTTCCATTTATTCGGCATGCCAAGAGTGTCATAGACTACTTTTTAGAACATATCGTCTTCCCAAAGGAGGTGAAGGAATTCCCACACAAGCTGTCCGCATCAGGCTGGAATATTGGAAGGATAAAATCCCATCCGACAACCGGATTTAGTGGGACAAATGATTCGAGGAAGACTCTCCCGCTTAGTGTAGAGCACCTGGATCTTCCCCGGCAAAAGCATACCAATGCCTTGGTCCTGGAGCATCTCCTGCGACCCGAAAATTCTGTATCCCTTATGCAGCCACGAGATGAGACCTCTAATACGGATGCGGAACGCCTACTAGCTATGGTGGTAACAATGGAGCCGGAAGTGCAAGTGATTTTGGATGTTGGGGCACAGATCCTGGAGCTTAGCAATTTAGGGGTCGCAAGGGAGTGGTTAAGGATGGTGCCAAATAAGGAGAAAAAGCAGGCTGTGGTGTTCTTTGACGATCATGACGAGATTTCTGTTCTCGACCGGAGAGGTCACATCGAACCGTTACAGACGTCTTCATACGCTAAGCAACTTGATTTATGCCTCATATTTCTTGATGAGGCTCACACGAGAGGGACGGATCTAAAACTGCCGGACTACTATCGAGCTGCAGTTACTTTAGGGGCAAATTTGACAAAAGACCGACTGGTCCAGGGTAAGTTTACCCTCTTAATTTGTCATTGACGCTACTAACATTTGGGCAGCATGTATGAGAATGAGAAAACTTGGCGAAGGCCAGTCCGTTATATTTTGTATCCCAGGAGAGATCAAGACCAAAATTCTGGCACGTGCGAATGCGGAAAACGTTTCAATTAATGTGTCAGATGTCCTGAGTTGGGCTATATCTGAAACCTGCATTGATATGCGACGGAGCATTCCGCTTTGGGCTATACAAGGTCAAAGATATGAACGTCACAGTTCACTTTGGGCTGAATCCCGCACCAAGGCAAAGGTGCAAATATCGACGACACAAGCTGCACGATTTCTTGAAGAGGAATCCCAAACCCTTGAGGCCAGGTATCGACCCAGTCCAAGCACTCTAGTGGCGTCCACTGGGAAAGTGAACAACAACAGAAACCTCAACCTCATCATGGAACGCTGTCGTGAATTTGACAGTGCAGACCTCAACTCAGCCACACTCCAGGAGGAGCAGGAACGCGAGCTTTCCCCTGAGAATGAGCAAGAGCGGCAGACTCAGAGACCACCTCCAGCCAAAGCTGCAGAGCATCACATCCACCGTGATATAATAGAATTCGTGTCTACTGGTAGGCTAATTGAAAAATCAAAAGCTTATAAGCCTGCTTTTGAGATATTGCGCAACTCCAGTGCCGCCAAACATATTGACGTTTCTCAATTCCCTGCTGGACTTCTCGTGAGCGCTGATTTTGCCAACACAGTTCAAATATCCGGTGGTAAATACATTTCCGATGCGTACCAGCGGCCAGTACAGTGGATCCTGACAAACATCACCGGCAGCTCATCGATTACAGTCCAGCACATGATCGTCATAAGCCCATATGAAGCGCAGGAGCTCCTACCGGTAGTAAAACAGTCCGAGGTTACAACACTACACCTGTATGCACCGCGCATGAACATGGGCTTTCGCGCGTTGGATGGGCTGGATTTGTTTACCAACCCTAAACAGCTAGTGGCATGGGACCTGCCTCGCTACTTGGTCCTGCAGCTGAATTTATTTTCTGGGCAATTGTACTTCAGCTCGTTCAAAGAATATGTGGAGGTGTGTGAGCTTCTCGGTCTTGCCTGGGAGGAGGATAGAAGCGGTCAGGCGATCGCTGCAGACGGGTTTATTTTGAAGGGTAGTAGCAAGTCGAATTTCGTCAACAGTCCTGTCAAGTTTCTAAAGGTATTTTTGACGAAGGTTCGGATGAATTGTGAAGAGATTGGGAAGACGCATATTGGAACAGTTTTGGATGGTGGTTTGCTTCGTCCGGCAGATTTTGGGGAGCCAGAGAATGGATGACTGAGCGTCGGATGGCGAAAATGCTGCTTTCACACACAAATGCTACTCAGTATTTCTTTCTGAGTATATATCAAAACTAAGCTTGAATTCTATATTAAACTTCACCTTGCTCCGTTTGATACTGCATTTTTCAACTTTTGATAGTTTCTCTTATACAAACTTTGTTCGAGAATCGAAATTGATAGAAATATTTTTGAGTAACCAAAAGCAATTGCTATCTATGAGACATATGGCTCTCTCTATATGAAGTTACTTTAATCATTTTAGATATGATCACTTGTATTCAATTCAATCATTGAATCGTCTTTCGTTAACTTCATCACTCTGTTTTGACTCCTCATTGAATATTTGTTAGCTGTATACGCCGCGTAATGGAGCCCGATGTTACACAGTTCATACAGTACAACATAAACTAATATCCATGTAAAAATGAGCCTAAGACCCTAGGCTCACTGTTTGATTTAAAGTGAATCCTTACAACTCTACAAGAAGAAAGCTGTGTAAGGTTAAATGTACCAGTAGTTAGTTATACTGCTATCACACCGTAGGCCACTGTCATCACTGGGAGTCAATACAGATCTGTACAGATCTGTAGTTTTAGATAGGATAAAATACTAACTAGTTAACTGAAAGTAGTTAGCTAAAGTTGTGTTTACCAGTTGCCTAAGTGCCAAGAGCACCATTGTATTCGGCATGACAACTTGCAGCCGCAACTTCACCGAGGGCTATGTCTAACATGCTAAGGTCACATTTGTAAATGAAGCATATGTGACATTTCCAAATCGACTTATTTTTATAAGCATCGGCTTTGGCTCCAAAGAATTGCGTTGACTAACTACCGTTACCCATCTTACATCATCATGGCCTCCACAGGTACCATCTTGCGCCGGGCTTTATTGTACGGTATGTTCGATTTCATGTACTCAAGTTGCTCATATCGTTGCCAATACAATGACGCTCTTCATAAATAGTCCCGGGCTCCTCTCAGCGCATGCTGGACAAATCTCGCAATCTCGTCGCGGACTGTGTGGCATATGACCTGGAAGATAGCGTAACCCAAACAAGAAAGGCCGAAGCACGCACCTTGATTCGAAATGCCATTGACCAACCCAAGCCATCTGGCATAAAAGAGCGCGCTGTGCGCATCAATTCCGTCAGCAGTGGGCTGGCCCTAGCTGATCTTACAGAAATGGTCAGTAAAATTTACTCTTCCTGCACGATTCATAAGGTTTCAAGAGACGATACACCTTCTCACCCTCAATCCAGCTCAAATCTCCAAATCTAACTACTCTCGTCGTTCCAAAAGTTGAAAGCGCCTCTGACCTCCACTTCATCTCTGATGTAATATCCCATACTCGCTCCAACCTCAAACCCACCGAATCCAATCCAGACCCATCCAAAAATCCACCAATCTCCGTCATAGCTTTAATTGAAAGCGCGAAATCAATTCTGAATCTTCCTCAAATCTGCACTGCCACCACACATCAGTTATCAGGCCTAGTCTTCGCTGCAGCAGACTTCTCCAAAGACCTAAGCATAACCCAAACACCCTCGCTAACCGAATTCCTCTACGCGCGCTCTGCAATTGTAACTGCTGCTTGTGCACATGACTTGCCGTCAATAATTGATCTAGTATGCACGGACTTCAAGACACCTGCTGTATTGGAGGATGAGGTGCTGAATGGCAAGCGCATGGGCTTCAATGGGAAGCAGTGTATTCATCCATCTCAAGTGGAGTTAGTGCAGCAGCTTTTCAGTCCTGAGTTGAAGGAGGTGGAGTGGGCAGTGAGGGTTATTGTGGCTGATACGAAGGCAGCAGAGGATGGGAGGGGTGCATGGACATTGGATGGCATGATGATTGATGTTCCTGTTGTGGAAAGGTCAAGAGATATTGTAAAGAAGGCAGAGGTTTGTGGACTTGATGTGGCGGCGTTGAAGAAGAAGTTTGCAAGTGAGCATCCACAATGAAGACTCAGAAGGCTACAATGTTATATATTGGTAGTGTTTTCCCCTATAAATTACATTCGGCCCATTAAGTATACACCCCTACGATTGATTGGTGAGTGTGGTTGCTGCCGTGTTCATGCGGAGAAGCACTAGTAATCGAGGACTGGCCATATCAGAGGAGCAGGTGGATGTCAGTGGCGCTGATGTAATTTAAAAGCCAAAGCACTTAGCTAACTTACAATATACAGGTTTATAGCTCAACAATATAAAGACGATTTTGGACTTTAAAATACTTGTTAAAAATATTCATCTACATCCATAAATTACAAGTCACATAGGGAATTAACACAATAGCTGTTGAGAGATATAACTGATCATCCTTGATTTTATATGGAAAACAGCATGGGTGCTGAGTAGTGGATTACGTGAATCCACAATACATTCCCACTGCGGTCATTATTGAGCCAGCCGATAGCAGGGGAAAATATGGGGGAGAAAATTGGACCGTTGATTTGGAAGAAAAAGAGCAGAAAAGATGATGGCAATTTGCTGTTTCGCACCCCCCCAAATAGCCACAGGGCAGAGCCGCATCCAACACCTGTATCATGGTTGAATACACCAGACATTTTTAAGGAGAGTTAAGCATGTGGCACAAATCAGTCAACTAGTTGACAAGCCAAGTCCCCAAACACTTGGTCGAGTTTAGAGGCTTAATGCCTAAAGCTTGGCTGTCATAATTGATGTTGAGACACTGGATTCATTTGGGCTCAAGTATTGAGATTTCCATTTAATCTCTAGTGTGTGCAAGGAGTGATCTTCCACACCCCCGGACAGATGCGAAAAAAGAGCCGTAACGAGAAGCCGAAGGCGAATGCGCGTTGTGCAGAGCCACCCACCGGGATTATCCTGTACTAGTACGTACGTATGTATATGCAACTCCGGGAGTACGCCTGAGCAGCAATTCTAGGGATGATTGGCTGGCAGCTACAACGATGGCGTAGTTTAGCCCAATCACCCTTCGATGCTCAAGATACAACTCCTCCATCTCTTCATAGCGGACACAACCGAAACCTCTTTTGGCAAAATTTCAAAGTCGGAGGGGCGACCACCACTTGGAGACACGCGACACTGCGTCAATTTACATAGGAAACGGAGTGCGCGAAAACTTGGCCGACAGGATACCACGGCGTTGTTGGCTGAAATAATATTAACTACTAGATACTACTTAATAATAGAGAAGCCACTCTGGTCAACATTGCATCAGAACCCGCTCAAGGGTTTGTTCTTGTCATGGGTATTATGAGGGATGTGTGGGGGGTTGCAGGGAAAAGCTGAGTTAAGCGGCTCAAACGCAGCACATCCAGGAACAAGTTCCAGCCAATCGATGCCGCCCTATTGTTTCTGTTGTCGCTTCGCCACTCAGTAGTATTACGCAGTAGGCCATTCCAGAGAATCATTTGGAGCCTCCCATGACCAAGATGAACAGATCCTGGGAACCTAAAAATACACAGGCTGGGACTAGCCGGCTTGTCACAACCTGGGAAGCAAGCGAACATGGCCAGCGCGTTGATGAAAAGTTTTGTTTTCTCTCGCAGAGCCTCATGTTAGCGGAAGAATTGACACACTCCTCGGGACTGATAAGCTTGAATCCGGCAATATTGGTTGACAAATAAACGTCCCGGAAATTGCTCCTTTATGCGACTAGGAATGCACCAATAAACCCCCAGCCTTATGTGGCCCTGTCGGATCTGTTTGGGTGGTGGTGCCAGCTTCAAATGCTATTTTCCGGACTCCAAACTTTCAGCCTCATCATCGACAACAGCATATATAAACCCGCTAGGAAAGGTGACATTACCACGTTGCCATTTCCCATTCTATTCTCTACTCCTCGATGCTTATGGACCGCGGCTCCTCGCTGGTACCCCTAGACATTACCTGCTTATATCATGCCGACTACCACTATTGATGATATCCCCTTTGATTTATGGTATCAAATTGCTTCTTGTCTCGATCCTCAAGATTACATTAACTTGAGCTTTGTCAACCGGCAATTATATTCTTTGCTGAAAAGTGACCTCACCGCCCGCAAGACAGTACAAGTAAGTTTCCTAACGCATCTAGATATAAGGTCAACTTCTTGATGATCTAGTTACGGACTGACACCTTGCAAAGTTATGTATTTCCCACACAAGAGAAGGGAAATTGGCTGCGAAAGGAAAGATCACATATATTGAGGCTCTCAGGAGAGTATATGACGTGCGTGAGGCCGTGGCAACTGCACAACCTTACTCGGCATGTTTGGTTGCATATGGCGAGTCATTTTTGTTCAACCAAGGTGTATTATGTTATTTGGATGAAGGCGAGATCCGTACGCTTGATGTGCATGGAGCTGCTCGGGAAGAGCAAGTTGTCAATGTTGGGGCTGTGTTGCTTGGTGCCTGGAGAGTGCCTCCCGATTTTAACCAAGGAGTGCAATTTTCTCTTCTGAATTATAGCCACGGCATCGTCGCAGGCTTGTGTGAGATAGCCGGCCTTCAACCGTGGCTAATTGTCCTTGATATTCGTGAGAAATCTACTTCAGAGAACAGGAGACTGCTTTTCCTGAAACAGCTTGAATCCTCACGAAGAATATTTGTACGCCACAATGATTTGGTCTTATTTTATGGAACTCATTCTCGGTTTGCCGAGCATGGCCACCACGAATGGGTAATTCATGGCTGGGACCTGGTTGAGAGGAGACCCCTAGCAGAACGCCCCGTCCAATTGGAAAACTTTGTCGGATCTGAAATCGGGTCTTCAATCTGTTTTGAACTCCATGATAACCACTTTTACGCCGTTTCAAACGCCAACAGATTTGAAGATGAAGAAATTGATTGGACTTCTTACTATATTTGCATTCGGTTTCCAGTACAAACTCCTCACAATGTCGAATGGCGTGCGTTGTGGCGTCGACAACACCGCGAAGGCCCGATCCACGACATGTGGACTAACATCTCACTTCAATCAGACGATGCAACGAATCAACCCCTAATCATCGAAAGTCGAAGAGAATGGAGCGGTGCTGGCAGTAAAAATTATAGGACATACTATATGCAACCCCTTTCATGCTGCAAGACAGATTTTTCAAAGCAGGACGGCTTGTTTCAGGGCAAAGATTCACAAACGGGAAGGGAACCCCATTCAAGCGATGAGTCCTACAGTCCCGGATTTCCTAAATATCTTTCGGTTCGTCTTCTTCCTGATGATCCATTAACTTCAGCTCTCGATGGCCGCAGCAAGCCTAATTATCAACCTCCCAAAATTCGCCTCCGCCGAAATTACCACCCAGAATATGATGAAAATGAGCTGTCTTCATCTATGGCCAGAGACTTCATTTTTGCAAAAACAAAATATCGAACATACAACCATTCTGCGTCAGCTTTTATCGACTTGGTTAATGATAATTCTGAATCAAAACAACAGATAGATAGATTACGGCTTCGTGTAGGTTCCCGGAAGCGCAGAAACCCCATAGGTGAGGACGGCCTTTTGCATCCGCCAGAACTGGATAATCAAAAGGAACCGATACCAAACAGCGACGAGCGTTTCGAATCTCGCGGGATCAAGCTGTGGCCTCCTCTAAATTCCCACCCGGAACTTCTATCGCTACTCTGCCCTCCTGAAAGATGTGGGGATGTGGATGCTACCTCCGATGAACGCTCTATGGTTTACTCAACAGCGCCTGCCACATCGGGTGGTAAACGTCCCATAATTTTGATCAGTTTTGATCCCACAATACATCTCGGCAACGTAAGACGGTGCCCTGTGCAGGTAGTCGTGGAAGAGTCATACCTCCCAGTTGAGATTGACCGTGGAGATACAAGGCTTGGCAAAGGCAAGCGAAAAGCTAGCACTGAGATTGAAAGTAAGAAATTGGCTCCTGGACCAATGAAGCCACCAGAGAGGCTCCCCATTCCCTGTTTCAGGACAGAAGAAGCGATGTATTTGCATATTAACAGAAGTTACTGGTTGCGTTGATTGGTGGTATGTGCTCTAGTTTTGGTTGTATTATAGATTATTCTCAATGGCACGTTCCTTTCACTTTGGCGTTTATGGTAAGCTGTTAGCCTTATTATCGTGAGGTTTTCTATTTCTGCGCTTCGCTGTTCGCTAGACCTGGCTTTCGAAGGAAATTGAGTTGTTGGAGCATGATATTAGGTAGACTTCCTATTGCGGACTAGTGTTTGAGCAACAGTAACCCGCCTCCTTCAAGGACACACAACTAGAAATTTTAACCACTGAAGGAATTCATCTTTCAGGGATAATATGCAAACTCTATAGATTTACTAGAGATCTGATTGGACACTCGATCCACTATAGCCGAGGGGCTAAGCTTCTGAGGTCAAGCATTGGCCAGTTTCTGTCCTTGATTCCTGAGACCCGCCGGTTCGTGAGGACAGATGGGACAGGATGATTCAACTCGGACTCTCCCGCATTGCTAAATTGGTCCAGCCCTCTTCCCTGCCTTGGAGAGCCATCCATATCGCTGGCACAAATGGTAAAGGCTCCATTACAGGCTACCTCTCTGCTCTACTCACAGCAGCTGGTGTGCGGTGCGGCTCCTTCACCTCCCCGCACCTCATCGACCGGTGGGATTGTATAACAATCGACAACTGTGTGGTCCACGAACCTCTCTTCCGCCAGATAGAACACAATGTCAAACTCCGCAATCAATCACTAGGAATTGGTGCAACTGAGTTTGAGCTGCTCACCACCACTGCATTTGAAATCTTCACACATGAAAATGTCGATGTTGGGATCGTTGAGGTGGGTATGGGCGGCCGCCTGGATGCGACAAATATCTTGAATAAAAGTAATGTTCTTGTGTCTATCATTGCTCAGATTGGCCATGACCACCAAGCGATCCTGGGCAATACCCTTCAGGAGATCGCGCGGGAGAAGGCGGGTATTATGAAACCCGGGACTCCCTGTGTCATTGATGGGACAAATGAGCCGGCTGTTCTAACTACCCTTGAGGGAATTGGATGGGAAACGCAAACACCGCTCATCATCACCAACCCAGAATCCATCATGGAAGAATTCCCTGAGCTGGCGAAGATATTCAAATGCCTAAACATTGAACCACACCAGAAGGCGAATATTGCCTGTGCAGTCGCCGCCCTACAGCAGAAGGGCATTTTGCCGTCATCTCTACCATTGCCAAGCCTATTCCAACACATCCCTAAAACGCCACGACTAGGCCGTTTGCAGGAACTCTCCCTCAACCCTCTTATTTCCCGCAGCCAACCGATCCTCCTTGATGGTGCACATAACCCTCAATCGGCACGTGTCCTCTGCTCGTATGTAGACCGCAACCTTCGAAAACATCCATCCAGTCATGAGAAGATAAACAATGTTAGTGTTACTTGGGTAATTGCTGCGTCGCAGGGCAAGAACACTCAAGAATTATTCAGCTGCATGCTCAGGCCTGGTGACAATGTTGCCGTTGTCCAGTTTGGGCCTGTTGATGGGATGCCGTGGGTGAGGAGTGTGGAAAGCGCAGAGCTGCTATCTGCAGTAAGCAGTTGTAGGAGCAGCGGCAGCGACAGTGACAGCACGCGTGAATTAGCGCAATCGAAGGACTTTGGGGGTGATATTGTGTCCGCGCTGGAGTGGGCCGATGAAGTCTCAAAGCAAGGTGGTGGTGAAAGTGGTGAAAGTGGGCCTTTGGTAGTTGCCGGTAGCCTGTATTTGGTAGCTGATGTCCTTCGGCTTCTTCAAGAGATAAATAACAAGAAGGCAAATGGGCAGGGAAACACTGTAACACAATTATGTATAGGTCCCTGATGTCTATGTAACCAAAGAGAGGGCTGTATATACGTACAGTAGTTGCTAGAAATTTAAAGAATAAATATATAATAGTACACCTCTTTTGGGAGGTGAGCAAACACGCCTCTTAAATCCACAATGCAAACATACTTCAAATGAGTCTTAAATGGAGATCAGGTTCTAGTCACATACCATTTTTAGATACAGGAGAGTTCCCGGAAGTACTGCTAAAATCAACAGAGTAAAGCAAATTTACGAATTTTTTTTCATGGTGTTACACAGTCAAATTTCCCTATATTACTAGCATTATTAAGTATAGTTTATGAAAAGAAATACAGTGCCTCGCAATAAGTTTGAAACTATTGTGACTTCTCATCAAAATCTACTAATCCAAAAGTAGTTTAACTTGTAGTAATTAGTTGTAGTTATAGTGTCACAAATGCATCCATTTACCTGTATTTTTCCACTCATCTACACCATTCTCTACTTTTTTATTCATTTTTTCTATCTTCTTCCTCACATGTTTTCTTTATTGAGTGGAAATATTTGATTTCCAGATGTAATTTAATCAATCAGAACTAGACTGGCCGGTGGGACCATGAATTTCACATTTGGTTTGGTTTGGTTTGGTCCCAGTCCATTTCTTGGCATTATTTTAGTGGGACCAGGATCAGAATGGGAGTGTAAAGTGACTAGAATTATCAAAACATGAGTGAAATGGGACTAAAAAATCTTGATATTCCATGTAAAGTGACTGACTATCAAAATCAGAACATGATCTGGGACTGATCATGATTTTGACTCAAGTTTGGTCCCATTCTGATGATTATATAATACATCAATCTGATGATATGATTGGTGGAGATATTACCCCTATCTTGCTTAGTGCTCAATGCCCTGATGGCTCGCTATTAGATCCCCTATCTACCACTGCCAATCTACCTACCACTGCTAATCTATGCCGCTGCCAACCTACCTATCGCTGCTAATCTATCGCTGCTGCCAACCTACCTACTGCTGCCAACCTACCTATCGCTGCCAACCTATCTACCACTGCCAATCTACCTACCGCTGCCAACCTACCTACCACTGCTAATCTATCACTGCTAATCTATCGCTGCTAATCTATTGCTGCTAATCTATCTATCACTGCTAATCTATTGCTGCCAACCTACCTACCGCTGCCAACCTATCTACCACTGCCAATCTACCTACCGCTGCCAACCTACCTACCACTGCTAATCTATCACTGCTAATCTATCGCTGCCAACCTACCTACCGCTGCCAACCTACCTACCGCTGCCAACCTACCTACCACTGCTAATCTATCACTGCTAATCTATCGCTGCCAACCTATATAGGGTAAATCATGGTCCCATTTGGTCCCATTTTGTAAAATGGGACCAAATGGGACTGGGACCACTAATTTATTAGTAAAACATGATCTGGGACTAGATTTATAATATAAACAGTGTAAAGTGACTAATTTACTAAACACTATATGGGACCAGGACTAAGATATCTAATAATGGGACTGAGGAAAAATTTGGTCCCAGTCCCATGCATGGTCACACGGCCAGTCTAATCAGAACTAGTTCTGCAATAAACACTACAACTACTAAACTACTTTTGGACTAGTGGATTTTGATGAGAAGTCACAATAGTTTCAAACTTATTGCAAGGCACTGTACTTATACAGTGTGAGGCAATAAGTTTACTGTTTGAAACCCCCCCTCAGGCGGCCGAGCTCATGCTAGCTATATCGCGTTAATATCCATATAGCTGCTTTTCATGCTCATCCTCACTAGTGTAGAAAATATTATTAATATTTTATGTAAGACCACTTTATTGACTTTATGAATAAGACTAATAAAATATGGGTCTTGAAGACTCACTAAATCTACACACACTAGAATCTAGATATATTACTAACACTCAGCTCATATCATTTCTCATCATCTATACTACAAATAAATACTAGAACTATGAGTTAGAGACTAAATAGAGTTAGTAGTATTAGAATCTCTCTAGAAATATGAAAAAATCATTGTCATTTGTATAATAAGATATATGATAAACTGAAACTAGTGCTAGTGGAATAAGTTCTAAATAAGTACTGCTATGATTAATAATGAAAATCTTATCAAAGATTTTTTCAGTCAGCATTTTAAAATCTGTTGTTCTGGATTTGGAAAAGGGGAAAATTGTAGAGTAAAAGCAGCAAACTGACATAACTGAGTTTGGGTTAGTTCTATCTTGGCATCACAGGGGGGGGGTTTCAAACTTATTGCCGGAGACTGTATCACAATTACTTGATAAGATAGTTAATGGCCGTAAGCCTTATTTTAAATCTCTTAATATAATATATTAGCAACATCACTTATAGCACCGGAAAACCTTTATTTTGACATTAGACAAGATTATTTAAATTGTGATGGGTAGATAAGGCAGCGAGATAGCCAGCATTCTCCAGATTCAGAGGTTACTCAGATATAGCTAGTGTTTCCACTAAACTATACATGATGTGATATCGGAGCGTCCCCCAACTGCATGAGATCTGATAAGAATAATATCCCATCAGTTCAAGTTATTTTAGGATGAATGCTGTGGGGAAGGTAGTGGTTCTCGAGGCTCTGTTAGAATAAACCTTGAACAACATTTTCGCCCCCTATAGAATTTCGCTCCGTTTGTAATCAATGATATTGGGTTGCGAATTGGGAGGAGAACACGATAAAATCATGTGCACTCTCATTGGATTGGGAATTGCATATTAATGCCGGATACACAATTATCAAGGTTTATAATGGCGTTTAAATCAATGGCTGGTACGTAGGGGATATATCAAGCGGAGAAAGATAGCACACGATTGATGCATTCATATGGGGTAATTTGGAACTGTAATCAAATAAAGCAAAAAAAGAGAAACCCATTTAGTATAACCAGCAAAAACAGGTGGGAGTATATTTCAAAACACCAGATAAGGATATTTCGTAAACTACGGACTTCAGTCCAGTTCTTCAAATCGCCCCGTTTGGAGAGCAGCACTGACAGGATTTTCTACGTCAACCACACCGGTAGCTTTTAGCCTGTAGAATATAACCAAGCAAAGCAATTAGCAAATGGTAAAAATAAAATATGATGAATAATGTGAACATACCTTTCAAACAAAATAAACAATCTCTCTGCTTCTCGCTCTTTTTCCTCCTCTGTCATTTCCGGGCCTCCATCTTGGGGTTCCGCATCCCATCTCTGCCCAGTAATGGGATTCAGATTTGGATCAAGCCCACCAGCACTGGTGCTGAATGCTTCTTTGGCTGTCTCTGGAACCGGCATATCATGCGACATGAGGAAACCGGCAGCAAATCCATACCCAACATTTCTCACAAAATCAGTTGCATCGCTACCAGAAAGTTCGAACATCAGAGCGGATATGCCTTCACGGAGACTTGGGGCTACAGGCGAAGTTGATAGACGCAGGAGGCGAGAGGAGAGTGTATTTGATTTGCCGATAGGAAGGTCATGGTCGTCATCTTCAGGAAGGAGCAGCCATTCCATATATTTTTTTGGGCCTTCAGGTGCGAAGGAATAGATTTTCCGTAACAATGTGAGAAGAGGTACGGCTAGACTTTCGAGGTGTTGGGGTTTATGCATCGCGACAGCTTGATCTAGAATATTTATCAACTTGTCTACATTGCAGTTCTGGTCGAATTTGGGAAACAAGGGGTTTGTCCCGAAGTGTTTGCTTTTCTTTGCTTCAAGGTCGAGGTTAAGAAGGGAGTTGATGAGGTAGTTGACAGGGGCCTGGAGCGGCGGGGTGGGTATTTCAATGCGGCTTAGTATCTTCAAAATATACGGAATTGAAGGCGAGAATGCGTCAACTCGGTGAGGGTAGAAGTTGGTGATATTGAACATCAGTTTTAACGTTTCTGAGAGTGCAAGCTCATCCATTTGATCGAGCTTCTTCTTTCTGGCTTTGGAGAATCGTTTCGAATGTCGATATATGTGCTGTGATGACCTGTTAGAATTGCTGTTTGTGCAAGAGATCGGATAGTAAAACCCATACATTATTGATATATTCCCCGAGATTGTTGTTATCAAACAATTTATCAAAGTCTAAATCAGTGTCGTAGGTGGCTAGGAATAGCAAACGCGATGCCAAAAATTCATCATCAGAATTTTCTTCCTGAAAATAGTTGCAGTCACAAAATCAGCACAAGATCGCATTCAGTGTTGACAGATTTTCTACCTTGAGCCGATCTGCGAGGTTAGGCCCGTATCCCAAGTCCACAAATATCTGGCGCATGCTTGGTTCAAGGAGGAGGGCATTTGCGAGACAACGGAGAGCCTCGCGCGATACGGTGGAGGATTTCACGTCAAAGCCATAATAAGCCAGTACCTTTATCCCCTAAATACAAAAGAAGAAAATAAGCATATTGTGTGGTATCACTCTCCGGGCGGCCCCCCCCACCCACCCCTTCTTTTTTTTCCCCGATCGTACCTCTCTTGAATACATGCTGTCTGCATTTTCCGGTTTCCGTCCATGGATTCGAAGCTGCTGGAGAATCTCGATACGTTCTGTTCACAGGGCCCACAGTCAGGCAGCTAGTCCACAGAAATATTTATTATTGGGCGAATATAGGTTGCAGCGTGAAAGCAACATACGAGAAGCTTGAAAATGGCTTGTTTTTATATCCTTGGCAAGTGATTTTACCAATCGCGATACCTCCTCGAGTTTTTCTGCAACGCACAAGATGTGGTATGATTAGCAAGTTAATCGACAGATCCGCAGACACAGAAAGACAAGAGGGAACTAGTAAAAAAGAAGCCAAAGGAAGAGAGAAATAGCTTTTTAGAATCGCATACCCTTCCCCTCTAATTCGCGAATTTCCATTTTGAAACTGGAGACCCAGGAAGTTCAACGGCAGATTGAGCTGAGGATAGGACAGTCAGCGCGATCGGGCAAGAGCAAAAATGAGTCGCTAAGCATGGGTTACCATCACTAACTGAGTATTGAGCGGATGGATCATCAAAAAGACGGAGCGGAATACCCTGTCCTGCCAGAGAAACGGAGGGAGAAAGACTGTGACGCAGGGACAGTGTGTTGATGTGCCTTGAACTCCAACAGCACTGACGTTTTGCTCCCAACTTCCTCGTGAGCCGAACTGGGCAGCCAAGGTTTTCTCCGCATTCAGGCAGGAAGTCTCCACAGCCAAAACGGCCGGGGTTGCCATGCTCCATCCATGGATGCTTCACGCTGAGAGGGGCTTGTCATGTGCACGAGTACAAGTCTGTAACTAGTGGGCATGCGCTGGAGTATTCCGTCCATGTAATCCTTTTTACGAATATTTTCTGTCGAGGCTCTAGTGGTCGACCTTGAGATCTTCCAAGGTGAATACGCTGTATGCAAGTCATAGTTACTCCTCAATAACTTAATTAGGATGGCGTGCATTGTCTCAGTAAACTCATCCATCCACTCGCCCAAAAATTTGTACTAATCCAATCTTGAACTCCAGCCACATTCTGGCCAAGTCGTGCTACAAGACTGTCTGACCCAATGGACATCCAGAGTGGTTTTGCATCTTCTTTGAAAAATAACTGAGCAACGGGTTTTCGGGCGCGTTTTGCACAAGTGCAAGGTCTGCTAGCTTGTTAACTAAAGGTTAGCTTTACAGCTCCTGACACTCCTGCTGTAAATTATTCTAATTGAATCTCAATCATCATATAGTTACTAGATAGCAATCTCTGCCTACTTCAGGGGTAACTAGAAGGCTATTATATTATAAGAGATGATTTGAGGCAAGCTCCCTCTCCTACCCTCAAACCATCTCTTACTATATACTTCATCATCACTTCTGTTTGCAGCTGATGAATACTTGATAATTACTTGTATTTTTCTTTATTGACATTATTCTAAAATACTATATTCTCCAACAGAATATTGAATAAAATATATTGAATATTTTTAGATTTACTAGTATATAACAGATCATAGTGAGTGTGGTGGGTACTCTTAAGAATGGGAAGCAAGTGCAGCAAGTGATGGATACTTGTTTATCTCAAGAAGAAATCTTTTCAACATATTCCTTGCAGTGTCTGATAAAGTGAATTTAGTTTGTTAGCAACAGAGTTACATTATCAACAGTAAATATAATTAACCAGTTAATTAGCAGCACATATGTAAATCAACCGTATCGGTTTATCTAGGCTGCAAATTTCTAAAAAGTATACAGTAGTTATGTTTAGGACAGCAGTGGCACATCTCTTTCATAAAATGCTTGACAAATGATACAATCATATAAAATCTAATTCTCGAAACCAAAAAGAGGCCCAGAGACAGGATCACCACGAATGAGAATGTTGAAACTCTGCATATTGCAGAGGTAAGAACCTGGAAGATTGGCCGATCGAATCAAAACGATGAATGGCAGCTCGGAAAAGGTAGAAAGCACCTTTTCAACATGTTCTACTGAAGGGATTTCTGCAACTCTTAGACGATTGGGTGCATAAGGTTATTGGAAAACCGTGAGCTTAGTACTCAAGAGACGTTTTAATCGCGTCGAAGATTCCTAATAGGTATGCCATGTCAGGAAAATCCAACTTGGACAATGCCGTGGCTTTGCGGAAATAAATGGTACTTACTCGCAACGTCAGGCATATTGAACCGCTCGTAGATCAAGCCAGGGTGGATATCCCAGCCAGTAACACGTTTTACAGGGGCCTCCAGGCTCAAAAAAGCGCCTTCCTGAATGGTGGCGGCCACTTCTGCACCAATACCAGCATTCAACATACTTTCATGGACAACAATTGCCCTTCCAGTTTTCCGGACACTCTCTAGGATTGTCGACCTGTCCCAAGGATAGAGGGTGCGGAGGTCAATCAGTTCGATGCTGACGCCTTTGAAAGCTTTTTCAGCCGCCTCAATTGCTGCCGAGCAGAGATAAAGTGGTTGACCATATGATATGACAGTCAAATCTTTCCCCGGCTTGATTACGTCTGCTTTGTCAAGAGGGAGAGTGTATGCTTCGGTCGGGACATGTTCCACTGCCGCACGATAGAGGATCTTGGGTTCCATGAATACTACAGGGTCATTGCATTCGAGAATGGAAGATAACAAAAGTCCCTTCGCTTGAGTGGGCGATCGAGGCATGACAACTCGTAGTCCTGGGATGTGGGTGAAAAGTGATTCTGGAGATTGAGAGTGGTACCTTCAAGTTTAAGTACGATGTTAGATGGTTGATCCGAAACTAGAATTGTAGGACGGAGGGTTTACTGTTACATACAAGGCACCATGCCCTACACCTCCGCAAGGCATTCGCACCACGAGGCCTCCAACATGGCTTCCCGTCGCTCCCTCTCTGTATCGAAATTTCGCAGCCTCGTTGACGAGTTGGTCAAATGCAGGATACACATAGTCCGCAAACTGAATTTCTGCCACTGGCTTCATCCCTTCAGCAGCAGTGCCAATTGCAAACCCTACAATTCCTTGCTCTGTCAAAGGAGTGTTGAATACCCTTTCCGACCCAAACTCGGTTTGTAGATCCACAGAGCAGCGGAATACTCCTCCAAAGGCGACATCTTCCCCAAACAAGAGGACCTGATCTGACGTTGAAAGAGCAGTCCGGAGGGCTGAATTGATAGACTGGTACAGGTTTATTCGTTTCGTCGCTCCGCTCTTTGGTAGTTCTACAGAGGAGGATATTGTGGACGGAGAATGGTGAAGGAGGGGAGTTGTGCCATAATTGATCGGCAAATTAAGATGTGCCGCAGGTGAGGGGACATGCGTTGAGTACAGACGGCACAATGAGTTCAGCAGCTGCTTTCGCACAGCTCTTCGGGACAATGTTGCCATTTTCTTGCAATATAGGTAGAGAATAAGTGAGGAGAGAAGATGATCATCCTGGGGTTCATAACAACTTAACCATTTCCCGTTTCCATCTCCCAGCTCGTCCAGCGAGCGGGTTTGGGATTCCCGTGACCGCCGCCGAAGATAGCCGCGTTCACTCTTAACGCCAAGCCCGGATTCCTCGTGCCGCGATTTCCGGATAATTTATAATCCGATATCTCGTGCTTTGACTTCACGCGCCGGGGCTTAGCTGGGCCTGTGCCATCAGTTGATGTTGAATGCCAACCACTTTCGTGCGCCGTTTCAAACTCGTTCAGAGTCCATAGTCAACTTATCATGGGTGTTACTGGCCTCTGGACGGTTGTCAAACCCTGTGCTAGGCCGATCAAGATAGAAACCTTGAATCGAAAGCGACTTGCTGTTGATGCATCAATATGGATATACCAATTTCTTAAGGCAGTTCGTGATAAGGAAGGAAACGCGCTTCGAAACGCGCATATTGTCGGCTTCTTCCAGCGAATCTGCAAGCTACTCTATTTTGGTATCAAACCTGTCTTCGTCTTTGACGGGGGTGCGCCGACTCTCAAGCGACAGACGATTATGTCTCGGAAACAAAGACGAGAAGGAAAAAGGGAAAATGCGGCCAGAACTGCTGGAAAAATTTTGGCCGTTCAAATCCAGAGAAAAGCTGAGGAAGAGATAGAAACACAAAGACGCATGAGAGCGAACAATCTTGAACCTGAAGAACCACTCCCGGACCATTTCGTGTATGTGGACGAGCTGAATATGACACCCGAAGAACGACAGAAAAACAGGCAGTTTCGCAAGCAGGATGCTTATCATCTTCCCGAATTGGATGTTTCTCTTGCTGAGATGGGTGCTCCCAACGATCCTCGTATAATGTCACATGAAGAACTCGAGGAGTATGCACGTCAGTTCCATTCGGGGGAAGATATTAGCCTTTACGACTTTTCGAAGATCGACTTTAACAGTCCTTTTTTTGTCAATTTGCCTCCCAGTGATCGCTATAACATTTTGAATGCAGCTAGGTTAAGAAGTAGGCTTCGAATGGGCTATTCGAAGGAACAGTTGGACAATATGTTTCCGGATCGGATGGCTTTCTCCAGGTTCCAAATTGAACGCGTGAAGGAGCGAAATGATCTAACGCAGAGATTGATGCACCTTAGCGGTATGACTGATGATGACTCTTTATATGAGATAGGCGGTAACTCTAGAATTGCTGGTGAGAGAGGCAAGGAGTATGTTCTTGTGAAAAACAGTGGAGTAGAAGGAGGCTGGGCATTGGGAGTATTGGGAAACAAGGACGAAGGTCAACGTAACAAACCAATTGATGTTGAGGAGTATGGAGAACACCTGCTCTCCGATGACCACAATGCCTTGGAAAATGAGGATGAGGACTTTGAGGATGTTCCTATTGAGGGGCTTAACAGGATGCCTAAGTTACCAGTATTTGATAGAGGCGTCTTCGATAAGAAATTTGGCGAGCATTCCAGGAAAGTCACCGATCACCGAACGAAAGAAGTAGTTGACAAATCCCTCGACCAGACGAATTCAGGAAAGGATTCACTTTTTGTTCTAGAAGAACCTTCTCGAAGCACAATTGATCATGGTACCCTTCATAAATACTCGAGATTCCAAGATACCTCTGACAACGACGATCTCCTCCGCGCAATACAAATGTCCCTGGAAACAGGCAACGACCAAGCCGTTCTTCAATTAGATGTGTCATCGTCGTCTGATAAAAATCAGGAAATTAGCAGGGTTGCGATTGGCGAGGAGGATGTTTCCGATATAGCCGATGACGAGGACATGAATTTCTTTGCTGCGTTGTCTAAGTCTAAAGCAATGAATATCAAGCCCAATGCTTCGATTTCGAATCCTTTCGACGGACCACTACCTTTTGAACCTTTGAAAATTCGCAAGCCAACCTCTTGGGACAAGGTTATCAACGTAGCTGGGCCCTCAGAGGAACCCACATCGAATGGCCAGAGGATACCACAGGCTCTCCCGCCATGGTTCGACGTGAAACTCACAGAGAAAACACTTCTAAACCAAGACCCCGGCAATGAGGTTGATGGGGTTGATCCAACTAGTGATGCAAGACGATGTGATAATACTCCTAAGGAGGGCGAAATGATCAACTTTGACGTGGGTGTTGCTCGGGGAATTGAGATAAACGAGCTTGAAACTACAGGCAGAGATAACCAAGCGCACCGCGTTCCGATTCAGTCAAATGCTTCCAATTGCAGAACCTGCCATCCACCAGTCTCTAGCCGCGAACCACTTGCAAACACGTTTTCATCAACCCAGGAGCATACGGAACCAGAGGGTACAGCTGAACAAGGGGCTGATAATCGCGGCTCCGTCGAGAATAATGGGGAAGCTTACGAGTGGGAACCCACATACCACAAGGGCGTACAGAACGAGAAATCCAATTCCAAAATGAAAACACAAGAAGCAATTTTACCTCCAAGCCCAGATTTTGAGGATGCCAAAATCTACTGCCCTTCTGAAGCACTACAGACAGCACCTCATATGTACAATTCCTCAGATGACACATCCCGACACAACAATTTTACGCATTATGACCACGATAGTGATGACTTTTCAGATCCTGAGGATGACGAATTAATACACCAACTTCAGAAAGAAGCTGAAGAGCATGCGCGATTTGCATCAACTCTCAACTCGAAAAGTCAGGCTGAAAATGCATTCAATTATGAGCAGGAATTGAAACAGCTTCGTTCCCAGCAAAAGAAAGCTCGGCGAGACGCCGATGAAGTTTCACATATTATGATTTCAGAATGTCAAGAATTGCTCAGACTTTTCGGCCTTCCTTACATCACTGCTCCAATGGAGGCTGAAGCGCAATGCGCGGAATTGTTGTCCTTGGGATTGGTGGATGGCGTCGTGACTGACGATAGCGATATTTTCCTCTTTGGTGGCACTCGTGTTTACAAGAACATGTTCAACCAAGCCAAGTTTGTGGAATGTTATATTAGCAACGACCTTGAAAAGGAATACAATCTGGATCGAAATAAGCTTATTCAGTTTGCTCATCTGCTGGGCAGTGACTATACTGAAGGGATACCTGGAGTGGGTCCTGTTAGCGCCCTGGAAATCCTCACTGAATTTCCAACGTTGGAAGATTTTAGGGATTGGTGGTCTCAAGTGCAAATGGGGGCCAAACTCCCGGAAGACAGCCACTCCATTTTTCGAAAAAAATTCAAGAAGAATGTCACGAAGTTATTTTTACCTCCGGGGTTTCCGGACAAACGCGTCGATACTGCATATCTCGAACCTAAGGTAGATTCCGATCCTTCAGCCTTCCAATGGGGCGTACCTGATCTTAATGCTCTACGCCAGTTCCTAATGTCCACTATTGGATGGAGCCAAGAGAGGACCGATGAGGTGCTTGTTCCTGTTATTCGTGATATGAACCGCAGAGAACAGGAGGGAACTCAATCGAATATCACCAACTTCTTTCAAGGGCCTCAGGGAGCGGGTGCGTTTGCTCCACATCGACGTCCTGATGGGAAGAGCAGGATGGAGAAGGCGTTCAGTCGGTTAAGACACCAGGCTCAAACGAAGCAGCGGGGCAGTGGGCCCGTTCCGGATGAAGATAAAGCGCCCAATCCCTCTGGTTCCAAGCCTTCAACGAATCGCAAGTCCGGCAAAAGATCTCCAGATAATGGTTACCCTACATCGAATGATCGTGAAATTACAGGAGATAATAAAAGTGACACAGCCCACAAAACGTCAAAGAAGCAAAAAACAACGAAACGACAACGATGAGATATTACTTGGATGATTTTGATAATCTTGGTCAACAAATTTACATGAATATGCCAGCATATTTTATTTTATCTATTTTAATTGTCCCATTGGTGGTACACCTGAAATTAGGTTAAGGAGCGTGTACGCCATGACTCAAACTTTATTGATGCATCTGGAAAGAGGGACATGGTAAGAAATGTAGATGGATATACAGTTGAACGCGGGCCGGCCAAAACCCGAACGTGGCTCTAGTGTTACACTGGATGCAAGATCACGCACATGCCGCCAAAACAAACGTTCATTAGTTTATATCACACCAATTCCTCCAAAATTGATTGATGAGCCAATCACTCTTGGAAAGCTGCCAGTTCCGGACAATTCCACCTGTCTCCGAGTCAGCGTTCTAGGTCCGACTTAGTACAAGAGAACTAAGATATACCTACGTGAGGAACTTCCCACTCAAATCTCGCGGAGCATCAAGCACCAGCTTCGCAATGACATGTCCGGGTTGCTCCGGTTTGAGTAACTTGCCTTCTGTATGGGCATCAAGGAATCTCTTCCCTTGCACGGGTCCCAAAACGTCAATGTGCTGCGCTCGCAGTTCCTCTTGCATTTTCGTGTCAACCATCCCTGGCCGAATGGAGATGGATGTGATATCTGGCTCTTCCAGTGCCATGGTCATGTTGAGGTGGTTCAGAGCCGCCTTGCTGGAGCCGTATAATCCCCAGCCTGTTGTTGCTGATGTGGCAGCACCGGATGATGTGAAAACCACTTTACCACGAGTTTTGCGCAAGTGTGGAATTGCAGCTTTTAGCTATGTATTGATAGTCAGCGAATAAACAATGCACAGGTTTTGAAAATTTCCAAGGTGTTGTAAATAATTCTACACCTGGATCACATCTCAAGACACACAAGAGATAAATAAAATGAAAAACAAAAATGAGAACAAATGTAAAAAAAAAAAAAAGTAAAAAATAAAAATAACCATAACTAAAAGGAGTTAGGAATAATAAAAATACTCACAAACCCTAGCACACTGAGGAAATTAACTTCAATCCCATCTCTCCACTCGCTCAACTCACAATCTACCAACCGCCTGACAGGCCCCAACGTTCCATGATTCAGGACCAGTCCGTCAAGCCTTCCAAACTGTTTCAAGGCTACCTCTACCGCCTGCTCAGGCAGTGACAGTAATGATGGGGAAGAATAATGGGACGTAGCAAAGTCGCCAGTAAGAATCTCCACACGGTTAGGACCGTATTGTTCCTGTAGCTGCTGGAGGGGTTGCCGTGAACGGGCAAGGAGGATCAGATTGTGGGAGGCAGGGAGGCGGAGGAGGTAGTGGGCGACGGCAAGGCCAATGCCTCGAGAGGACCCTGTAATTATTATGGTTTTTGATGACATTTTTTTTTATATCAAGTGGCTTTTGTGTTCTAAGGGTGCATCTTGTGCTTAAATAATGGAGGGGTTAGTTTCCTCTTGCCCACATAAGGTAAGTAAGTCAAAGGTAAAATCCCGTTTAGTCCCCAACCAATTTATTGTTATTCCCTCCATGCCTATGTAAAGGCTACTTTGCCCACTGCACCCAGTTTCATACTTAAAGTGCTCTACCTGCTAGCTATGGGTTAGGGTTATTGTTACTAGAATTTTTCTTGTTTCAGATCTGGTAACCCGTACGCTCATGGTAGCAGTGCTAGTATATAATACTACTATTGATATTTGAACGCCTAGCCTCGTAGAGAGTATTATTTTCTATGTCGAAATGTACGTTGGTGTCAGAGGGGCACACGGGGATGCGGTAAATTTCCATTATCAAGATATCGACCTTTCTGTTGGCACATCGAAAGTATATACAGTATGGAGGTGCGGAAAATAAGTCCTTGCACATGCCAGGAATATAAATGGAAGTCTCAATACAAAGAGCTCACTCAAATAAATACAGTCCTCATTGTAGAAGTTTTGGGCCTTGTGGTATAACTTGACAGCCAGTAATTACCCGCTACCTTATTAAGTTTCTAGCCCGTGGAGGGACTTAGTTTCCACCCCCCTGTACATGTTCAACAAATTCCAAAAAGATGATGGATTTGCGTTCATCTTGGCGATAGCCATTTCCACTCTGCGCGGCCTTGAGATCCAAACATACTAGTATCATAATTGAAAAATGGGTTTTACGTGTTTTATAGAGTAATGTGATCTACTTGCTTCTCACAGTTAGCTTTGCAGTCTCTCTTCTTTCCACTTTTGACACGCAATCTTCTCATCTATGTTGCCAATTGAATTTCTACCTCATATAAAGCAACCACTGTCTCCTACCCATCAATCGTTTCTTGGGGGGAGAGATTGCCAGATTATTATGGAGATTCAGGTGGTACAATAGTAGAGATGATTTGAGGGCACTACAACATAGCAATCTCTCACTCCCACACCAGTACTTGAATCATCTTCTACTACACATCCCGCAGTTATTCATTGATATTATGCTATCATAATATTAAATTTCTAGCAGGCTTGAATAAAGTAGATTCAGTACTAGTATTTATGGAGCATAGCTTGGATGAAAATGGTAGGCCGGCAAAATATTCTTCCGTAGATTTTTGCCATGGTCATTTCGACGACATATAATTGGCTGGACATGGCATCATCAATTTTTCTCACTTCGACACTTCGACTCACCCAGAAACACGTTTCTCCCAAAGTGGTGTAACAGTCTTAATGCTGTCAATGCCACCTTTTTCGTCACGTAATAGGCAAATAACTTGACAATTATGACCTCGAGAAGCACTAGGCCTGAGAATGGGCCCGTTTCAACCTTTAAATACCGTCAGTATTATGCCATTCTATGCCCCTCTCTGTTTCTGGGAAAGAAAGGGAAAAGAAGCCTGTTGGATTGAACAGCTACTAAATCCCGTAGAGAGAGTCTCCTCACAACCTGAGAATCCATTTTCCGCCCTCATTACGGATCAATCGATTGCCATCGTCCCTTCTTTCACTCTTGAATCTGGAGTCACCCTTCTCAATGTACCTGTCGCGTTTACCACAAGGGGAACCCTATCTCCCTCTGGAGATAATGCGTTGGTCGTATGTCATGCCTTGAGTGGTAGCGCAGACGTCAGTGACTGGTGGGGGCCCTTGCTCGGCGGCCCTGGCCAAGCGTTTGATGTGACCAGATTTTTTGTTATTTGCCTGAACAGTTTAGGTAGCCCATATGGCAGCGCGAGCGCTGTTACATATAAAAATGGGGATAGTAATAGAGGCCTCTATGGCCCTGAATTCCCGTTGACAACGATTAGAGATGACGTGAGGTATAATTTCATCAGTATTCAACAAAATTTCTTTGCCTAAGTTGCTAACACCTTTCGCCTCCAGAATCCACAAGCTCGTCTTGGATGATCTAGGAGTTCGGCAAATTGCAGCAGTAGTAGGTGGCTCTATGGGTGGTATGCTCGTTTTAGAATATGCGTATTTTGGCAAGGACTACGTACGAAGCATCGTGCCAATCGCCACTTCAAGTCGCCACTCAGCATGGGGTATCAGCTGGGGCGAGGCGCAACGCCAGAGTATTTACAGTGACCCGAAATATGAGGACGGTTATTACTCCTTTGATGACCCCCCTGCGAGTGGCCTGGGAGCGGCTCGTATGTCTGCTCTCTTAACTTATCGAAGTCGAGATTCATTTGAATCGCGCTTTGGCAGAAATGTCCCCGACCCCTCGAGAAAGCAAAATATCAACGGCACGACACTCCTTCCCACGCCCCCCAACGAGCATTTGGCTGTGCATAATGATGGCCATAAGAGTACTAGACACTTACCGGCGACACTCCCATCGGTGAACAATACATCCTTGGAATCCCACCAGACGTTCACGGATCCTCAGTTCAACGGCACCACACTTTTCGCTTCACCTGACTCCCCTGCCTCCACATCCTTCCAAACTGCCAAGCGGCCGACTACCTACTTTTCCGCGCAGTCATATCTGCGATACCAGGGCGAAAAATTCGTTAAGCGATTCGACAGCAATTGCTACATCGCGATCACACGGAAGCTCGATACTCATGACATCTCCAGACATCGAGTCGATCCTAACTCGAAGACCCCGGTCAAGGATGCACTCTCTCAAATTCAACAGCCAGCCCTGGTCATTGGTATTGAAAGCGATGGGCTGTTCACGTTCGCTGAGCAGCAGGAGCTAGCGGATGGTATTCCAGATTCGCGATTACGAAACATTGATAGCCCTGAAGGCCATGATGCGTTCCTCCTGCAATTCGAACAGGTGAATCGCCATATTCTTGAGTTTTTCAGGGAAGTGCTTCCCGATATCATGAGTGCACCTGGCAGTCAAGATGTCAATGTTGCTGAAGCACAAGTAGGCAAGTTAACGAAGAATAGCACTTTTGGTGAAGCTGAGGTGGAAGACATAACTGCCTGGTGATGGACAAAGTACCTCTATTTTTCTCTGTGAATGTATCTGTTCTTCTGTCCTTCTTGACTGCATATATATTTCTCAGTGATGCTCTGCAATGTATCATCTATCTTCCCAAGGTGTTCACTCTCCAGGCCATGTTTAAACAGCATCCAACTGCTATCCTTTATGGAATATTCATTCGTTTTCATCTTCCCCTCTTCGTTGCCCTCCGAATACACGTACGATACTGGCTGTTCAATTTTTCACCTGCATACACCATGCTCAGCTAGTTGTATTCAATACTGTCCCAAGGCGATTCAACAGCCATTTTTGATGGATCTTTCCCTAAAATGTCTCCTCTTATAAACTATGCCCGGATTTCTTTTTAAGAGCAAACCACAAAAAATAAAACAAAAATAAAATAGTCGAGTCGTTCTTAAAAAACTAAGCAATCAAACACGGAAGAATTAGTCATCCCTGAAGAGCACAAAGTCCCTGCGACTCAATCACACCAAGCGCCATGCTGGTAGTCGAGGGGAATCAAAACCCTCCCACGGATCCACACTTATGGCCTCGTATGTGGGGTGCACTAGTCTGCAATAGGAAGTTCTAAGACGCCAGAAGCCAACAAAATTAGCTGTGCCACGGGGAGAAGAGCTTGCACCCCCAGCGCCATGCCGGGAAGCTGGTGACAGCGCAGAACAACCAATCGCTCGACGATTTCGGCTGGCTGGCTGGTCAGCTGACCCCACACGTGGAAACCATGGAATTTGTGATGGAATTTGTGGGAGGCCTTGGATTGGGTTCATGGCCCACGGGATGTTCGTCCCTGGAAGTGGAAAATTGAACAAACCTGAAGTTGGTTGGACCTAGATGATCTCGGGTTGTCATTGCGCTTGGTCTGGCATCATGCGACTTTCCACCCTCCGCATGCGCCGCACGCACCCTTCCAAGGCATCTGATATTCACTTAAGTGTTTCCTGGCCTGTCGCTCTGTTTTCCTCGCTCCCCACTGACAATTCCCATTGATAATCCCCATTGAGAATCCTTTTGTTGTGGTTGAATTGTTGTATCTTTCCCGGAACTTAAAAATGAAGTTCGCCAAGTACGTCATGGGTATTCAGGACCGTTGTTCTTCCTGGTTTCAGTTACAATGAACTGATTGTTTATCAAAGGGAGCTCGAAGAGGATTTGGTACCTGAGTGGAGGGCTAAGTACTTGAATTATAAGGTGCGCATGGGTTTTTGTCAGGGCTAAATATCCTGAGTGCGACCTCTTTGTATCACTGCTTCCAACACCATTCCTAACGCAGGCATTGCCTTCTAGGCTGGCAAAAAGAAGGTGAAGGCAATATCGAGAGCACTTCGCCATGCTGAGCAGCAATCTCCTTCTGCCCATCGTAGACGTCTCAGCCATATCTTCCGCCATGAGGACCGTCCCACTGTCGATTTTCCTCCGCCACGTTCCGGCTTTCGTCAAGCGTCTGCTGCCCGAGGACTGAAATCTTTTACTCCCTTCCAACGGTCCGATTCTGCCCTACAAGACCTATCTCGTGGAAAATTTGGGGCTACTCTCGATGTTGGCATCCAGGGACGACAGCCACTGAGCCCTCTAGGGTCCCGGTGTAATGAGCCGACTGACGATGACGGAAACATTATAGCCCCCGCCCCACAGCGTGTACCAGCTTCAATCCTTCCCTCCCTGGAACTTCCAGACCCTGCCTTGGAAATGGAAGACCCTCATTTCCGTCCTGGAACTCTAACCCGGAGGATACCGTGCGGCGACGTGGATGGAACCCAAGCCTTAAACACTGTTGGGGAAGCTGGTAACGGAACGATGGAATTGATAAATCCTCATATCCAAAACTCTACCTCCAGCTATCCCCGGGGAGCGATCGATATAGTCCAGCCAAGTCGCCATTCAGTTCCGAGTCGAGTACTCGGTAGCCCAAAAGCTCTGTTGAAGAAGGTGTTTACTTCTAGGACACATGGTGACCATTCAACAATTCGTGGGCCTGTTGATGCATTTATGGCACTTAGGCATAGAGAATCGGAATTTTTTACTTTCTTGGAGAAGGAGTTAGCAAAAATTGAATCTTTTTATCATTTCAAAGAGAAAGAGGCCACTGAGCGGCTGGGAGTGTTACGAGCCCAGCTTCATCTTATGAGAGATACTAGAGTTGGCGAGCTAATGGCCAATAAGCGGAATGCAGAGGCTAAAACCCGGCTCAATGTGGTTTCCGAGTCGGACGTTGGTGTTTCCGCACGGAAATGGGGGGTTCCTCTGGGAAATAAGCTGGGTAAAGCAAGGTCTAGAAAAACTTCAGAAGCCATGGAGCAACTTGCAACTCCCTCGGGCCCGCTGCCTATGTGTTCCTACCCTTATGAGCAACGAGACTTCGTCCGCCGAGAAGATCTAAATGACGTTTCATATCGCTCTGCCAAAAGGAAACTGAAAGTTGCCTTGATAGAGTTTTATCGTGGTCTGGAGCTCCTCAAGGCCTATGCTGACCTAAACCGAAAAGCGTTTCGCAAAATGAACAAAAAGTACGACAAGGTTACCGCCGCACGCCCGGCTGGTCACTACGTTTCAGAGAAGGTCAACAAGGCATGGTTTGTCCAAAGCGAAGTTGTTGAAAATCACATGGTGTCCGTCGAGGACCTTTACGCGCGCTATTTTGAGAGAGGCAATCGTAAGGTTGCCACTCGGAAACTTCGCAGCAAGACCTCAAGAACCTACGATTATTCTTCCAATGCCTTTCGTAATGGCTTGATGTTCTCAGGAGGCGTCGTCCTTGGCGTTCAGGGTTTGACATATGCAGTGCACCTGTTGTTCCATGGGAATCCTCAAGTCCGCCTTTACACCGCTTACTTACTCCAGGTTTGTTGAGTTGTTGCTGCTATTGCCGTTTATGGTTTGCTAATTTACTAAACTCAGATCTACGGCGGTTATTTCCTCGCTCTCTTCCATTTTCTTCTTTTTTGTATGGATTGTAAAATTTGGGGTGCCAGCAAAATCAATTATGCCTTCGTTTTTGAATTTGATTCTCGTCATGTACTGGATTGGCGTGAACTGTTGGAGGTAACCTATGAATACATAAAATATTTTTATCCATTCACTAGCTAACCGACAGTGCAGGTACCCTGTCTTTTTGTCCTATTACTTGGGATAATTCTATTTTTAAATTTCCGCTGGGTGAATAGCTTATACATTTACTGGCCTATTATTCTAATAGGCATCACCCTGCTCATTTTGTTTATTCCCATACCTTTATTCTATCATCGAAGTAGAAGATGGTGGGCATATTCAAATGTAAGCAACACTGATGCTTATCTCGCCCCTTTCGCTTATTCCAACTGTAATTATTCTAATGTTGCGCAGTGGCGCCTTTTACTGGCGGGTTTCTATCCTGTCGAGTTTCGAGACTTTTTCCTGGGTGATATGTACTGCTCCCAAGTATATGCTATGAGTGTAAGTAATTCCTCAATAAAAGCACGTCGAGGCAAGAAGCTAACAGCATCGAAGAATATTGCATTATTCTTCTGTCTATATAGCAAGGGATGGGATAACGCGCCAAGGTGCAATTCCTCACACTCACGAGTCATGGGCTTCCTCTCGACAGTTCCATCTATCTGGCGCTCCTTCCAATGCCTCCGACGTTATTTCGATACTAGAAATGTTTTCCCCCACATTGCAAATCTAGGAAAATACTCTTTTTCAATCCTCTACTACATGACCCTTAGCCTATACCGAATTCAGAGAGTGGACCAGCCTCGGGCCATCTTCATAACCTGTGCTTCTATTAACTCGGTCTATGCCTCCATTTGGGACCTTGCCATGGACTGGAGTCTATGTAACCCCTATTCCAAGAACCGCTTCCTTCGGGATTCTCTAGCCTTCCACAGTCACTGGGTGTATTACTTAGCGATGGCCATTGATCCAATTCTCCGTTTCAACTGGATATTATACGCCATTTTCCCCCATGGTTATCAGCACTCGGCCATCCTGAGTTTCTTCCTCGCGTTCTCCGAAGTATGCCGAAGAGGAATGTGGTCGATTTTCCGCGTCGAGAACGAGCACTGTACGAACGTCTCACGGTTCCGGGCTTCACGCGATGTCCCGCTTCCCTACGAAATCCCCTCCCAAGCCAGGATCTCAGTTGGGCGATTGGAAGAGCAAAATTTCCTCACACCGCAACTGAGTTTTCTGAGCAGTTCCCAAGCCGCGACAGATGGCGATGAGGAGAATCAACCGGGCCCAAGTCCACAACGCAGGATGCCAAGTTCACTGGAAATCCCACGGACACTGTCTCGCGTAGGTACCATGCTTGCAACGGCGCATGCGCAAGATTTTGAACGCAGAAAGCAGCCAGGGATTCTGGAAAATAGTTCCCAAGGCGATCATCCGACTTCACGACACGACAAAGAAAATAGTAGTACCGATGAAGAAGGAGGGGATGTGGAATGTGACGAAGGAAAACATGATGAGGAACATGACTTTTGAGATATTGAACGCATATTTATGAGGTCATTTTCTTTCGTTCTTGCTTTTTGCTTTTCTCTCTCTCTCTTTTTTAAACTTTTGAATATTCTCATGCCTTCCAAAAAATACGATGTTTGATGCTATATATTTACATTTATAGATAGATCTTTCTTACATAAAAATATACCTAAGTTAACACAAGAAGATAATTTCTCGAAAGGCAGCTAGTTTGACTGCACTTGTCTAACTCTGCTGATATGCCTCTCATTTTCTGCCCCCTCTCAATCAATTCATTTTTATGGTATAGATAGTGCTAGAGGTATATTCCAGCTAATACTCATTATATTACAAAATAATTCTTGTACAAGTATATACGACCTTATAATAGATCTGACCATTTCATTTTATGAAAGGAGAAGTCTGAGAGTCTGATGTAAGTGTCGATCTATCGCTGTAATTATGATTTAAGTATGGATCTGGAGCTGGATCACGCGAGGTGCCCGGCTTAACTACTCGATCAAAAAGGTTACACACGATAACAGCCACTGCTGTTATCGGAGCCTATATATACGGTATATAAGTTAGGTATCCCTTGAGATACCTAGGCCTTCCGGGCCTCGCAGCATGACAATCCTATTCAGTATATTTAAAGTTGATGGTAAAGAGTTGGGTAGGAAAGGTTTAAATTAAGATTATATAAACATTAGTTAGTGATAGATAAACTTAAAAATTAATCCCCTTTGGTAGCTAAAAGAACACTTGCTTTTTGAAAGCAGTTTTGGTCATGATTTTTGATTGATATTCTCATCTGAAAAACGTTCCGGGAGGTGATAATCGAATTCGCTCGCCTGTTCGGTATCAACGATGGCTAACGTAGCTTCTGAAGGTTAAATAAATCTTGATTGCCAAGTTAGGCATGCTGATGCTAAAACTGGGGTTGCGGCTCCAGGGAGCAGAAGTATCTCTTTACATTTTTACTCTGTATACGCCGTACCACGAGACAGCACCAAAACTTGGAAATACACCAAACCATCGACATGCCTTGGTCAATTGGAGTGATAGTGCTGGTGTAGCCCTCGATATCCCCCGCCCAATTCCTGAATCGCTGGCAAGGCAGGGCGTGTGTGGCTTCCAAGTTTCCTACTCCTCAGCGGAGGAGCCAGGATGTGGGTTCGCGACAAAGCGCTCATATCTGATCGCGCACTTCACTTCCTCAAGCACTCCAGCACAAAACGACAAATGGTGTGCGTGCACCTATGTCTCAGGTGTGTAGCACAAACGAAGCCGCTGGACTGTAGCATCGGGGTGGCTGGATGGAACTTTGACCACGCACTCCTAGCCACCAACTTCCCACCAGTCACCAACATCGCTGGCTGAACCTGCTGCGACGGTGTTGCCCAATGATAAACCATGGTGTGCTGTTGAGATGACGCTTGTCCTTACTAGTGCCATCCCATGTTCCCCGCTATTACCAGAGGGAGAACACTTCAACCAACGAGTCCTGCACGCAAACTGAGTGTTTGGATGAACATCTGGCGAAGAATCACGCTGGTTGCCTCGTCGTATCTCTTCGCCCCAGCAACATCCACGCGAAATTATCACTGCCGCCTATCTGCTCACCGATAGCGCGCTGATTTCGCCGTGTCGTCGGGACCGTGACGTGACCACTGATGGGCCCTCAGTTGGTATCGTGATTAACGACTACTTCTCCTGTCTGAGAGTCCTTATTTCGTGCCCTGTGTCCTGACTGTCGAATACGACCTGTTTATGTGCGTTTACTCGTCGTTCAAATCTCCCAATATCATCTTTCGACTTTTTCTGGCTGCATAATGTTCAATAACCGGCCCACACCTTTGGAGCCAAATATCTGCGAACGCACTCAAGCGCTCGACATACAACATTTCCAGTCTTCATTATCGGGAAAATCTGTGGCGCTTGAACCTGTACCTTTCCTACTTCTTGAACAAGGGCCGTAATATCCATCATGACGCCCACCCGTCTTGAGGAACTGGATGTTTTCGATGATCACCCTTCATTAACCGCCTCCCTCGAGGACTTCGAGGACTCCTCACGCCCTTCGCCCCTCCTCGACCTCCCCTCTCAGCACTCCGGGTTCCAGTCCGAAACCATAAATGATCATGATCCGGAAACAGATATAGACTCTAGTGCTGGTGACCCATGGTCTCCACCAGGATACCAACAACGGAGGTATATCTTGCAACAGCAACACTTTCCCCCAACAACGGGCAGTGCTTGGTACCGGCATCAACCATATCTGCGCGACAAGCCATATTTTGGACCGCCATATGATTTCAGCCCATTGCGGTCGAGAGAAGTTAGCCCGCAATATGAGGATGCCCTGGAGAAACCCATCGGCTCTGGAGGAGATGACCCCGCCGACCTCACGATACCCGCAAATATACCATTGCCCATGGGTGCTGATTCACCGCAGAAGGGCAGGTCGCCTAGTCCCGCACCATCAATAAAGCTCGAAGAAAAAACCGGGGTGGAGGAAGAAACCAATACCAATAATACAAAGGACACACTTGAACTGTTGCCGGAGGAGCTTGCGCCGGATTATTTTACAAATTGTAGTATATTTTCAATTTTTCCCAATCCATTTTAAACTAATTTTTCGTTCCCATAAGCTCCGGCATGTCAGTTATATCCTTTCTCTCGTTCGGGAGCTAACATTTCGTAGATATCCGTTTCGCGGTGCGCGCGGAAGTTCAACATCGGGAACCTTTTGTTGCAATTTTCAGCTATGTCAGCCAAAGAATTAACTCTATGACTAAAAGCCGCACAAACACCGTGTTATCATTTCTCATAGGCATTATATCCTTCTTGATCATTCGTGCATTTTTGCTTCCCCCTATCCCCCTCCCTGTTCCCGATCTCGTCAAACTTTCCGGCCTCGCACGATCTTTCGAGCCACTAATATACTACTCCGAAAATGGGGTACAGCAAATCGGCGCTTTGCAAGAAACTGGAGTCGCTGTCTGGGATTTGGGTGAATCTGTGCGTGCCACAAATATGACAAGCGCCCCGATCATCGTACGCCAGCTCGACGAGCTCTCCGAATCTCTCAAGACCCTCTCTCTAGAACTCACCCGCTTTTTCGCCAATATCGACGCTGACATCGACTCCATACTAATCGTCATGGACTGGGCGAAGCGTGAGCTGGGGGCCCTCTCATCACAGCCCGCCAACTCCCTCCCTTCCATCTTCTTTGACAACTTTCACTCCATCCTCTGGCGCCTCGGCGCTCTTGAAACTGCCACAACAACATTACCAGACGGCAGTAAATCTCCCCTTCCTTCCCCTAGCCGCCTAGGCTCTCTCATTACTACTATGTTCGGTACTACACGTTCTCAACGCACCCACCGCACCCTCACCCATACCTTCACCGAATTCCTCGCCGTTCTTGAGGAGTCGATAAACAGCGAACTGACTCATTCTGCTGCCCTTTTCGCTCTCTTCGAGTCCATAGACCGCCAGTTCTTGAACCTGCAGCGCACAGTTGTACGCGAGTCAGATGCGCAGGAACGTGCAGAGGGAGAGATGCTCTCATCACTGTGGACGCGCGTGCTTGGCCCCAACGCTGCCGCGCTGCGAAAATATGAAAAGAACCGTCAGTTACTGTCATCTGTGCGGCAGCGGACGGTTGCCAATAAACATCTTCTAATGGACCATCGCGGGAAGCTGTTGACCCTCAAGGTGAACCTGGAGACATTGAGGAGGAAGTTGGTTAGTCAGCTGGTCAGGAGAAATGGTTCGGCTAGTTTTGAGCTATTAGGGGCTAGTAGTCGATGTAGTAGTGGGGGTGATTGGGAGTGCGTGGGGAGAGGGATTGGGAGTGGTGCGCAGGGTTCGGTGGAGTTATTGGTTGAAGGCCAGATCAAAGGTCTTGAAGGTGCTTATGAGTATTTAAAAGGGGTGAGGGAGAGACAGAAGGCGAAGTTAATGGAAATGGTCTATGGGGCGGGAAGTCGGAAGGCCGTCACTGGATCTGGGCTTGGATTGTTGGATGGGCTTTCCGGGGGGGCCCCGTTGGGATCTGACGCTGGAGCTGGAGCAGGACCTGGCGGCGGAGGAACATGAGGACCCTCTGGACAAATTTTTAGCAATTCGCGATACCATTTAATCAATGTATTCTTTCCTATTTTGGTTCCCTCTTTTGGCTTTATTTTGGCTTTATTTTAAATTTTTAGGTTGAGCGCACAGGTGTTTGAGGGGTTAGTATTTCTTCGGGCCTGTTCAGCGAAACAAACTGCAGGAATTATTTATTTTGATAGCGGAGTATAGTTTTATCTACCTAGTCTGATGTTGTCTGTTGTACTTGAGAATAACACCGATGTCTCTGTAAATAATCGGAAAGATTCAAGTTATTTTAAAATAACAAAGAAATATTGTTAAAGAAGAAAATAAGGAAGGAAATCTAAAATAAACTCAACTAGTCTATATACTAGTAGTGTTGGAATCGCGTTATGCTGCCCCTGCTTTTTTTTGATGGAGGTCTCTCTATCTTAGACGAGTACGTCCCTTCGAGATTGGAGCGATATTTTGCTACTAATTTGAAACATTGATGTCAAGGAATCTTGGCAAATGGGGGATAATTTGATCAACAGGATTCTCAGTGGAGGGGATGGATTCAGTGTTAGATAAGCAGGATTCTAATTAACTTACAATAAATGAAATGTTGTAAAAATATATCCATTCTTTAATTAAATATGTTATCTAAACTACATTTATAATATTATAGTATGGAAAATAATATTAAAAAACACAAATTATTGTTTATTTTATTCTCATATTGTAATTAATTTAATTATCAAATGACTGAAAGAAATTTTTTTATTTCATGATAATGTTCATACAAACTTTCTCATCTTCCTCAAGAGTTGCAACACAAGGACCACAATGAATTACCAAGCATTCTTCATTATATTCGCACCAAAGATCTTCACAGTGAACAAAGCGGTTATTTAATGCTAAATTAGATGTAGATATAGACTGTTTGCTATTCTGATTCAAATTCAGCATCGAAAAATTTGATAATGATAGAGTACTCGATAATGATGACATAATTTGATCAGTAGAATCTTTTGAAGCAGTAGATATTCGCCGATTATCTACTATATTATTCTTATTATTTTTATTATCAGTGATATGTTTAATGTTATGAACAGATATTTTCTAAATGTTCAAATAATTTATTAGATTTTACACTTTTTAATAAATATAAGTTATGTAAAATAATGAATGGTGTTAATTATTTATAATAATAAATTTAATGTACTTACTTTCGCTAATATATCTTGCATCGCTAAAACAAATATAACTTGTATAACAGAGAAAATAAACTTCATAATAAAGGTGATAGCAAGGGAAGTAATATTACACTTAACATATAAAATTGTTTTTTTTTAATATATTATTTAAAAGATTAAATATATACAAATGTATAGTTATAAACTACTTTAAATATTATTTTTACTTATATTACATAATGAATATTATTAAAGTGAATTTGATAAGAGCTTTAAGTTTCATTTTTATTAAATAGAGCGAAGCGAAGTCTACCATGCAAAGCTTTGAGAGAGAGTGGCAAAAGTTGCTTCATTTCCTGACTGAAATGATTAGATGCTGGTTTGTTCAAAACAGTGGCCTCAATCTCAATTATTTTATTAGTATAGAGATTTTCACTGCTTCGCATCTCTAATTGGTTTAAACACAGAGAATCTCCACTTTTATTTCTGGAGTAGAGACTTGACTTTTCGACTAGTTCGCAATCGACTCTATTCTTAGCCTTGAATTATCTGCCTCTCTAACCACCTATTTATCTAAAGACCTGCTCGATATTCAATCGATTGCTAATAGAAGAAAGAACGGTAGCGATCTATCTATTTACGTCTGTGCGCGATATCTGATCAATCTATATGAATAGATATTGCTCACTTGCTACCGAGTCTTTAATTTAGCAAGCTTCTTACTGTATATAAGATACGGTCGGGCTTATATAGTGCTTCTGAGCTTGATCACTAGATCAGAAGGGGTAGTGCCACTATCACAGATTAAGGTATATTGTTGAAAGATAGAATGACTAGCAATAGCTACAGTGATAATCTAAAGTATTTAAAATGAGTATTAAATAAAGCTTATAGAGTAAGAGTTCAGATGCTTATGATGTTACTATATTCAATACTGTCTTAAAGGTCATCATTTTCTCTGATAAGTATCTGTTATATCGTGCTGTAATTGGGAGCAACGGCCAGGCATTACAGTGCCAACCAACTAGGCCAAAAAGACATAAGACAACTGGCTTCGCCAGTTGCGCCCGGCACCCCTATATAGGCATATTGTATGCGCAGTGAATACAAACTGTGTTGCGGTGACAATTACAATATGATGATTGCATCAGCAGCAGGTGATTAGTGATTAAATAAAGAGCAAGTGCTAGTTATCTTAAATTTACTCAAAATTTCTTAAATCAGCTTCCAATACACATTTCAAACTTCTTTTACACCAGTTATCACTTTGTAATCTTTCATCAACATATATTCATTTTTGTAGTAGAACATTCTAAGATACTGAGATGAGAAAAGCAAGAGTCTGCAGAACCTGAATTACTATCTGACAACATTAAACAAAAAGCTCAGATACTTTACTTAAGTGAATGAAATGCTTATAAGGCTTCAGTGCCTGTTGAACTTCTCCATTTGGTCCACAGAATTTTTCAACTTGCTCGGGGCACCTTCCAATGAAGTTCATTGGATCTAGCAACTGGTCGAGATCCCCGGCTACTGGGGCCAGGAATTTCGATTTCTTCATCCTTTCAATCAAGTCATTTTTTCCACCCTGGTTCTTGACCACGTCGCTTGCCTGATGAGACAATACCCTGATTTCCTCATGGGCGTCCTGTCGCGACTTTCCTAGAGACACCATCTTCATCATGATATTTTCGGTCGCCATAAAAGGGAGTTCTACACCATTGTTAGAAATTTTCCCTTTATTTAAAGGGTTATTACGTTACCCGCCTTCCATCAGCCTGCTACGTATTCTGGCTGGATAAACAACAAGCCCTGACACCACATTGTCCATTGCTATGAGGATCGCGTCCGCACTTAGGAACATCTCTGGGATGGTGATACGACGAATCGCGCTGTCATCAAGTGTGCGCTCGAACCACTGTTGCGCAAATGTATCCGCAGCGTTTTTATTTAAGTTAGCCAAGTGCCGTCCCAGACTAGCAATACGTTCACTGCGCATAGGATTCCGTTTATACGCCATGGCTGACGACCCAATTTGATCTTTCTCAAATGGCTCTTCCATTTCTTTCTGGGCTGCAAGATGTCTGATATCACCTGTGATTCTTTGAACTGTAGTGCCCAATGCAGAGATCGCATTGGCCACGCGCAAATCAACCTTGCGGGAATAAGTTTGGGTCGAAATCGGGTAGCAGGAGGGGAATCCAGCTTTGGTGCAAATAATTTCGTTGAGTTTGTCGACTTTGGCCCTGTCGTTGTTGAAAAGTTCCATAAAACTGGCTTGGGTTCCAGTAGTTCCCTGAGCTCCCCGGAAACGGAGATCGTTGCGTGCGCGTTCAATATCTTCAAGATCCATGAGGAGATCTTGCACCCACTGAGCAGCACGGCGTCCGACAGTGATGAGCTGAGCAGGTTGGTAATGAGTGTAGCCAAGGGTGGGCATATCCTTGTATTCCACGGCGAATTGAGACAGCTTGTGGATCACAGTTGCAAGTTTGGGACGGACAAGATCAAGAGCATCACGAATGCTGATCAGATCACTGTTGTCTGTGCAGTAACAAGAGGTAGCACCAAGATGAATGATTCCTTGAGCGGCTGGGGCGACTTGACCAAATGCCTAAGATAAATCCTCGTATTAGTATCGTGGGACCCGAAATATCTGTAATGGAGGCATAGAAGTTGTACAACAAAATGAGCTCTCGAGAAGATGCCACTGGAATAATACACACGTATACATGGGCCATAACGTCATGCCTACGTCGCTTTTCTTCCTCCGCTGCGACCTTGAAGCAATTGTCCGTCATCAGCACATTTGCCTTCATCTGAGCAATAGCTTCGTCTGAGATTTCAATTCCCAATTCTTTCTCAGCTTCTGCCAGCCAAATCCACAGTTTCCGCCATGTCGTCGATCGAGTTCGGGCGGAGAAGATTGTCTTCATCTCGTTGCCTGTCATGAATCGAAGGCCAAGTGTTAGTGGACATTCCTGTTAGCCCAAATGAAAGTAACACATACTTGCATACCGCGAAGCCAGCGGAGTCTGATATGTATCGTTTTCAGCCATGATTGATTTTAAGGTCACGATTATTTGATTTTTTAAATGGAGAGGTTGAATTCTGGGAGTGGGCTGTTGAGCGAACAAGACTGCAAGACAAATTTGGCCAGTTAATGGTGGGGGGAAACTCAGTGTGTCGGAACTAACAAAGTCCGAATATTGACCCAAATACTGAATATCGATAAAATAAATTGAATTTTATTATTCTAACTCCAATAATTACATGATAACCAGGCAGTATTTATATGAAAGGGTATGCTTGATTATACAATCGCATATGATCTGCTCCTTGGTAACCTCTGCAAAGTCTGTAAGGGTTGAATGTCCTTGCCTGCGCAGAGTAGCTAACAACTACCTGTGATAATGAGCGATTTTGTTCACAAAATGGATAAAAGCCAATGAGCAGGCGTTGACACAAGGGGTTCAATACTGTCAGTGTTCATCATCATTCAAGTCAACCTTGTAGCTCCCTTCAGTTGTTTATCTATATATCTTTTAAGGACTCCTTGACAGAGCAACTGTTTGTAGAAATCCAATAAGCAAAAGTATGTAAAATATATCCAAGTGAGTTTCTCTATAAATTCAACAATTGATTGGTTTATATTCCAAGGTGAAGCTCAATTGAGTTTCACCACCGCTGCTGCTGTGATTGTGTTGAGATACAATGTCCAAACTTGACTTGTAAATAGTGTTCTCAAAAACTAGTAAATTTAAACCATTCTATCTTATTTCTAATAGTTCTTGTTGTAAAAAAACCATTATTACTAGTAATATTTCAGTACTATTGCCAAACTTCTTTTGATCTAAGAAAAATGATCATTTATTATAATATCTATTTTCATTCTTTAGATTCCCTTGAATCTATATAAAGGTGGCTCTGAAAGAGTATTTATTTAAATGAAATTATTAGGATTTTGAAAGAAGCGGTTGTAGTGCAAAGAGCACTTAGTGCAAAGAGCACCTGCCCTCATAATCTGTGAGAGGGTTGAACCTTGGTTGGTTGTTTATCTATTTAGTGGCAACTAATATATGTTGAGCACTAGTTGCCCAGATGGCCCTTCACCGCACGTGATTACCCCTATATAGTTAGCTAGTGACCACAACAATAACAAGATCAACCATTCCACAGGTTATGATCTGAATAGCAGTTTTTTAAGAAAAACAATACATTTTGATTAGAATACACTGCAATCAATGTTATATTGAATGAGTTAGACATTATTTCTCTGAAAAAAGAGCTCTTTGTCTATAAAAATAATATAATTGATGAAATTACTGTTGAGACTGCTGCAGAGATTTCATTATTATTTTAAAGAAATTAAAAACTTATTTATTTATTTTTATTCAGAATCTTTTTAAATCAGATTGATTATGAGTAGTTCTCAATTATCTGCAATCTTCATATCAGAATATAAGAAGATATTATATTTGTAATCAAAAGTTTCTCAATTCTTCTTCTCTGTTACTGAGTAAAAATTCATCTCAGAAGTGAAGAGTGATTAAACTGAATATATAATAATAGAGAAAGATATAACAATCTCTGACTTAGTATAAGATACTGATAAGATATCAGAATATAAGAAATCTGAAAATAATATACTCAGTTCTAGACTGGCTGCCGGGACCATGAATTACACATTTGGTTTGATTTGGTTTGGTCCCAGTCCATTTCTTGACATGATTTTAGTGGGATCAGAACCAGAATGGAAGTGTAAAGTGACTAGAATTATCAAAACATAAGTGAAATGAGACTAAAAAATCTTGATATTTCATGTAAAGTAACTGACTATCAAAATCAGAACATGATCTGAAACTGATCATGATTTTGACTCAAGTTTGATCCCATTCTGATGATTATATAATACATCAATCTGATGATATGATTGGTGGAGATATTACCTCTATCTTGCTTAGTGCTCAATGCTCTGATGGCTTGCTATTAGATCCTCTATCTACCACTGCCAATCTATCTACCACTGCTAATCTATATCACTGTCAATCTATCTATTGCTGCTAATTTATCACTGCTGCCAATCTATCTACTGCTGTCAATCTATCTATTGCTGTCAATCTATCTACCACTGCTAATCTATCACTGCTAATCTATCACTGCTAATCTATTGCTGCTAATCTATCTATCACTGCTAATCTATCACTGTCAATCTATCTACTGCTGCCAATCTATCTACCACTGCCAATCTATCTACTGCTGTCAATCTATCTACCACTGCTAATCTATCACTGCTAATCTATTGCTGCTAATCTATTGCTGCTAATCTATCACTGCTAATCTATTGCTGCTAATCTATCTATCACTGCTAATCTATCACTGCCAATCTATCTACTGCTGTCAATCTATCTATCACTGCCAATCTATCTACCACTGCTAATCTATCACTGCTAATCTATCACTGCCAATCTATATAGAATAAATCATGGTTCCATTTGGTCTCATTTTGTAAAATGAGATCAAATGAAACTGGAATCACTAATTTATTAGTAAAACATGATCTGGGACTAGATTTATAATATAAACAGTGTAAAGTGACTAATTTACTAAACACTATATGAGATCAGAACTAAGATATCTAATAATGAAACTGAGGAAAAATTTGGTCTCAGTTTCATGCATGGTCACACAGCCAGTCTACTCAGTTCTATACTGATATCTATATTGAATTCTAACAGTATAATAATTATGACAGCAGCAGATCTTATTACACTCTATAAGTAATTGATATCAGTATATATATTATTATCTTCTTTATTATTTTCTTCTCTATCTTTATTTTTCTTAAACTCTATATCAGAAGAAAATCTGAATATACTGACTTGTGAATATCAGAAGAAAGCACAGATTTTATTAAATATAAAATCTATCATTATATTTAATAGTATCAATTATTAGATATAAAAGATAATATTCTTCTCAGATACAGAGATGATTAGTGATATAGATATTTTCAATAAAAATCAACAGAAATCATCTGAAGATTTATCAATACTTAAATAATAATATTGAATGATATATTCAAAACTACTCTTCTATTGTATGTTACAATCTCTGATAGATTCTATTTATTTGATTATAAAATTTATTCAATTCAATAATACAGCAGCTCTATAGTATAAGATAAACACAGTATATATAATATCTCTAAAAAAAAAAAAATTAATATTCTCAAAAAACTTATTTACTTACATATCAAGAATGATGATTATTTGATGTATATATATTAATATCACTATCTATCTGCTTATATACAACAATTAATAAAGAATTATAATAAAAACTATCTTCATAATTTCTTTATTATCAGTCTTCAAGATTATCAGAGAATCTATATTAAATTATATTTTGATATATTCTATAAAATAGATCAGAGTCTGATTATTAATTTAGATATTAATAATTTTATAAAATAAATTACTTACTGAATAAGTAAATCAGAGAGTTCTGAATATCTCAAAGTTTCAAAAATCAATGTAATCATTAATAATAATGATAATAATATCACAATTATTATCATAATTTTACAGTGTAGATACTGTAAGATTTCAGAGTATATAAAAGTTAATTATTATTATCTGAACTCTGATAAAATATCTGAGTGATGAAGAAAGAAGAATAAGAATAATAAAAATACTGATAATACTGAGAGTATCAAAAAGAAAAAAAAAATAAAAAAAAGAATAAAAATAATAATAAATCTACTGATATCAGAGTATCAGATTTTCTTATTTTACAATCTAATATCAATACAGTATTTGCTTTATCTGTGTTGTCTGCTATAATATTTAAATTTTAGTATCTTGACATCTGTGCAAGCTTTAATATAATGAATGAAAGACATTTATTGATGTATACAAAGTTATTTGAAAGGGATTTAGAGATAATCATCACAGATAGTAATATAGAATGAGTTGAGAAAATAGATGATATTCTTCTAGAATCAGAAGAGAGAAATATCTCAGTGAGTTATATTCACTGAATTCTCAATCTCACTGTTAATCTTCTATTTTTTACAAAGTTAGAAGATCAAGATTTCAGATATCAACTATCTAACATCACTTCTTTTTATTTTATAATAAGAGTCTCAAATAGTGTTAACTTTACTGTCATTTATATATTTAAAGAATTGATCTATAAGATAATAGAATGAGAATCTCAAATAGATATTCATCATTCATTTCTAGACTGGCCGTGTGACCATGCATGGAACTGGGACCAAATTTTTCCTCAGTCCCATTATTAGATATCTTAGTCCTGGTCCCATATAGTGTTTAGCAAATTAGTCACTTTACACTGTTTATATTATAAATCTAGTCCCAGATCATGTTTTACTAATAAATTAGTGATTCTGGTCCCATTTGATCCCATTTTACAAAATGGGACCAAATGGGACCATGATTTACCCTATATAGATTGGCAGCGATAGATAGATTGGCAGTGGTAGATAGGTTGGCAGTGGTAGGTAGATTGGCAGTGATAGATTAGCAGCAATAGATTAGCAGCGATAGATTAGCAGTGATAGATAGGTTGGCAGCAGTAGGTAGATTGGCAGCGGTAGATAGATTGGCGGCGGTGGGTAGATTGGCAGTGGTGGGTAGATTGGCAGCAGCACTAAGCAAGATAGAGGTAATATCTCCACCAATCATATCATCAGATTGATGTATTATATAATCATCAGAATGGGACCAAACTTGAGTCAAAATCATAATCAGTCCCAGATCATGTTCTGATTTTGATAGTCAGTCACTTTACATGGAATATCAAGATTTTTTAGTCCCATTTCACTCATGTTTTGATAATTCTAGTCACTTTACACTCCCATTCTGGTCCTGGTCCCACTAAAATCATGCCAAGAAATGAACTGGGACCAAACCAAACCAAACCAAATGTGTAATTCATGGTCCCGGCGGCCAGTCTATTCATTTCAGACTGTTTATTTTATAGCCAAATCTTATAATTATAGAGATGTAATGTTAATAATTGTGGAGAAATCTAGCAATCAATCTAGTGATTGCAATTCTCTGATAAGAACACTTATAAAATAACATATCACTCTAGAGTATATTTATACTGATATAATTATTATACTAGTGAAGAATCTGTCATCTGATATCTATATTAAAGAATCTAAAACAGATTTCTTCTGTGATAACTGTATCAAAGCAGATATAATATATAAATTCTTATAAACTCTTATATTATAAGTGTTGTGAGCAATACAATGTGTTTATATTGATCTTGCTGATAGCAGTTGTACACTGAATAATATATCTGATTACTTTATAGAATCTCATCAAAAGATCAAATATTATATACTTATCACTGATGATACCACTTATTATAGATGAATCTATTTTTTATACACTAAAAATCAAGCTATCAAATTTTATACTCACTGAATTCAATTCATGAAAAATCTCAGCTTTATATCACTGATGTTAATTAGAACTGATATTAATGATATTTTTTGATCAAATAAAATGATAACAATGATGATCAAAGATGATACTATCTGAGAATCTATTATATCTCAATTCTTTTATCAAGATGATGTTTCTGAGAGAGAAATCTGTATGATAATGATGTGTGCTAGAACAGTGTTTATAGATATAAATATACTAAAGAAATTCTGAGCAGATGTTTTTGAAATAATAGTTGCAATTATCAATAATACTCTGATATCTATCACTCTATATAATGAGAAATACTGATCTATCAACACTGAAGAAGTATCTATATAATATCTCTATATTATTTCATTCTCAGCACTAATTAACATCTCATCTCAACTTTATTATTTTAGAAAGCTAGATGTTGATGTTTATATATATTTTTATAAATCTTAAAAATCTATTAATAAGCTGTCTGTTAGAGCAGAAATATTTAAACTTATAGAATTCTATAGTAACTCAATCTATTATCTCTGAAATTCTACAACTGATAAAATAATTATTATCAGTAATATTATTTTCTCTATAAAGAAATCTACAACTCTGCAGATTGATACTAATTATATAATATTCAAAGCTGTAAATTCAATAATTTATCTTATTAATAATACTGCTGTTTCTGAATTAGTCAATATTAAATAGATAAAATCAGTGAAAGTATTTGTCATCTATATCTCTTTTTCTTTTATCAGTTCTGTTCTGAAAAAATATAAGAATATTATTAGTAGATCTGAAGAAATTGATGAATATTGATAAAAATTGATAAAATATAAAATTGCAGATTTGAAATAAAGAAATATTTAAACAATAATTCTATATTCTGATATCTTTTTTAATAAGTCAGTAGTCTCTGACTGCTGAGTTTATATTGAAAAAGATCATTTTCAGAATCTCAATACAGATTCTGATGATATATTACAAAAATCTCAATGAATAATATATAACAATTGATTAAAGAAGAGTATATACAAAGAAATATATATATCTGTTATCAATAATACTACTAATTATATAATGTTCACAGTAGCAGTAAAGTAAGATTAAATTTTATATTAGATTAATATAGTTATAATCTATCTGCACAGCTGATTTAATAAAACAATTTATATACAGCAATCTACTGAATTTGAGATGAAGATTTTATATATAATAATTTGCACTGTTGTAGACTTTCTATATAGATTGAACTCTGCTACTAAGATTTGATATAATTTTCTTACAGCATTACTTCATAAAAATAGCTTCAAATCTAGTCTCTACAATTCTGCTCTATAATATCATATATTCTGTAATTATCTTTATATAATAATTTATATAAATAATCTTTATATTATAGCAAAAGATTCAGCAGATACTGATTGATTAATTGATACTCTTATCAATAAATTAGAAATAAAAGATTTGAAAGAATCTTTGAAATACTTGAGTATAAAGATTGAATATTGCTTTGATGATGCTATAAAATTGATATTGAGATACTATATCAATTGTTTAATACAAGATTTCTGCCTAGACAACACTGTCTCTATCTTTACATCAATACTTGAGGAAATGAAGATAGATAATATCTCTGTATCAGAATAAAAAGAAGAATTCATTAAAAAATAATATCAATATAGAGTAGAGTGCTTGCAGTATCTGACAGTTAAATTATACTCAGATATTATATAAGCAGCATTTCTACTAACACAGAAGAATACTGTATCTATATCTAAGATATAAAAAGCTCTTCTTTATATTATATAATATCTAAAAGAAATAAATGATCTAGACATTTTATATAAAGATTTCAACAATAAAATTGATGAATTTTTTAATATATCATATTTGCTGATAGATTATATGAATTCAGATTGAATAGAATTATTGAATAGTGAATACAAATCTATCTCAGACTTTATATTCAAATTAGCAGATGCATTAATTTCATAGTATTTGTTCAAACAATTTTGTATTTCTTTAAGTTCAAATAAGATAGAATATATGACACTCAGTGAAGCAGTATATAAAACAATATAATTATGCAATATAATATAGAACTAGAATTTATTATAACAAAGAATCTCTTGTCTATCAGAGCAGATAATAAAGATTCAATTGATTTAACTATCATTGCTGTAATTACAGCATACAGCAAGTATATCAACACTTGCTTCCACTATTCTTGTATATAACTGAATAAAGGTGTTATTTCAATTAATTATATTCTCACTGAAAATATAATAGCAGATGGATTAATCAAATCTCTGAGCACAGTGGTATTTAGATATTTCATTAAATTATTAGAATTTTTCACTAACAGCAGTGAGAATAATTAAATTTCTGTATATAGTATATTTTTAAGATGATTTAGATTAAGATAACTAGTATGGAATATTTGTAGAAACATATTATATATATTGATGTATGGAGGAGTGTTGAGCACTAGTTGCTCAGATGACTCTCCACTGCATATGATTACCTCTATATAGTTAACTAGTGACCACAACAATAACAAGATCAACCATCCCACAATATATGTATATATGAGTCATATGGGATAGAGCTTGTGTAGTAGCTTCAACACCCCCCATGCTACACAGGTCAACTAGCCCACACAGCTACAAAAAACACTCAAATCATTCAAATCTGCAATAATAATTAATTACAAGAACTGGCATCTAGTTTTCTCATAAGAACTAGACTGAATATATGAAATTACAGCATTGGCAAGTAAAAAGATCTCTCAAAACACCACATCAGTGTATTGACAAAATAAAAAGAAACTGATATCTCTCATGAAATTCAATCTTTGAATCTTATGGTATTATCATTATTCTTTCATAATATTCATCTCTGAATCCCACAGCAGTATCATTCTCTCACAATATTGACTTTCAATATCATGAAGACTCTCTTCAACTAGAAGGCAATAGTTCTTATGAAATTCAACCTCTGAATTTCATAGCATCATCTTATAATATTGAATCTCAATACCACAGCATCTCTCTTATTTCAGAGGGTTTAGAATATATTCTCTATTACAGAGTTGATTTTTTCAGTGATGATATATATAGATTTCTTGCAAAATTTCTCAGATATTTATTCTGAATATTTAATTCAGCAGTGATGCTATCAAATCTCTAATTCAGCAAGTTTTTCATCAATTATAAAATAAGATCAGATTTTATAAAGTGTTGCTGAGTTTGTTCACTGAGTCAGAAAATAATACTACTATTACAAATTAAAATATAATATTATAACAGATATGCTATCAATTAAGCAGATATTACTGATATTGCAGATTAAATTATTTATATCATCTGTATAATTTGTATGATTTATTTCAATAGCATTATTAACAGACTTGACACTATTCTGATAATAGTTTATAAATCAATTAAGAAAAAAAAGAAAAAGAAGATCAGAGAAAGAGATTATATAAGAGAATTTTTATAGATAAAAGAATTAAAGTAGAAGAAATATTGAAAATTGCACTCTGAAGAAGTGCAGAGTGAAAGAATTATTAGAGTATTGAAATATATATAATTATAAAATAGAATTGTGAGAAGATGTGAGAGAATTTTATAAGTATATATAAATATATGAGTATGTGATAGAGAGTTGATTGTGTAAGTTAACTGCTAATAGATATTAACTCATTATATTATCTCTCTCTACTGAAATGAGTGAGGATTTGTAGACATTGAATATGATGATATTCTTTATAATAGATATAGATTTTTAGATTGAATAATTGTATTCTACTTATTTAACAAGATATTTATAACAGCAATAATTGATTCTATCACTGAAAATTGCTTCAATTTCTTATTCAAATTCATTGTTTTCTTCTATAATAGTAGATGATTGTCAGTTAAAAATTTTCTATAAGAGAAATAGATTCTCAGCTGTGAATTAAAATAGATTTATATAAAAAATATTATAAATATCAGATAGAGTGTTCAGTCAATAGTTATAAATATCTAATACTTCTATTACTGTGTATTTAATATAATAGTAGTTTAGTATATATAAAAAGCAGTCTGTTTTTATATTTCTGAGATCTAGTCAAATTTTATTTTTTATATTATATCAGATTATAAAACTTTTTCTGATATTTATTTGATTTTTATAGTTCTACTGAATATTAATCATCAAAACTTCAACTTATTTATAGACTTTTTTAAGTTTACTGATTATATTTTTTATTATTTATATAAAACTGTAGATATATATAATCTCTTAGAAGATTTCAGAGAAATTCAGAATTTCTAAATTATAATTATATAGAAGAAAAAACAGACTTATATCTATTGTAGTAGAATCTCAGTTATTTATAATAATTTTAATATACAGCAGTAGATTGCTTCAGTTATTTTATATATAATTACAGAATTTTTAAAGAATATTCTTAATTATCTATATTATTCTCTTAGTAGCTTTATCAGTTTCTGAATAGTATATTATTAACAACTTTTACTTAATTCTCAGTAGCTGATATATATAGATTCAGAGTGCACTGATGAATTGACTATCTCTATTTAATATAATAAATAAAAATAGATTATATATATAATAAAATAAATTTTTGATGAAGATATTTATAATAATCTCAGTATTTATTTTATTGCAGAGCTGCAGTATTATATCTTTACTGAATTGATTAATAATAATCAGAATATTTATAGAATCTTCATTTTCAGATAAAAAAACTGTAAAATTAATAGTTATATTATATTATATTTGTTCAGAGATAAATAACAGCTTTAGTATTTTTTTTCAGTGTTTGTATTATACTATCACTGAGTCACAGCAATCACAATTGTGTATAAATTAATATATATCTTTTAATATATTCAGTCAGTAGAATTTTCAGATAATAATACTGTATATAATTTTATACTCTGAGTGCTCAATTATTGATAAATTATAAATTTCTTATATAATTTATATTTATAGAGATTCTGAATCAGAGATTCATTATCTATCTCAAAAGTATAGACAGTTATTATTATCAATTAAATATACTGAGATATCTGTTTTTGAGAATATATCTGTGAAAAATCAGAGTGCTTTGCTTTATTCAGCTTTTATAGTCTATTATCAGAATTTATTCATCTCTACTGCTTACTTCTATTACTCTTCAAATAAAGATTTCTGAGTTTGAAATAGATTAATATATATATAGAAGCTATCTGATTACATGAGACTTCTTATAATTATGAAATCAATTAACTGATATTCTCAGTGTTTTCATCTGTCATCTAAATTATCAGAGAATATATTTTATTTTTGATGAAATAGAGTATCTATAAGAGTGTTCTCTGTCTCTGATCAGTAATAAATTATAAATAAAAAACAGTTAAGAAACAGCAATCAGTGTATATGCCTCTCTGTAAACTTATAAATAATTATAAAGTATTCTAGATTCTTATAATCAGTGATAATCTCAAACTTCTCTACACTTATAAGCTTAAATTCTCATTCTTTGAAATATTATATAATTGTCAGAAGCTTTTTATTGTAGATCTTATAGTTGTATTTAGACTGACTATATAATTATACATAAAACTGAAATCAAATTTTTCCTCAGTTTCATTATTAGATATCTTAGTTCTGATTTTATATAATGTTTAGTAAATTAGTCATTTTACACTGTTTATATTATAAATCTAGTCTCAGATCATGTTTTACTAATAAATTAATGATTTCAGTTTCATTTAATCTTATTTTACAAAATGAAATCAAATGAAATCATGATTTACTCTATATAGATTGGCAGTAATAGATTAGCAGTGATAGATTAGCAGTGGTAGATAGATTGACAGTGGTAGATAGATTGACAGCAGTAGATAGATTGGCAGCAGTAGATAGATTAATAGTGATAGATTAGCAGTGATAGATAGATTAGCAGCAATAGATTAGCAGCGATAGATTAACAGCAATAGATTAGCAGCAATAGATTAGCAGTGATAGATTAGCAGTGATAGATAGATTGACAGTGGTAGATAAATTGATAGTGGTAGATAGATTGACAGCAGTAGATAGATTGACAGTGATAGATTAACAGTGATAGATAGATTAGCAGCAATAGATTAGCAGTGATAGATTAGCAGTGATAGATTAGCAGTGATAGATTAGCAGTGGTAGATAGATTGACAGCAATAGATAGATTGACAGCAGTAGATAGATTGACAGCAGTGATAGATTAGCAGTGATAGATAGATTGACAGCAGTATAGATTAGCAGTGGTAGATAGATTAACAGTGATAGATAGAGAATCTAATAGTGAGTTATCAAAGCATTGAGTATTAAGCAAGATAGAGATAATATCTTCATCAATTATATCATCAGATTGATGTATTATATAATCATCAGAATGAGATCAAATTTGAGTCAAAATTATAATCAATTTCAGATCATATTCTGATTTTGATAGTCAGTTACTTTATATGAAATATCAAGATTTTTTAGTTTCATTTTATTTATATTTTAATAATTCTAGTCACTTTATACTCTCATTCTGATTCTGATCTCACTAAAATAATGTCAAGAAATGAACTGAGATTAAATCAAATTAAATTAAATATGAAATTTATAGTCTCATCAGCTAGTCTAGTTGCATTCAGCAGATAATATTTTCTTTAAAATAAAGACACAGAGTTGTAGAACATTTTTATTATTATATTATATTAACACTTCATTTATTATATAATCTAAAACATCTGTTTTGAGAATTGTATGCTTATCTGAATTGAATGATTGCAGTATTGAGACAGTTATAAACATATACTTCAACTTTTTGAAAACAATATCTGTTTTAATAATTTATTAAAATACAGTATTCTTCTATGTCAAATCTGTTAGTGATTATACAATATTTAAGAAGTTTTTGATAAATCTTTAATAGAAGTTGATGAATTCTAGAAAACTTCTAGTTTCTTTTATTAAAACAGATGTCTTTCAATTAAGAATTGCTTTCATTTTTTTAGAATTTATTTGTACATCTCTTTCAGCTTCAATGATGAATTCTAAATAGATTATAGATTTGATTTTAAAGTTATACTTATCAATATTCATCTGTAATTCTACTTCTTATAAATAGTCAAATATTTGTTGTATATATTTACAGTATTTGATGAGCAATTCATCAGTGAAGATCAGAATATTATTTATATATACTGATATGATTTTATTAAGCAGATCTTATAGAGCTCAGTTAATATATTTTTGAAATATACTAGAAATATTTACTAGCTCAAAGAAAGTCACTGTTTATTTATATAGTTTATAATATATATAAAAAACAGTTAGTTATTTATTATTTTTATTAATTCTTATCTTATAGAAGGCTGCAGAGATATCAAACTTTATAAATCATTTTATTTTTTCTATTTATTCAAATATCTCATTGATAAGTGAAAGAGAATATCAGTTTTTTTATATAATTTTATTAAACTCTTAATAGTCAATACAGAATTATAGATTTTTATCTGATTTCTTCATAAATAATACAGATACTACAGCAGATGAATTGCTAATATAGATAAAGTTCTTATTCAGTAATTTATTGAGTGTTTTTTATAGAATAAGAAGCTTATTATATAATATACTGTAAAGAGAGCTTTAAGATGATTGTAGATTCTTATCATCTTTTTTAATAAGCTCAATTATATAATCTATATTATACTCTTAATGAGAGAGAAGTATCTCAGTTATTTTTTTATTAAATATATCTATAAAGTTCTTGTATATTTCAGAGAGTTCTTTGCAGAGCTTCTTGAAATTTTTAAGCTCTAATTTTTCTAATACTTTCTTAATATTCATTATACTAGCAGTGAACATCTGAATATCTTTCTTTTTATATATTTAATGAGTTAATAACTTGAATACTTCTATTAATATCTAAGTAAGATCAGCAGTTCTATCAACATTCTTTTTGTAGATACAATTATCTTCTAAGAAAATAAAATAATAATTATATATATCTAATAAGGTTTCAAATTCTATAAGTCATAACAGATCAAGTATTAAATTGTACTCAAGATTCTATACTTTATATATAAAAACACTCTTCTTCTTATATTCTTCTATATCAATATTGAATTTTACTATATTATAGAAGATGAATTCTCTAGAGTTATTGAATTTATTCAGTTTATACAATTTAAAGAAAGAAATATACTGAAGTTTATACTTCTCTATCAGCTGAATGTTTATAAGAGTATAATAAAGAAAATCACTATCTATTATTGTGTGTATATTAACTAGATTATTTATAATAATAGAGACTATAATTATATTCATTTATATCTTCTATTTGAATTTTCAGCTGACTTGTTGCTTCTTAAACTTTTATTTATATTTTAGAATAAGAGCTCTTCTTTTCTCTATTCTTGTCTATTTATAGACAACACAGCATTTATATATACAGAGAATTAATTTGAAAGAATCATATTTGAATACTGATTTATAAAGTGCTCTGATTTATCACAGTATATACAGACTTCTCTGATAATTTGATTGATGATATTTTTATCTGAGATATTGAAAACTTTTGAATATTCAGTATTTATATAAGAGATTCAGTTCATTGACTCTGATTCAGATATAAGGATTATTATAAAACAATTTAAAATATATATATTTATTCAGTAAAATTCTTTGCAGTTCTGAAATATATAGAATTGAAACAGATTATTATTAAGTAGATGAAGATTTATATAGTATTTACTGTATATTGAAAGCTTCAGATATTCTATACTTCAGTTATACAGCTGAAAGTTCAAATTTTTGAATAGTATATTAATTTTAATAACATCATCTCAGTTCTGTTCATCTATTTCTAAGAGTTTATAATTAAATTCAGATAGATAGATTGCTAATATAATATTTTTCTGATGAGTTTTATTTAATCAATCTAATATTTTAATTTAAAGTATAGAATTAAGAAAGAAAGTATTGAGCTGTTGAAAAACTAGCTCTGATATACACTAATTATTCAGACAGTAGCTTATTCAGAGTTGAAATTTTGCTAATATATTGTTATCTAATCTGCTGTGAATATATTATATTTGATTTGATAATAAGTCTATTATATAATCATCAATATTCAATTTAATATTTATTTTTAACTTCTATATAAAATATAATACTAGATCTTCTGTATATTTATTGAGAATTAAAAGCTTCTCTTTCAGAGACTTTTTATAAAATACAGATGTAGAAGAAATAGTGAATATAGATATATTTATTTTAGTAAATTATTATTATAGCTCAATCATCTGCAGTACTTACTGCTGAAGAATACTTTATAAATCTAGATTATCATTTATTATATTTGAATGCAGTGAATGTTTATAGATCTGTTGATAACTTATTTCAGTATTTAAAAATATGTGATTCTAGAGAATAGAATATTTATAGATACTTGTAACAGACATATTACTGATTAAGCAGATATTACTGATATTGCAGATTAAACTATTCATATCATCGATACAGAGCATACAATTGATATCACCCGCCCTTGATTCAAACAGCTCCGTTGCAGACAGAGCATCATGCCCAGCATGTTTGTGATCCAACA
>NW_025544806.1:0-48657 GCF_000150115.1 Histoplasma capsulatum G186AR
TGAATCAAGTAGATTATTTAACTAGTAATTATATAACTTTCTGTGTACAAAGTCACATATATCTGAATTTAATAGTATTTCTCTTACTAAATACAAGTATTCTGTATGTATGAATATGAAATTGAACACACATCAGCAATAACCAGATTATATACAGTGATGTTGATGGCTGAGTGACTGCACCTCCACATATAACCTGGTTATTGTGAGGATTGGGTTCAAACACACTGTAACCCAACCCACCTATAACTAATCAATCATCCATGCGACTTTTTTCCCTAATACACAGCGTAAGGCTGGCTGGCTGTCTGTCTGTCTGTCTGTCTGTCTTATTATTTTTTTTAAAAAATTGTCCCGGGACGGAATACTTGTTTTGAAGAATAGAACCTGGCAGATGTTTATTTATTTATCTATTTATTTATTTCCCTATTTCCCTTATTTTATTGTTTTTCCTAATCCCTGATTCGGCACATTAAGAGGAACCTTGGAATCTTGGACGAAGGTAGCCCTACCGCCACCAAGTTTAGTTTCAACCCTGTGCCTAATTTTGGAGGGGATATCTCACATAGTATTTATCGCGTTGACGCACTAGGGTTCTCTCAGCGTTGCCGCGCGTTGTTGAAATATCATCCCGCACCACACAACATATATATATATATCGAAGGAAGGTTATATATTCCTTTTTTGCCGTTCGAAGGAATAACAAGAAATAAGAAGAAGGTTTATCTTTTCAGTTTAACTGGAGAGAACTGTTCGACCTCTCAGGTACAGTACATACATAAATGGAAAGTTATGCGCCTCGCATCATCGACGGCGATCAGTGCATCGCATCGCATCGGCCCTATCGAAAACTGAACCAGAGAGGAGGGGCACTGCTGTAGTCACTCACCCACTTGGACCACTGGGTGCATCTCTACAAAGCATATATATATATATAACACATACACACCCAGGTATCTCCATCCATTCCACAGGAAGAATGGTTTTGGTTGCTTCAGGGGTGGTTGGCTGTCCAGACTCGAGTGGAACCACAGATCGAACAGTTTAAAAAATAAAAAGGTTAAAAAGAATAATAATAATAATGTACTGCATAGTTGGTTGTCCATTTCCCTGTTGTAGATCCCCCCTCTCTCTCTGCCAGTTTTATGTCGATATCAGAATTCCTAGCCTAGTTTCCTTCCTGTTCACCACGTACCTGTGTGTGTGTGTGTGTGTGTCCATCGCTCGGAAACTTGCTGAGAGGCGCTGGGCAGACGACGCGAATAGGGAAATAGGGAGGGAGGGCGACATGTGAAACGAGCCGAGACCAGGTTGGAGGAGACAGACAAACGGCGGCCACTCACTCACTCACCCTGGCGACATTCTCTATCAGATGTAGACTCCGGGGTTGAGTGACTGATGATGATGACTTGTGTGTGTAATGTTTTCCAGCGCCCGAGAGATGGATGAGTGCCATCCCATGTCATGTCGTCTTATCAATAATAAATGAATAGTCATAAGCATCGTAAATGGCTGGACAAGCTGGCGAGCCCAGACCCGCAGCCAGGCCCAGGAACCCAGTTGTTCCCCGTCCCCCGTCCCCAGTCCCCAGTCCGGGCCTTGGTTTGTCGTGCCCAGCGAATCTGCCAATTTCCCCGTCGCCCATTCCTGTCGATTGGGTTCCCCAAGTCCCCCATCAACTGCCCTCTGCCACCCACTACCGACTCTCTCCTTCTCTCCTCCTCCTCCACAATCCTCAACTCCACCAACTCCTCTGCTGCTGCATCGCTGCATCTCGCCATCCTCTTCTCTGGGCCGCTTCATTCCTTCGCTTCTCTTCTTGGTCTGGCAATCCCTCTGCTGCTTGCTTATTCACTCTTTTGTAGACCCTTGTTTGCTTCTTCTTCTTCTTCTCCTTCTTCTTTTTCTTCTCCTCTTCTCTGCTTCCGTTCCCTTCTCCCGCGAGCCTGGTGCTTGACCTTTCTTTCAACACCTCCTCTTCTCTCCCAGCGGTTGGCCTTCCCGCCCCCACTCCAACCCCCTTTGAGGCCATCCTCTTTTCCCACGACAAATCCATCTCATCCACTGAATATCCAACCACTCTGTATACGCCCATAACTCAGTCTTCTTAGTCGTCTTCGCCCTCCAAACATAACAAACCTTCCATCGTGGTCGCATCGTGGATTGGTGAATTTGTGAACCACAAACCGTTTCGTGGCTGTCATTCGTCCCCCGTCCTTCAGCTAATCCTTGGGACAGCCCGCTCGGGTCATCGTTCCATAACATAAACACAGCCCTGATCGTACCTCTTTATACTGCCCCTTCGCACGACCTCGCGCGACACCACCACCACAATCACAACTCAGGAAATAGAGAGGAAGTACTCCGTAGAGGAACAGAACATACGATAGCAATCGATCACTACACCAACCATTTCATCATCGCATTGCATTTTGCCCTTTCTTCCCCCTCGACACCCTCGATCACGTATTCCTTTCCCTCCCTGTGATCGATCGAATAACCTTGTCCTGTGTGGAATTCTTCAAACTCCTAGCCTCGTTCAACGCTCCCTTATCCACCACCCATTCTCCTCCATTGGCACGAAAATCCACACTTGGGCTTGGGTTCTTGTTATTGAAATTTGTTTTATCATACCACCAGCAGGCGGTTCTCGTCCTTGCATGGTAACCTACTCCGCGAACTACTCGACTTCCTTTCAGAAACGGTCCCCGTTTGCTGTCCACAATCGGCGATCCAACATGGCTCGCATGGATTTCAATAATATTGTTGGCGATCCCTTCGCCCTGATAACGATTTCAACATCCCTGGTATTGTTGCCTCTCTGTTTTTTTTGTTTTGTTTTTTTTTTCTACCCCTCTTGTTATCCTCCAGCTGCTCTCGGCTTCTTTTCCCTTGGGGTGTTCGTAGGAGGATGATAAGTCTTTCCAGTGTCAGTTGGATTTGGATTCGAAATGCTAACGACTCGTTTCTCGTCGAAAACGTAGATAGCATGGCTATTATCCTTCGCCACGTGTGTGATCTCAGATATCCAAGGCGCTTTCCCTAACTTCGCATGGTGGGCCGTTGGGTATATGCTCTGTGCTATCATCGGTATTTCCTTGGTCCTGGCGTCTCAAACAAGCCATGTTTACGGTGTCGCGGTATTGACCCCTCTTGCCCACCACTCACTCCTCTTCCTATGCCGGATGCCAGCTAATAATGCATTGTCGAATCTACTAGATCGTCGGTTATCTCGCTGCGGGCTTGACTTTTACAACGCTTGCCGTCAATTCGCTGATCTATGACGATCAGGCCTCCAAGCAGGCTGGTGCTGCGGGATTCATTCTCCAATCCATGGTTACTGTACGTACATACCATTTCTTTAGTTCATCCCCTCATGTACTTTATTATTCCAAATAGTATCGCCATCCCTAACACGCAAGTAATCCACACAGATCGTCTGGATATTCTACTTCGGATCCTCCAGCCAGACTTCATCCCGTCCTTACCTTGACTCGATGGGTGCCGGCAAGGAACACCCCTCCTATCGCAACAGCAAGCCCCTGTCCACCAACTACGGTGCGCGGCCAGAGACGGTTGTCTCTGGTAACCAACCCCCCCAGATGTATACCTCTGCCCAACTCAACGGCTTCGAAACCTCCTCCCCTGTGTCCGGCTACCCCCCGACCGCTGCCAACGGCGCTGAAAATGGCACCCAAAACCGCTTTGTCGGACCCGCCATTGGCTCGCAGAGTAATCTTGGCGGTGGAAGTACTCTTGGTGCCGACCACCCATCGACTCCTAACGAAGTTAGCCAGCCAACCGTGTACCCGTACCGCGCCAAGGCCATATACTCGTACGAAGCGAACCCGGACGACGCGAATGAGATTAGTTTCTCAAAGCATGAGATTCTTGATGTGTCAGATGTGAGCGGGCGGTGGTGGCAGGCAAAGAAAGCGAGCGGGGAGACGGGGATTGCGCCGTCGAATTACCTTATTCTGATATAGGTTCCTTTGTTCTTTTTATGCTTTAGTTATTTTCTTGCAATTTTCCATTTTCCATTTTCGATTTTTATTTGTACTCAATTCAATTCGATTCGATTCGATATTATTTTTTTATTATTCATCTGATGTTTTCTTTTGTTTGTACCTGTCATTCTTCATTCTAAGCTTTTTTTTTTTTTTTTTCGTTTGTTCGTTTTCATGGAAAAAAAAGGTTTTATTTTGGGGGAGGGAGAGGGATATATGATTTTCATTTCTTACCATCTTTTCTTCAACTTCTCTTTTTGACTCTCTCTCCCTCCCTTTCCAGTGGCATGACTATGCTCTCTTTTGTATGTTGTATGTGTATGCAGTCTCACGTGTATGTATCTCGCTCACTCTCTCCCTCCCTCCCTCCCCTTGTTTCTCATACCCATATCCAACAAACACCAGATGACCGTAGCCCACATAACAGAACAACCCCCTCATTTATTCCACAACTCTTTCTCTTCTTTCTCTCCTTCCACCCGTGCCAGCGCGATAAACAAGGAAAGGGAAAGCAAGGAAGAGAAAGAGAAAGAGAAAGAGAAAGAGAAAGAAACGTTGACATGTCAAGCCAATTGATTGAATGTTGTCTCTCCCATCATTGTCATTCATTTTTCCCCCCAATCGTCAGTTTCAGTGGAGAAAAAAAAAAGAAAAACAAAAATGATATCTCCCCCTCCCTCCATTGTAATTCTTTCTCTTCCCCTCACCCCCACCTCATTTTCTCATGATACCCTCATTCCTCTGCTTTCTTTCTCTCTCTTCCTTCCTGTCGTTTTCCCTCCTCAATTCGATACTGTCACTAGCTCTTACTTCAAGGGTTGTCCTTTGCTCAACTCACTGGATGCTATCCTTTCCAATTTTTCTTCATTTCTGTTTTTCTATTTCTTTGAACGCCAAATGATGCTGCGATTCCCCCCCTCCGCTTAAAAGAAAGAGGGGGGGGGGGGGGAAGGGAAGAAAGAAATAAAGAATAAAACTTAAAAAAGCAGCGAATCGTGATCGTGATCGTACCTTGTGGTTTTCTTTTGTCATGATGATAAATGATGATGTTGGTTCGTATTTTTACTATTTATTATTTTATTTATTTAGTTACTGCTATTAGTTGCTATGATAGTTAAATATGGCAAAAACTCCCTTCTTTCTTGCCTTTGATACATATATATATATATATATCTATATATTTACTCACCTGGATAACAAAAAAGCTGTGGAAACGACATTGGAGTCACTCACCATAGCTCTGTCGGTTTTCCGCGTTGACGATATATATAGTTATGGAAGAGGAGAAAATAAATAACATAGCTACATCAATATACGCAATGTTCACCTAACTAACCTAAGTGCTTTCAGAATTGGAGGCGCTCCAGTCCAGGGTATATAATAAAACCAGAAGAAAGATGGGTTCCGAACGATGCACGGAAGATGAGATGCCCCGGCACAATAGACAAATAAACACTAACTAGGATTTTTTTAAACGCCTTCACAAGGCCCGATTGATGGGTTTAAATAAATAAAATAAAATAAAATAAAATAAAATAAATACTAGTTATTCTATTTACTGTAAACAAAGAACCTCCATCTGGGCGCCAATGGGCATGAGACGAACAAGTTCTTGCTGCTTCTACGCTCTGGTTGACAAAAGCAATGCAATCAGACGCTCATCGATGAAATCGCAAAGCTACGCGGGGCCTTGTAACGAGGAGACGAGCCGAGGGGTTCATCTTCTCCTACAGAGTAAGTAACACCAGCTGAGATTAGGTAGATCCATCATCAACCCACACAACTCTGGAAGTTGTTTTTTTTTTTTTTGATCCCCGTGGATATATCGCCATAGGCTTTTAACCTTGGTCAGAGCATCAGAGCATAGTAATTGCTACAATGATGGTCAACATCCTCGGCGTTGATCCGATGGTCGCTTCTCAGGGGTCTGGGCTTGAACAAGGCCGTTGTAGAAGTCTTCAGCAGCCCGCGTATTCGATATTGATGAAAATGACACGGGGTTTGTCGTGACTCACCGAACCCCTGGTTGGTGGTCAACACTGTCCATGCAAACAGCAATCTCTCGTCCGGCTTCATGACTGACCTGTCGAATGAGACGTGCTGGAGAAACCCAAATGTAAAAGCTCTGGGCTTTCGGACATACCCGCTTCCGACTGTGACTTCGAGGACGCAGAAACTGGGAAGAGGGTGGTGGCCAATCGACCAGGCTACTATATCCCCCAGTCGAAAGACTATGATGGGGAGAAGGTAGTCAGTCAGGATCTGATGAAAATGGAGTAAAGCTTTTTGTAGCTGTGGTGAATCGGGAACGGGCAACATTCCACTGTTTAGACGATTTGTTTTTGCAACGGTTATTCACGAAAGTTTTTCCTTCATCACCCACGACCACATTTCTGGGCCACCAAACGTTGATGCACTGTAGTACCCTCTGCGGCGGGCTGCAAGTCTTGTTCCTTAAAAAGATTTGTCCCCCGATATATTCCATGACATATGACAGCCGAGCCATCAACCACGATTCGGGGGCACTGCCCCGATTGGCGAGCAAGTAACAGGATCGTGGACTCGGCATTTCTGGAAGCAGTCAGGAAGCGGAATGGAGATAAAGTTGTGGGTCGAAGAACGACGCAAGAAGAGAATCCCGGTCATTGGTATCCAAGAACGTCGACTCAAAGCTTGGGAACGTCCAGAGTATTTCCGAGTTTCTGTAAAGTGATAACGGGCGGAAGTCATCTAGGTGTAAAATTCGCAGTTGGAGGAGGACCCCGCAGCCTGGTGGTTACCATGCAGCAGCTTGATTTATTTGTACATCGGCGAAAGCCGGCATCAAGAAGGGCAGAGTAAGCTGTTGATACCTGTGCATCAGGAATAATAAATGTTATATATACCCTGTATGGAAGTTAGTCGGGTCGAGAATCAGCAAAATCAGCAACATGCTGGACACAAAACATGGGGATGGGAGATATGCACAAGCAACCATGAAAGGACCAGTGGCAGAGCCCAGACAAGTTCAGAGTGTGAATTCAAAGCGATCACCAGCTTGTTCTCTATAAAAAGGTTGTAAACGTGGAGGTGAGAACTACAAGTCGTTAGTCATCATATCCTTCTGGGCCACCAACAACGCCGTTCTCAGACCAGCTGCAACAGAATATTTGTTCAAGTTTGGAGCTCGAAACTCATTTCACAGTGAGAGAGAGGAATTGCGGGGCTTTTTATAACCCATGGATCAGCTACTACTCTACGCTTGCTATTACATACATCACAATGATCAATTGTGTGATGAAACCTTGCTCATCAAATGAACAGCGTTGTTGGCGGTAAATTTGGTGGATTATAGGTTCCAGGCTTCTGCAAACCGTGATCTTTTCTTCTTGCTTCTTGCTCGTCCGTTTCATTTCTCGGCCTTCCAATGTTTTCTCTGGTGCTCAAAAGCTACGTTGTCTTGTCGGTTTCCGCCTCTTTCGTCGAATAGTGTTATCGTCACAGTGCTGGCTGAATACTGGTACCTTTGGGAGTTACCAATTTTTCCATCCAAGGCGGGGAAGAATGATCCTTTGAGAATCCATGATGGAAATGGTTGATGAAAGTCGAAAAAATATGATCTTTATATATATGTATATATAAATAAATTTCTCATCAACGCCCCCTCTCCTTCGGAGGCCTTTTTTCCCTCTCGATCTCCTGCTAGCGCTGGGCGCTCCATGGGAGAACTTTTAAATTCAACAATGGCAGCTATATATATCCATACCACACTTTCACCCGATGCACAGAAGCCACATCAGTCTTTTCTCTGTTATTGGCTGGCACTATCCCATCTTTGACGTCACGGAGCTCAATGGAACAGAGCGTTTCAGCATCACTTCCAAAAGCGCGGCCTTTGCTTTTGTTTATCTGCAGGCCAACCCCAGGGCGGGGTCGATATATGTATATTCCGATTATATTGGGATTTTTCATACCTGAGCTCGTTTCTAACGTGTTTGCGTTGCCGAAGAACCGAAAAGGCCTTTGCCACTGCGCATTCAACAGGGAACAGAATACAAGCCGGGATTTTTTGACCTTCGTTTTCTAACGGCCTTAAGAATCATGCAGATGGTGGCGGAAGATGGAAAAATCCCCACTGCGGCCGATGTTCTTGGAACCATCGGCACTGCGCTTTGGAGCATCCAACTCATACCTCAGATATGGTACAACTGGACAAAGAAAAATACCGAAGGGTTGCCCGCAAGCATGATGTTTATATGGGCTTTAAGTACGTGCTCTTCTCCTGATGTCTTCAATATTGAATTATCGAATGGCACCATCTTGCGTTGATATCGTGGCAAGGGGTGTAAAGGTTGGGAGCTAAAGGAAAGAAGAGGGAGGGGTAAATGAATGGGTTTGGGTTTTGCTGATATTCCTCAAAACATGGCCAGGTGCTGTATGTTTGGGTATATATTTGGTTTTAGAGGTAAGAATCTTTACGGGTCAGATTGTCACCGCAAAAAGAAGAGAAGTCCAAACAAGAGGGGAGGAGAAAAAAAAGAAAAGAATAAGGAAAATTTATCTAACATTATACTATAGCAAGTGAATATTCCCCTACAAATCCAGCCACAGATGTTCGGCGCCCTGTGTGCAATCTGCTGGGCACAAGTTTTGTACTATAGCCAGTATGTCAGATTGAGCCCCCTGTTTCCAGCCAACACCAGCGCAATATACCACCACCCTAGCACCTATCTCTAAGATGTCTTCAAAATTATAGCGGCTACACTTCGGGGGAAGCGATCGTAGCTGGTGTGATGTCTGCGGCGTTTTTGGGCGGTTCTGAAACACTATTTATTGTTACATTCCAGGTATGTTGTTTTGTGTCAAAAAATATGTTCGATCCTCTTTTCGGCGACGAGGACAAGGAGTGCTAACTGGACCCGTCGTCGTGCATGCATATATATCCAGGTTCCGTATAATAAGGGTGTTACTTGGCCCGCCATTTTATTCGGTGTTCTTGCCATGGTCTTTATCATAATAGGGCTCATTCCCATCTATAACGAGCTCTGGAAGAGACAGGGCCGAGTTGTTGGGATCAGTTCGTTCTCCCTGCCCGCCTTCACTCCTTTTCCTCCCTTGCAATGGCCTCCCCTTCCGGTCCATTAGTATTTCAGCAAGTTTCTCATTGGCTCTCTGCTGTGTACAGGCTGGATCTTTCTCTCCATGGATGCTCTCGGTGCGCTCTTCTCTCTGCTTGCTCTAGGTCTGTCCATCCTCTTGAATTCCTCCTTCTATCGCGAATCCTCCCGGATTTCTAGTTCGCAGGCGAAAAAGGGCACGGAGTTGGGGACGAAATTGCGGATCAATTAATGCTGACAATGCATTCCATCTCAGCCGTTGAAGGAACTTTTAGCATCATAGGCGGCACCGCCTATATTCTAGTGTAAGAAAAATTTCCCTTTATCCAAGAGCCAGCCTTTTTTTTTCCTACGGTATAAAAATATATGCATGTAAAACACCTCTGCTGAAACCAATCCATAGCCTCGTCCTCGAACTCGGAATCTTTATCAGCCACATCATCTGGAAACTCCGCTTCTGGGAGCTGTGTCAGGCAGCGAAAGCGCATGGCATGAGTTTTGATGAGTTCATGCGTCTGGAAAGGAATGGGGGCAACAACAACAGCAGCAGCATCAGCAGCAATAACAGTAGTTCTGCACACTGTGAACTTAGATGTTCCCCCGACGACTGCACTCGCAAGTCGCCGCCGCCATACGCTGTGCCGAATGTAAATCTTGAGGGCAGAGTAAGCGGAGGAGAGGCCAGCGTTGATGGGAAAGTATGTTAAAGTTGACACAGAATGAATATATATATATATAGCAAATGCAGCGAGGGTCATGTTTAGATATTGGACTGATGCATTCCTTATAGAGGTCGCACTGCAAAGAAAAAGGGGCAGTTTCCCACAACAGATGGAAACACAAACAGACATTGTCTAATTTTAAGAGCAGTCGATGGCTTGGTGTTATTTTCGACGTTGGTTTTCCATTCTTTCCATGAAACTGAAGGCCAGGAGCCTCTCAAGCACGCACACACACAGCAGAACGGCCAACCCAATGGGAAGGAGGATGGATGAAGAGGAAACGGAGAAAATGAACATGAAAAATAAAAAGATGGAAAGACGAAAAAAAAAAAGATATGCGAATGATCTATGCAATCTTTCCTTTTAGAAAATATAAAACTGCTTTCTACTACTGTTTGATAATCAATGACTACTAGGCAAACCATGTTATTGCTGCATTGCACAGTATAACCTTTATTTCATTCATTTATTCAATCCATTTTCTCCCCCGCCCTCGTCGTTATCTATTATGCATAACTAGCTATCCAGCTATCATTATTGGGCAGCTCGCAGCTCGGACAAAGAGTAATTTTTAACTACTCGTAGCTAGTTGGGGAGATTGATGCAGTCACGGTGTGATGGGCAAAGACAGCAGTAGTAAACATCCTAGGAGGAGCGGGGAGAGAGGCGGGGGAATAATCTCATAATCCATCAATCATCAAAAGAATGGCTGTAGCTGTGTTTCTCAAGACCGGGGGGGCATGGATTCATGCTTCTTGACTAGTTGGGTCATGCATCCATTTGATATAGTTAGATAATGTACAGATGTACAGTAAATACATGTAACTTCTCGGAGAGGAGGATCTGGAAGTTATTTGGCCCATTTATATATATCGAATGGCATAGGATGAAGGCAATAGAGAGAGAGAGAGGACAGGAATATCGGTGCAGCAGGATTGGTGCATAGCCCCTGAGGCAGCTAGCTAGCTATACAGAGTAGATAACTACTAGTGCTAGTAGATATACGCCCGGCTGCGCAGTGCTTGTGATATACGAGCTTCTGTTTCTCTGCCTGTGTCTGTCTGTTGATCGCCAATGGGTGTTCATTTGGTACTAGTATTCAATAACTAGTTAGCAATGGCATATGAATAGAGCGTAACCATCTACAAATATCTCTCTCTGTAACTTCATCTCAGCTGTGTGGGAGTTGCCTTTGTATAGTTCCAACTCCCCACAGCAGTAGAAGTAGCATCGCGGACACACGCACAGCAGTTTCGCTCTCTGCCTGCCCTGGACTCCAATATCCATTCAATATTCATTCAATAAACAGCACGGAGTAACCAGCTATTGGAGAGGTGGCCACGCGACGCTGCTGCCCGTGACCGAGTCGGCGCTGTGTCTCGAGGTGCCTGACCATCTTCTGTCCGCTTGAACGCCGCTCGACACCATTTCGAGCATCTCCACCATCGCTAGCTCTGGGGCTAGTCGATGCGATGGCTCCCCTTAGCCAAGTTAGCTTGCCCTCTGCGAGAACTGCTCTGACCCTGTCCGGCTGCTAAGCCCTGACGGGACGAAATCCCGCGATTCTCACAAACCCTTCTTCTCTCCCCCACGTTGTAAACATCTGGAGGTTCACATATAGACATACACACAGACATCTATACAGACATACAGACATACAGACGTACTTACGATGTGCTAAAGGAACCCAGCCGGCTGCCGTGTCTGCCAGCGAGGTCCCAGCTGTCTGCTGCGGGTAGCTGATACCGCGCCCATGGATCGAGAGCGTCGACTGTCGCGGTTGACAGCCAAACTACTCCGTCGGCCTTCCTCGTCTTCCGCAAACTTTGTTGTGCCCAACTTGCCCAGCCCCAGCACCACAGCCAGCACCACCGCCAGCACCACCACCAGCAACACCAGCAACACCAGCACCACCACAGCGATCAATGTCAACCCCAATGTCCATGCTGCTGCAGTCGGTGCTTCTCCTTCCTCTGGACCTACCGCCGCCATAAATTGTCGCTTCTCTGCCTCGTCCTGCTCCTCGCCCATCAGCCCAACAGATGATAACTCCAACCGCCTCTCCCCGTTAACTGCAAGGAGACTGCACAGTAGGGATCAAGCAGCCGCAATCGATTCAGCCAAGGCCAATGAACAGCACCCCTTACCTACGAAGTCTAGAGACAACGAAGAGATAGCCGAGCACGTCGACCAATTCCCAGCTGTCAGTTTCCAGTATAACACTGCCAGAGAAGGGGGACTCGACGCAGATTCGTCTGCCCGCTCTTCGTCGAGCAGCTCGCGGGCTCCAGACTCAACAGAAGACCGCCTGCCACTTCGTCCATTGGAAGCATACTCCCTCTCCAGGGCCTCCTCGAAGGACAAAGGCTCCCACTTCCGATCTCCTCGTCCACCCCACCCTCGCTCCTCGGTAACATCCACCTCGTCGTCTCTGAACATAGTTGATGAGTCTCGCAGATCCAATACCCCATTATCGACTACTAGCGCATCTGCCAAACTCACCCCTACTTCAAAACCGGTTTCCCGCCCCAGCATTGCTGTCCGTCGCCAGTCCCTGGTCCCCTCTTCCCAGCAACGCCTAATCAGCACACTCCTTGAACCCTCTTCGTCGGCCGGTGGGGATTACTTCTCCAGCGGCCTCCCCTCCATCCACCGCGACATGATCAGCCGAAAGGTATGGGTTAAGCGGCCCAATTCATCCCCTACCCTGGTTGCGGTCACAGAGGAAGATCTGGTGGATGATCTGCGCGATGTTATCTTGAAAAAATACAACAATTCCCTTGGCCGCACCTTCGATCCCCCAGATATCACTATAAAACTCATTCCGCGAGACCCTTCGAGTCGACAGAGCTCCCATGAGCGAGTCCTTGGCCCGGAGGAACCTGTGGGTCGCACTTTGGATACCTTTTACCCTAGCGGACAGACCGTGGATGAAGCATTGATCATTGAAGTTCCCCAACGCCGAACACCAAAACCCTCCCCCCGACAACATAACCCTGGCTACTGCCATTCAGAAGAGCTACACCCAGGAGAATCCGGAGAGTATTTCCCTCCAATGGCTATGATTCCTCAGTCCAATGCTTCTGGCTCCGTTTCAAATGCCAGCGCAACTAGCTCTCACCATGCTCCCGCTCATTCCATGTCCGTGATCACAACCGGACAACTTCCTCCCGTTCCTTCGCCGGGGAGTCGTGGCTCCTGGCACCAGCATCAACTTCAATCTCGTCCTAAATACGGCCGCCAGCATACATCTTCACCTACCGTCGTTTCTACGTCTCCGAATCAAAACATGGCAGGTACGTCTGCTACTTCTCGGTATCGTCCAGAACCCCCCTACCTCATCGACTAGCTGGCTTCATTAAACTGTTGTTTTTTCTTTCTTTTCTGATTGCTAACTTGCTCCATTTTGTTACTTTTTGCGTTGTCTCTGATTTTATAGATCCTAACAATGCCCCAATAAATGGAGCCTCTCCTGTTTCTCAACCTCCATCTATGTCAACCCCTCCAGCTCCCTCACCCGAGCAACCCCAGAAAACAACTACCTCACCACCAGTTCGCACGTCTTCCCCTCGCCCAACTCAAAAATCACGAAAGTCCAAAACCCGCAGCAACAATGGTTCCCTCCCTGGGAGCCTGCTAGATGGCACTGTCCCTCCCATTAATGTATTAATTGTGGAGGACAACATTATCAACCTCAGGCTTCTCGAAGCATTCATGAAACGACTTAAAGTGCGGTGGTCGACCGCAATGAATGGTCGGGAAGCTGTTAACAAATGGCGAGCCGGCGGGTTCCATTTAGTCCTGATGGATATCCAACTTCCGGTCTTGAGCGGTCTTGAAGCTACCAAGGAAATACGGCGCTATGAACGACTCAACAACATCGGAGTATTCTCGAGGACTGTTTCTGGCCAGTCGGCAAAGGGTTCAACATCTTCCTCAACACCGAGCTCGCCGGTCGAAGGCAAAGATAACAGATGTCATGAAACCCTGAGGCCGGAAGATAAGTTGGAAAATCCAGAGGCCTTTAAAAGTCCCGTTATCATCGTTGCATTGACGGCGAGCAGTTTGCAGAGTGACCGAAATGAGGCATTAGCTGCAGGCTGCAATGATTTTTTGACCAAGGTAGAGTATTCATGCCCTTGTTTTCTGTCTTGTTTTAAGTGGACTACTGTTATAAAACATCCCCTTTGTCTTTGCCTTGCCTCACTCATCTTTATTCCGTGTGAAATATCCCATGCTGACATCGATTGAAACCGCACCATAGCCCGTGAATATTGTATGGCTAGAACAAAAAGTGACTGAATGGGGGTGTATGCAAGCCCTAATTGACTTCGAGGGATGGAGGAAATGGAGGAAATTCGACGAGCAACAAAATCCGGAAGGTCCAGTGCCGGTTACATCTTCTACAACTTCCCTTGAACCCCCCGGCGGCCGAGAGTCAGAGACCGCTGCTCTCCAACGCAGAAAGTCACAGCCGAATATCACCCACTTGAGCGGCAACGTGAAGGCCATGACCAGCAGCGATAACAGTAGCAGCAGTAGCAACGACAACCGTAATTCTAATAACGGCAATGAGGAAGCCTCGGCTAATCGGGACGGAGCAGCGATCGCCACTAGCAGTCCTACCAAGCAATTATCTGCTTCTGGGAAAGAGTCTGGATCCAACAACCCCTCATCCCCAGTTGCAGTAGCAACAGCAGCAGCAGCAGGCGTTGCTAATAGAACTTCCAAGCCGGATGCAACGAGCCCTGGTGAGAGAGGTACCGCGGGAACGTATTCAACCGGTTTCAAGCGAGTGAATCGGAATACGAACTCAAGGATTTAACGAGCGTGGAAATTTCCATGACCTGTTCTCGAGTGTGTGTTGAAGAGCGTACCTACATACACACACACTCACTCACAGACACGAACATACATACAGACAGAGAGAGATATATATATATATAGGGATGAGAAAGATACAGACAGTGGGAGCTAGGGCGAAATACATTTTCCCCTTTTGTTAGTGTCATTTAATTTATTCCTTCTTAATTCCTCCCCCCCTTTTTTTTAATTGATTGAATTGACTTATTTCCCCACCTTCTTCCTTCCCTTCATTTTTGACATTTCTCATTTGTATTGATGATGGTGGTGACGTTTGGTGTTGGGAGCAACTTTCTTTTTTTTTTTTGTGCCCCCATCATCTCATGGATGATTTTACTTGTTATTTTCCTGTTTTGATTGCCTTTATCTATCTATGTATCTATCCAATCCCTGTTGGAAGGGAGGGGAAAGGCTCAAGCTTTCCCCCCTTCCCCCCGCCCTTTTTTTTTTTTGCAACGCTCCTTTTTCATCCTTTTTCGGCGAGCGGGTTGCACCTTGGCTATTTTTTTTTTTTTTAAAAAAAAAAAAATAACAATAATAAATCTATATATTTCTCAAATTTATCAAGCGAAAGAGAGTGATTTGAGATAAATTATTACCTTTGTTTTTTTTTTTTTTTTAAAAAAAAAAAAAAAATTCATGTAACTAAAAACCATGGCAGCGGTGAATAATCGATTATTATTCTCGGTTTCTTTCATTTTGGCTTTTCCGTAGTCCCTCTTATTTATACATTATCTAGTTAGTTGTGCGCGTCGTGCGGGAATCTGTTCTTGATATGTATATAATACTAATACTGTCATTTGTTAATGTATCTTCCCTGTGCCTAGCTTTGATTTATTTATTATATACTTCTCGCATTAACTTCAGCTCTGGCGTTCGCTCTTAAATTAATTAATCGCCCACCCCTTGCCCCTTGGGACTTCTTTGCTTTTCTTTGGACATTGAGTGCATGCCGTGGGCATATATAACTCTATAACTATATATATATATATCTAAATACGAGAGGATTTAAAGGGGGCCAACAAAAAGGAAGGAAAACGAAACCCCCCCCCAAAAAAGTCAATATATAAATCTATATATCTATACGTATATATACAATGTTTAAACATTATACTTTGTCACACATGGCAACACAATTGGCAATATTTAACTGAGGGAGAAATCGATATTGGGCGGTACGGTACATAGTAGGGAAGTGTCGCCAGGTCATCATCATCATCAATCATCAATCATCCTCTTGGATTCCGTGCGTGTGTGTCCTTGATGGATGCATAGTAAATAATATATCATAATACAAAAGCCTAATCAGCTTGCGAAACAGGCGCCAATACCAATACCAATACGAAAAAAAAAAAAAAAAAGAAAGAAAGGAATGGAAAAAGGGAGCACAAAAGGTATTGTACAGCGCAAAGGGGGCGCACAATGATTTAATACAGTACACACAATTTTGTATGTACAGGCAATTGAAGATCTGATAGACAATACTTGCTCAGAATTCCCGAATACAGGAAGAAGAAGGAGGAAGAAAGACTTCTTTATTATATTACACCTCCACTTTAGTGGGTATCTTGATCGTGCCTCTCTTCCGCTCGTAATTAGGCACACCATACCGGCGACCAGGAGCAGTTGTTCCACGGCCATCCTTCCCCGTCGTCTCGCGGGATACCACCGCATCTCTGAAGCGGAACTCGAAGCGGCTTCCCTCCGGTTGGACTCGGGTTATCCTCGCCTCTTCCCTTGCCTTTGCAGCCTCCTGCCGTTTCCTCAGCGCTACCGTCTCCCGCTCAATCCGTTCCGCGAAGCGTTTCTTGTGCTCGCGGAACTCGCCGGGTTTCTGGAACCGGTCGTGTGCGAAGGCGACAAGGTGAGGGTGTGGGATGCGGTAGTCTGCGGGTTGAAGCACTTCTTCCTCGTCGTTTGGTTTGCCGACTTTTTCAATCATGTGCGGGTTGCACGTTGTTTTTTCGATGGCTTCGGGGGTATTATGTGGTGTGTTGGCGGCGGCGTGGGGGAGGGCGGGTGCAGCAGAGAAGACGCGTCCCGCGTCGACACGGGTGAATTGCCGGGATTCAGAGACAGGGTAGAAAATTTGAGCCTCTGTGAGTCGGTGGACGGGGAGATCGTTTATGGATTCGTGGGGAATAGGCCGCTCGGGATATTTCTTTAATGGTGTAGTGGGGATCATTTGGTGTACGGCGCGAGCGTATGGGATCGCTCGAGGTTTGTTCTATTGCGTTGGTTGTTAGGAAGGCTGCATTCCAATTGCTCCAACAGGCTATAGCCAGGACGCTCCACAAAATTGTAGATAATTGAAGGGTTTGATTCAGAGAGTTGTAATTTAAATTTGAAGTAAACATCCTCCAGAATGGGAATTTAGGAGTCTTCAAGACTAATCGAATTTGTTTGCTCATCATGACAAGATATGAAGGAGTAGGAAACTCCGGGAATAATGGTGCAAATAGGGTGAAACCAACAGAATGAAAGTGAATAACAATAATAATAAAAATAATACATACCTCTGCAACCCATTTCTTCTCCAGCTCCACCAACCTCACCACAGCCGCCACTCTTTTCAAATCCACCCCATGCATAACACTAACTTCCCTGGGCGACTTGCCATACTCGACAACCTGTCTATGGATCTCATTCCTTAAATCCTCACTGAGCACCGACTCGCTCACAAACGTCGGATTAAGCGGGAATGGTCTGAGGTCTTCCAGCGTCTCCGCATCAGTGTCTTTGCCGCCCTCCTTGGAACGGATGAGCACGCCCTGATTGCTGTAGGCGTTGATGTAGTTCGTGCTGCCCGGTTTTGGGTCTTTAAAGACTGAGCCCGGGCCTTTTAGCCACAGGTGGACTTTTCGTCGCTTTTCTTCTTCTTTGTCGTTTTGGGGCTCGGCCGGGGCTTGGGAAGCTGCAGCGCCATGTTGTAGTCGGCATTGGCAGGTGGTGTTAGAGGATGTGGATGCGGGGGTTCTGAAGGGGAGTGACAATGAGGCTTGTGATTGAGAGGGCGAGGGATTGGATACGAGGCTGTGAGAAAGCCGTCGTAGTAACCCCAGCCGAGGAGGCATCTTGGTTGTGATCGATATGTCAATGTGACTGTTGAGGAGAGAGGTCAAGGGGGGTTGAAGAGAGCGGTCTACAACAATGAAGACGAGAGAGGGGGAATTAAGAGAGCATTTTGGCTGGCTGTAAGTTCAGGTTGCAGCGATGTTGGACAGAAGCTTCGTCTGGGAAAAATTGTTCCAGCAATTTTTTTTTCTTCTGCTTCGAAGTCCGAACGTCACGTGGACTAGCGTGACTCCGTTAGCGGCCTAATGCCAAATTCGGCCAAATCCCAAGTCACAAAAATTTGACGCACAAATTGATTAAGGAGAGGCCGAAGATGGTCAGATAAATGGGAGTAAAACAGTAGCTGTAGAACGTTTCATGTATCCTATCTCTGTATAGATTTTTCGCCAGAAAGCCTAGCTATGCGGGGAAGTTGAAAATATAAGTAGTCTGGATCCATAATTTATGAACACGAAGATAAAAAAAATGGAAGGAGAAATCAACAATCCAACAGGTCTCTGTACCTCACTCCATTTCCTTTAAGAGGGAAAATCGCTTGTCTAGGAGAGACGATACAATAACCAAGCCGCTGGCGAGTACTTGACTCCATGAAGAGAAGGGCAGCGGCAAAAACGAGAATTTAAAAATTGAAGATGAAGAGGCGCGACTGGTGCGAGTATAGAAAATCCTTAAAAAGGGGATTTGTGAGCAAGGGTTTGGGGGAAAAGATTGTATAATAACGATTTCTCAAAAGTATTATAAAAAGAAGCTAGGTAAGATGAATGGGACAAGGATAAATAAAATGGGATGCCCGCCAGCAGGAGAGGCGTAAATAGCAACTTACACACTCACACGCACACAAATAAAAAGGAAAAAGAAAAGAAAGATAAAAACAACAAGTGCCGTAGGGGAATACAACTGGACAGATAGGGACAGATATGGTCACAAAATTAACCGGCAAAAATGTGAGATAAAAGACACCGAACCATTGCAGAGAAATTTTTAGCAACAATATCAAGGGATGATAGGAAAATGGAAAAAATGGGTGTACGAAAAGGAAAGAAAATATCCATGAATCCACCACGAAAAATGTTTCCGCATCAAACATTCCTTTAGACATTCCTGCAGACACCCATTTTCCCAAGCCAATAAACGGACTTAAAACAATCGTTTAATACGTACGCCTTATCATGATTGCTTTGCAAATGGGCATATCGATCAAAATGGTTCTTTTCCTTTTTCCTTTTTCTTTTCTTTAGAGGGAAGTGAAAGGAGGACGAAGGGAACACAAAATATATATGCAGGGAAGAGTGAAAGAAAAATACCCCACAAAAAAATTATGTCGACACGCTTCAAATGATGGGTGGAAAGAAGAGAGTACGTGTAAATTGGGGAACACAATTCAGAAGAAACAAGTAAAATAAATGAAGCAGACGTAGGAAAGAACAAGTTGGGAAGCGGAAAACAGGCAGGGGTCAAATGGACACAAGGAGGCAATGATGTTGGTAGTGCGACGTAGACGCAAAGGATGGGAGATAAAAGTAAAATGGGAAATGGGATACGGAAAAAAGGGGAAATAAGAACGAGAATGAGTCCTCCCGAGTTCTAGTAGAACCCAAGTGCGCACAAGCAAAATGCGCCAGAACAGTATGCATTTTCTCGCTAATCCCGAACAAAAAATATAGCCGCTTTTCCTTCAAGATTCCATGCAGTGGTCAAATTACCCCGAGAAAAAATGACAAAATATAGCAAGGGGACAAACAAGAAATATCGATGCAAATATAAAACAAAAGTGGGAATTAACGGAAGAACAATAAATACGATAATCTGATAATGGTAAAGGAAATGTAAAAAAAGAGGGGGGGAAGACATGGACGAAAACATCAACAGGGGCAAAGGCCAGCCTAGCATGACGGTCTAACATGTAGAGTCCAGTGTTCCAAAACGCCAGACGCTCCGGTACTCATCACACATGCAAAACATTATATAGATGCGTTTTATATGCGGTGATCTATCGGCCCATGAAATCAGCAAAAGCAGTGACGTTCATGTTTGCCATATTTGGACCTGCCATTCCACCAACGGGTCCACCATTAAGAGTTTGCGAACGCGATGTTCCAATAGCGCCAGGGTTCATTCCGAGTCCCGGCGTTGAGTGCCCATTAAAGGCGTTGTTGGCCGCAGAGTTGTTGTTGATGCCAGCCATAGGATTGATTGAATTGTTTGCATTTGCAAAACCAGGAGGGATGCCCAATCCAGGTGGGAAGGTGTTCGCAGTCGCGAAAAGTGGCATTCCTGTGCCATTTGCTGTTTTCCCAGCATTAGTATTGGGTGTTGCGTTCATCCCGGGGGGAGGCCCTGGGCGAACCCCAAGCGGGTTTTTAGAGAAACTAAGACGAATGCCGCCTTTGACACTGTTGGAAAGTTGATATCCGTACAGCTCGTGCAGGGCTTTAGTCGCAAAAGAAATGTCTTCGAATTCAACGAAGCACATAGGTCCGTTCTGCTTATTCCGGAAGCAGAGTCGCTTGTATCCACGCTGTTTGGTAAACAAAGCCTTCAGCTCGTCTTCTGAGGTATCATGTGGGAGATTGCCCACGTATAAAGTATTGCAAGGAGGGTTTTGATCGGCCGGATTGACGGGTGGGTAATTTACCCGATGGTACTGAGAAGCATGCATGTATCCCGGATTTGGTACCATCGTGGATGAAAGGCCGGGCGGTATTGTACTGGTGGGAGTTCCAATATTCGTGTTTGATCGAGCGCCACTCAATTGCTGCATTGGGTTGCTAACATTTGTTGATAACGAGAGGTTGGCAAAATGTGATAGCGGGACTGGCGGGTTGGTCAAGCGTCGCTGTAAAGCTGCCGGATTAGAAGGGCAATTCCGCGCATACCCAACAGGGTCATTCAGCAAGTCACCGGTATCTTCGTCCGGATCCTGTTTGATCATCATCTTGCCAGACCCGTAAGAGCGGTCATTGACTGAATTTTCGATAGGCGACTGAGGGGAAAATATAGATGTGAGTTGGGAATTCCCTTCTGGCGCTGGAAGCTCATGATTCCCTGCTCTCTCGAACGCCTGGAAAGCACCATTAAAGAGCGACGCCTGGCGCGTTAAGACCGACGGAGCACTGATTTGGGATGTAGAATTTGACAGGGTACGAGTTGACGCATGATCGATTGTATTGCGGCGCACCAGTGAGGCTGGAGGGGTGTTAAGAATTTCAACAATCATATTGGCTTCACCCGTGCTGTTGAGTTTACCATGGAGGGCGTTTCGAACTTCCTCTGCTGCAGCTCTCGTTTCAAATCGCGCGATCGCAGAGCGACACTGGCCGTCTTCGGGGTGTTCGTTAGGAACGAAGGCATAATCGACTAAGTGTTGGGAAAATGTAAGTAGACCATGTAGTAATTCGTTGCTGTATTTCGGCGCCAATCGTCGCAAAAGGACAGAAACAGTGCCGCCATTAACGTTCTTTGTGGGATACGTTCCATTCAAGCCGTTCATGTTTGGTATGCCATTCCCAGCAGCATCCATCTCTGCATGACGCAATGAGGGTTGGCCTATCGGTGGAAGCATGGTATTAAAGGCTGCGGAAGCGGAGGCAGGTGGTTGAGATGATACAGGGGAAAACGGCTCGGGTATGTTTGTGTTGTGTATGCTTGATGTGCCGTTAGGTGTGGAAACTGGAAGGTGGGAAATCGCGGCGGAACTGGACCCGTTGCGCTTCAGCGTGGGCCTATTGAACATTGCGCCGGGTTGGTTCAACTGACCGTTGCTCATAGTCGATATAAAGAAGTTTTTAGGTAAGATACGTATTGGCGCAAAGGGAAGTCGAATCCTCCCTTTTTATCGCTTGGAACGATCCTCGCGAAAGCCTCGCGGGTCGCGTAGAGTCGATAGTCTCAAGCACGGCTGCCAAACAGTAGGAGTATGATGTGATGGTTAGAAGCTGTGACGCTTAAAAAATCCCTTCGAGGAGGATCGAAGGCTAGAGTCGACGCGAAAAGGAGATGGAAGGCCCGTTAGCGTGGGATTCGTGTGACAAAATAAGCTATGAATTTATGTGCATCGCTTGAGGAAGAGGCTGATCTAAGCAAAGCAGCGCGTTCTGCAAATGTTAGTTCTATAACACGAAAAATGGCGATGGGAACGAGTGGTGGATTGAACAAAATGGAATTGTAGGATGTTGAGGTACGGGTAAGGTGAGATACAATCGCGATGTGTTGGGCACGCAAAGAAATTAGCCAAATTAATAGAGCGACGCAATGAGGATAAAACCGGAAGCAAACTGTAGAACGGAAAGGCAAGGAAAGATGCCACGATCTAAGGCTTCGAACTCAACATTGAATCGAGGGCGAGACGGCATAGAGCGACGAAGATTGGGGGATTACCCTGACAAAAGGTTGTGCAGGGGCCCTATCACTCTTTTTTTGGCCTTTCTTTTTGAAGTAGAGAGGGGCCCAGGGCGATGGATGAGATAGGATGGGCGCAAGAATAACGGCGCAACAAGAACAATAGAAACAGGAAAATATGACCCGCGATTGAAGGCTAAAGCAGTCAAGAAGATGGGAGAAAAACTTTGCGTAGCCCAGAGAATCGATGGTAAAAACGGACAGAGTAAGGTCAGGTTTGAAGATGAAAGGAAATAAGAAATAGTTACTAACAAGGGTTCCAAGGTTGGCCCAGGGCCAGAAGAAGAACGGGTTTCTACGAGAGGGATCTCCAATAGGTCGAAATAAAGATGCGCGAAGTGTTGATTTTTTCGGGCGTTATTGGTAGAATCGCGGAATAGTGATAAGGTGCGCCGGAAGATTTTTTTCATGGGCTTGTTTGATGATTCGGGAGAGGCGATGGTCGGTTCTGCTGGAGTCGCGCAAGCTTGGAGGCGACGAGCAAGAGACGAGCTCGAAAAGGCCGGAGAAAGGTACAGTGACGACTGGACGGGGAGCACAGAACAGACGACAGGGCAGGCTGTTGCTTGGCTGCTTCAGCTAAGACTAGCTAGTGTGATTGGAAGTGTCTGTCTGGGTGCAGTCGCCAGTCTTCTGCGCCGCTAGAGTGCAGGGTTGGCAGCGCAGCGACTGTGGTTGGCTGGAGCGATGGCTCAGTGGTCGATCTAAAGGGGCGAGGTGATGGAGGGTACGGAAATTGGACGGACTGGTAGGAGGAGGGGATGAAGCGAAGGACGATGGAGGAGAAACTGGCGACCTCGCAATGGAGATGGGGAGAAGGAGAAGGAGAGAGAGCGAGTTCGGGTGCGAGTGCGAGAGATATGGAGAGACGAAGAAATGAAGAGACGAGGAGACGAGGAGACGAGGAGATAAGGAGATAAGGAGATAGGGAGATGAACAGATGGATGGATGGTGGAGATGGTTTGGATAGGCTGTTGAGGTTGTGGAGAGGACAGGAAGAGAAGGACTGTGGGCAATGTTGGCGGTGATGCTACGCTGGCCGGAGCAGTTAGTGGCAATGGGACGTTAAGCGGTTAGGTTTACCCTTGGGCGGGTGAAGCCTGGAGTTTGGGGGCCGATTGGGGGCCGTTTAGGGAAGGGTCTTAGGGCAGAAGGTTGTTGCATCTAGTGATCAAAGACACAGACCAAAGTGCTGGCTCTGTTCCTGAGGCCCAGATACTCGTCGCTGCTCATGTTCACCATCGTAAGTTCGAAACCACTCTGCCGTTGTTGCAGAAATGTGCAGGATAGTCGCATCGCATTTTTTGGTTAAAGTTTGTGTGCGCTCCCAGAAAAAATTTAAATTTTATTATCAAAATACTTAATGGATCTCGCTTCGAGAGTTTTCTAAGTCCCAAGTATGCACCATCTCAGTTACCTGGAACAGACGCGAACCTTTTTATCTTGGAGTTATCAACTTTTTCTTTCTTTTCCTGTATGATGGACATTATCCCTTACAACATGGGCATAGCGCGAACGATCGAGAGAGATAAAGTTACAAGCCCACTCAAACGCTTGATCTGATAACGGAAGTTTTTGGGGATCATACAGGCCTCGTTGATTTTAAATTTAAACCCCGATGACCTCAACAAACGAATCGTGAAAAGTCAAACAGCTGAAAAGAAAGTAGCAACGCGTACCCAATTCCAAAACCCCCCCTTTTCTCTCCTAAAAATGCGCTTACCTTGCAGCTTCCCACTTTATTTTCATATCAAGCTTGATCACGGTGGACTTGATATTAATCGATGCACACATGCACATGTCGTTCTTCCAATCAAGTTGGGCCATCCAAGCTTCTGAGGGGAAGTGGATTGTTCTGGCCCAATAATCCGGAAAAACACGAACCGTCCACGGGCAAGTGACGATCCTTGAAACCTGAATTAATCCCGACGGTAACTGTCATATGCGTGATTGGTAGGTAACTGAGGGCCAACTTTTTGATTTTTCCCCATTTGCAAAATGTCTAGTGGAAGCTTCGCTGGGTAGATCAAAAACGGCTACTCTGGCTGAGCTCTGTGGCAAATTTTTGATGGACAGTTCAACATCCCCCGGTACCTGGGGAGTCAAAAAAACTTTCTAACGGCCACAACAACTAACCCAAAAAGAGCCAAATCCTTGCAAGAGAGGAACAATCAGCTTAATGGAAAAGGGCTAGAATGCTGTGACAAAATATTGAAACGCGCCTTAGTCTCGTTAGGCCTCTACTTTTCCCCAACTAAATCTGCAAGAACCGAGAAATATGGCCAATCAGCAAGCGTGTCTGTGTGAGAAGTTTTGCGTTCGGAGAAAAAAAAAAGTTGTTACGAAGGCCATGTCCAACCCAGCAGAGGAGGTGGGACGCCATTCAGCGCGAAAAAAAAAATGAACAAGAAGAGCAAAATCGAAGATATCAAATCGAGCTTTTCGTCCCCTCATTCGCCGCCAAATTTTATATGTCAACTTTACGTAGTAAAGCACATTTTTTCTTGTCTCAACGGCATGGCCTCATGTGGTTGGAGGGAGAGAAGAAAAAGAAGTTGATCATCATTTTTGTCAACAAATCACCTCCCAAGGCCCGCCAATGATGGACTGTCGTGACTGGGGTGGCCACGTCCTCAGCGGCTCAGCTGGAGCAGAAATAAGGGGGCCCACAGCTCCAGCAAAAGATGAACCCAGAACCAATGCATCGGGGTGCCTAGGAACAGCCCTAAGCCCCGGACCGATTTCCTCAACCAAACTTCCCCAAGCTTTGATTTATTGAACATTTAGCCGCAAGGTTGACGGTCATGTCGGTTAATCATTGGCCGTTAATCAAGATCTACGCCGTCCGATGCCGCACAGCATCGTGTGCAGGCAGAGTGTGGAAAGGCTTGTGAACTCATGGCGCGTTCCTGGCACATTATTGAAAATGCTGTTCTAACATACTGCGGGACACTAGTCCGTAATAGGAAGCCCTGGGCAGAAATAGGATTGCACGTTACGGATTCGATGGGCGAGTGGGCCAGTGGGCCCTCGATTCCCTCATCTGCAAGAATGCTGGGGCCAGCGCGAGCGGGATTTGTTGGCATCTGATCGGGTGTCAGGGGTCACGAAGAATTTTCCCGAATGCTTGTGAGTATGAGTGTGGATATTGATCGAGCGGACGACGAGAGAAGTCGCGCGTCTGATGTATTGCGACAAATTCATTCTGTGTGGAGAGAACTTTGTTTTGGTCGACCATGTACGGCTGATGTCGCCGTCCGGAGATTTCATATGACGGATGATCCTTTTCTGTCTCGCTGGAGAACCAAATAGCAATGACAGAATTGGCCCCAGGGTTGTTCCACGCAGACTTCTGGAAAATGGATGTTCGTCATCAAGGTCAACTGTAACTCCGTACAATTCAGTGGATAGTTGTCTGGTTGCAGCGCCAAAATGGAATATTTCAGAACATGGCAAGTTTGCATTTAGACATATCTTGCACTCAACGGCAGTTTTCTTCCTTTCAAAGGAAGGTAGGAAAAATGTGGAGATATCTACACATGCGGTAAACTACCTTCACTTGAGAATGGTCAATGTTGCCAATCGGCTTTTCAGGGCGTCCAGAATAGTCCGTACCAATGCTGTCGTCTGTTATTATTGGAAATGCTAAGTAAAAATGTTTCAAGCCTTCAGTAGAGCACCAGCAGACGGAGAGAAATATGGGTAGAATAGAATAATTATGTCACTTGGTCCTATAACAAACGACAGGCTGCTCTGCAGAAAGAAACGCCATTCATCAAATCGTTTACGAGTGCTCTAGAACATCCTTGAATCCACGCAAGGCGTGATATATCTGATTTTAAGGGATGTGATGATCCGTCCCGAATGGGAAATAAGGAAGCATCAGATGTTTACCATATGAGATATAAACAAAGACAGCATATATAAGGCCATTGCTTAACGCAACGATTCAACATGTAAATATAAGAGAGCTTCTTGTGCTAATGTGTGAGACTAATCAGTAGGAAGTTTGGCTGGATAATTTTCATGCCTTGATCTATGATACGAAACTAAGTGCATCACAGAACCGTGGGCATAGAAAATACATATGAGAGGGAACTTGATACATCGGAACAAAGTATCTGAAAGGTGGGAATCCCTTGACCATCACCCAATTGACATGCCCAACGCTGCAGGGTAAGGGAAAGGAATGAGAAGATGATGATCTTGGTGAGTTGAGCAGTGTCAAGGAGAATAGTCTGTTGGCACCTTTGGTGACAATTATCGCTGCCCAGATGGGCTGGCATGATACAAGATAAAGAGGATTGCGTAGAGGAAATATGGCATCACAGGAGAAGCCAAAATCAAAAATGACCTGTCAACCAGCGCATATCACGCACCGATCGGGAAATTTGCGACTGTCCGTGTTCGGCTGAGAAACCACGGCCAAGTGGACCCTACCAAGCCGCTATTCCGTATTTGATCAAGCTAGTTCTCTCCCACCCGAGATTTTGGACGTCAATCGCAGAGCCGCCTCGCTTCCCCTGGGATGCCGATCAGAACCTCCAACGAAGCCTCAAAAAAAAAAGAAACCCACAAGATCACACAGCGGAAGGCTCTATTGGGGTCTAGCGTCCTGGATCTCTGACACGCTACGGAGTATTCTGCGCTTGATTCGGGATAAGTGGGCTGTGATGGACAGACCGCACCAGAAGTGCTCCCAATCCTGTGAATCATTCTCGTATTCTCCTTGGTTCGCTCGGGAAGTTCTGGGGAGAATCATCTGGCCCAAGCACTGGACACAAAGAGCTGAGCCTCATCGCTGAAGGACTTTTTTTCTTTGAAGCGACTCCAGCTGAACAGGATACGGGACAACGACAAGGGGGATGGATGTCTATGATGAACGGTTTCGACGAAATTTTTGTTTTCCTCCTCCCTCCACCAAAGAAATTCTATGAAGTCTTCGCGAGTTCACATTATGAGAAGGCCACTACACCCAAACCAATGCTCTTCTAACAAATCCTGAAATCTAAGTAATGGTAACAAGGTATGGCTTGCAATGACATTCGGCGCTGAGCAGCGGACGCAGGCATCTGACACATGCTCCATTTTTGAATTCCCTTTCTTTCTTCTTCTGGCCCACGTTGGCTCGGTTAGGCAGAAAGACTGTTGCCTTTGTTGAAGATGGTGGAGATGCAGAGGGTAGCATCAGAAGAGCGTGGGATGAATCGACAGACCCGTGAGTTGAAAGGTTGAGATCCAATCAACACGAGAAACGTATTCTGGAGAACAGTCGGTGCTGTGCATTGCTGACGGGGATGAGAATTTCTTCACCTCTGACAAGCGTCGGAGTGGTGCCGTCTTTGTTCACGTTCGTCGACAATCAAGCACATTTCCGGGGGTCGATTGGAGCTAAAATTAAGGAGGACGCCAAAATACGAGATTTGGGCCACCTTAATTCACACTAATAAATATCAAGCCACCCAGCTCTTCATCCATCTCGTCTTTGCCCTTGTCAAACATCTACCCCCTCTTCACTTTCTGTGAAGGAGCCAGTCTTTCCCTTGACGCGAAGCGTGTTACCATGCATCCATTCGTTTGATCGAGTAACTCTTCATAAAGCACCTGGAGCCCAAGTCACTCGTTTCCTTTTTGCTCTCTTCAGCCCCTCTTTTATCTTTTCTTGCGTTCACTGGATAACGCGATTTCCTCTTGATATTCTGATTTTCTTGCTTGTCCCAAAAACCAATCTCGAAAATGGGGGAGCTGACAATTGGTTATGTGTCTGGAATCATCGCTGCTGGAATTTTTATTAGTAAGTATTTGCTACCAATGGGCCAAGCAGCCTCTATCCCCTTCTGAATCTCCTCCTAACTGACTTGTTACCAGTTCAGCGTTTTATTCCAACGGCAACTTCTCTCATTTTAAGTGGCCTTTTGCGAGATGAAAATACGGCCGCAACATGGTAAGGCTTCTCGGCACCAGATAACCCTGCCTTGCAGCAGATGCTCATCCACGCGAGTAGGACTCAAGTAGCCCGCGCTTTACATTCGACGTATTGGCCGACCTTTGTCCGTGCGGACACCGTAACCTCTGGCCCTGTGAGCAGAGTTGTTCAATTTGAAGCGCTGATGAGACCTCTGGTCCTTGGAGTTGTTGCCATTGCAGCAATTGTCACTCCTTTAGGCCTGTATGATGCTATTGTTCCTGATCATGCAACATCTTTGGAACCGTTTCAATATTCCGAGGACCAATCTCCGTTTGGATTTGGAACACCTCCAAGGAGTGACCTTGGGTTTAACCGTTTTTGTGGCAAAATTGGACGCACTACTTGTCCTGGCTCAGACGTTGTCATCGAAAATCGTCGAAATGGTACGCAATACTTGCCATACGGCTACGATGCGCGAATCCCGCCTAAAGTCATGGAAACGTTCCAGAGTGGGCTGAAGTCCCTGTCACCCACTGTTTCTAGCATTTTCGATATTGAATGGCGGTCATATGGAATCAGATCAGAAGATATTGTCAACAACGGTTCCAAGTTCTTAGTCGGAGAATACCGACAGGCGGGTGTTCTGGCTCTGAATAATGCGTATGATAAGGTGGAAGGCCTCATCGTCGATACCAAAAACGGTGGCATTGGGTTTCGAAATCATACTACTCCATCACCGCTACCTCATGGCAGCGAGTGGTCGGAAGATCTGCTCTTTGTTGAACCCCATACAGTGTGTATCGATACTAATTTAACAATGGATTTCAGAATTGGTCTCAGTGGTCCTAGCACTATCGAGGATCTAGTGCTTACCGATCGTGGAGGATTTGTAAATCTCAATACCACTTATCCTGAATACGACCGACTCAACAGCCAGGCCGATCCTGATTTCTACGGGAGGGCGTACAAGGCCGCGTTCCTCAACAATGCGCTCACTATGATCTACCTCAACGTTTCTAATCCAAGAACTAAGGATTTAGAACCATTTTCCTATATGAACTCGGCAATCAACAAGACATTCACTTTGGAAGGAAACATAGGGGCAAAAGCTGACAGATTCCTTACGGACCAAAACTGGGGCAGCTATCTATCGCTATCTATCGCTGGCTTTAATTCCACATTTAATAGTACGGGTTCAGGTGATGATTACCCTAACCCTTTCGATATTACCACAAGCAACTTTACCTCCATAGGTACGCTATTTCCGTCCATTCTCAACGAACAGCGATAAGACTGCTAACAATTTCGTAGAGGTTCTGTGTCAGGGAGCCGGTGGCCTTGACTATGCAAATATTACGAATATTGGTGTAGTATGTGGGATGGCATTTGGAGCTGCGAGACGAAGCGATGGATCACGTTCCCTCGTTTTTGAACCGGGCTCCACCTGGACTGTGCCTATGTATAGTTGTGCGTCCGCGGCCCGTGCTGTGATAAAGACGGTCGACTTCCGATTCAACGGCACGGATGGACTTAACAGCCTTGCAATTCGCAGTATCCGCGACAAGACTTATGCAAAGGATACCGACAAACCGCTTTGGGGTGTTGAGCGTTCTGAAGAGATTTTGGATGAAGTTTTGCCTCTGTGGGGTCTGGTATCGGATCAAAATAAGGGAAGAGATGATCTTTCGGTCCTTCAAAAGGAATATTTATGGCTGCCCGGATACGCGGGACGTTTTGGTACTTCGCCAGTTGGATACTCAAATCTACCGGGTATGTATTTCCATACTGGCGGATTCCAAACGGCTTACGATATAAGCACAAGCCCACCATCCGGAGTAAGCGATTATTCTGGGGCAACAAACCTTGCTATGTATTCAAAATGGCAGGAATTGTCCGAAAAAGCAAACACCACAGCAAGGATCATCAACTTAGTTTGGACAGACGTTGCCGCGAACGCAGTTGTAGGAACCAAAGGCTGGTTTTCTCAAGATCGACAGAGTATTGTTAAACGTGATGATCAGAGCTCGACTCGACCGGAAGACAATAACCTACGCGAAGTTCCAGTGGTCATTTTCCGAAGAGTTGTCAAGTACAATTTGAAATTCGCTATTCCTGCCATCCTCGCACTAGTTTTCACCGTTGTGATCGCATCCGCAACATGCCTTCTGTGCGTGTTCGGCCGTGCAAGGCCGTCCAGGATGCGAAAGTATCTTTTCTATACCTCTGCTGGTCGCATAATGGCCAGCTTTGTATACCCCAACCAAGCTGACCCTCAAGGGCCTTCAAAGCAATGGAACAGTAGCGTTGGGTTTAAGAGGATTGCCGTTGATGGTCCCGTTCCCAGAGCAAAGGATCCGGTGATGATGTCCAAATTTGGAGACGCAAACACAACAAATATGGATGCTCCTTTGCTCAAGGACGGCAGCACGGGAGCAGGGTTCCGGCCACCAAGCCCAGGGTTTACCGCACCTAATCAACCGCAACAATATTAAATTTGATAACCATTAGGGGAATCCTCATTTCCATTTTCCCATTTACGCAGCGAATTAGTTTTGAAAGTCTGGTCTTTAGTTTCCCATACCGAGCGAGAGAGTGAACCTACGGAATATTCAATCATTCTGTCTTCTACAAAACAGAACCCACGTTTCAAAAAACCGCATTAGAGACACAGCTTTAACCGAAATGTGAGGATAATAACTAGAATCCGCTTGTCCCGGTTAACGCCATCCGTTAAATAATCACTCCAAGCATTTAACGATTTTGCCATCCAGTTCGGGCGCTCTACTCGTTTCTAATCGCCCTCTCTAATTGGGTATGCCGTACTTCAGTGCTCTGACCTCCCAACTTTCCCTGGAAATTTCAATATGACAAACTAATACCAAACCTGTTTCTGAAGGGGTATATCAGTTATTTCCCTATATTCTATATATTTTCCTTTATCGTTTCTCCTTGCCTGGTGCTCATCTGATATTGAATCTAAAGCTACGTGCATTATTCCTGCACTTCTATCCACAACTATTTGGATATAGCTGTTTCAATAACAGTTCCTGTTTCTGTTTTTGCCATTTTTTTGCGTTACAATTTATCTTAATGAATGACACAGCCTTCTTTCTACATGAATATCCCCCACCTAGCATAACTATCCATCTATCATACAATTGAATTCAATAATCCAACTTTCTATATACACATATAAAAAGGATACCCGAAACCAAGAGAGCTAATATAAAAGAGGCCTCAACGCCGTACAATGATGAAAATTACCCTCTCGAGAAAATGTATGCTTGGTACATGCGTGTATGCTGTAAGAGAGGAGGAGGAATCTAAACTTTGTACCCAGCCATCTATTGCGCATAAATATTGCTGTTGGGCAATTCCATTTTTCTAGCTCTCCGATTGCTTGGCGAGCTAGTAGAGCAAAGGCTTCAATCCAGCCTGGCTGCTACAGGCATAAATGTTTTGTTCAAGACACGGGGGAGGTTATTCATCATTGTATAGCCTTTTCCGCCGTATTTTTTGTCCGCATTTTGCCGAGTCGAGGTTCAACGAGCCCAACCTATTATGCACGATGTATTAGAAATCCGCACGTAATCTGCTGTGATTCAACATTGAAATGGAAAGTAAAATGAAAGGCTGAGGTCGGTCTCAAACAAGGCCAACCCAGAAATCAGGTTGCTAACACTACCTCTGCATCCAGAATTCTCCACAGTCCAGCCTAGCACTGCCACTGGGGGATTATGCAGAGGATCAAAATAATCGAACACTTTCAGAGAAACCACGACGTAGGACATACCAAGCTCAGTAATCTCCACACAGGTTCACTCGGTTGTGCACCAACACCCAGCCAGTATTTCGTCCGCGACCTATCAAGCGCAATATCTTTGAAGGGTTTTGCTATCTTGGCTTCCGTTTCCGAAAGGCCGGTTGGTATCTTGGGAATGGGGCTGTAGGTTCCGATAACTTCCAGGGGCTTTGAGTCTCGCGCTGACCTGCATCACAAAGCACGAAAAACAAGGTTAGTCAAACATTCCCACATCTCAGCCCATGAGCTCTTCTCCCGTCCCAAATCTGCATCTTCAGGAGAGAGGAGACCAAGTTGAAATCAGCGGATTAGGAAGAGCTGTGTGCTGGGCTACGGGGATGGGATGCGATTTTAGCCTTCACATACCGCGCTTGCGCCACGACAATGTTGTAGAAGGGTTGGTGACGGTTCCCGAAACGGGATAAACGAATTTTGACGACCATTATAAAGGAGGATAGTGAGCATCGAAAAGTCCGGCGACGGGTTGGAATGCGGGATTGCATCGGCGGTAAAGTTCAAGGGCTCTAGGATATTTTGGCGGATACGGAGAAATAATAACGCGAATAAATATGACTACACACCAACCACCAGCATTCAACAACGCAAGAGACAGGATTCTCGCCAGACCCTGGATATTTTTGCGATAAATGATAATTAATGTGTAATTGCTGATGAATTGGACGTGTTTAGGCTAATGGGGATCTTAGGTTGCTTATTTTGGCCATTTTTCGTTTAATATTTGAGCAATTATATAAAACCCCTATTTACAGATTAGTCAATTGAATGGGTCAGTACTCGTAGCTATCACGGCAGTGAGCAGTCTCCGAAATGAGGTGTCTTCCAGAGCATCAGCAAACACAGAACCATCTTTCATACATCATGGAGAGATATATAGGGAGAGCGAGCAATGTGATCCATCCAATGTGGAAAAATCATTACATCAGCAACCTTACCCCCAAACGACGTCATCTCAACTCCAGTTCCGTACGCTGTAGAACAAGAGCATGAGCAAGCAGGTCATGAACAATTCATTCTCTAGCATCTATATTAGGAGCCTCTGAAAACTGCGGGGCGACAATTTACCTACAAATTACCTACAACTTCCTTACTATCTAATACTTTACATGTACCGAATCCAACGAGGTGGTGGATTACTGACCCATTTCCGACGATATAGAAATCTCACAGCCATGACGCTCAGAGTTCGTATATATTATCTATACTTCTGGCTCTGTCTCCCTCCTTGAAAGATATATTATATCTGATATTGGCCCATAGACCATCAACGCAAAAGATGCGGCGTCTCTTGACAGGGACCTCATGAATGAAGGAGGTTTCTCCCTCGATCAATTAATGGAGCTGGCGGGGCTGTCTGTATCACAGGCTGGTATGGCTTTATGTCCAACTGAGAATTTCTCGTATTTATGTCCAGGGTCTGGCTCTGAATGGCTGACTAGTTACGTTTATTGGACGGAAGTTTATCGAGTTCATCCTCCATCCAAAGGAAGGAATGTTCTCGTAGCCTGTGGCCCGGGAAATAACGGTACGGAATTTGAGCTGGATTGTTTCGAATACTCTATCTCAAGATCTTGATAGCAGTGCAATCGCATTGGCAGTCTGCGGTATAAAACTGACGGACGATTTGTAATTCGCGCAGGGGGTGATGGGCTTGTTGCCGCTCGTCATCTTGCACACTACGGATATAAACCAACTGTATATTACCCGAAACAAGGCAAGAATGAATTATACGAGGTTTGTAATTCTACAACATACGGTGATTCCCGCGCATTGCCCAATACCTCTAGAAATACCTAACCTGGGAAACCACAATAAATAGCGCCTGAAAACCCAACTTCACAACCTCTCGGTCCCATTCACAAGCGACTTTCTAGGTTCCCTCCAAACTAGCGATTTGGTAATCGACGCAATCTTCGGGTTCTCCTTCTCGGGACCGCTTCGGGACCCGTTCCCCAAAGTAATCTCCCTCATGGAGGAAACCCAGGTACCCGTCCTGAGTGTGGATGCCCCTAGCTCATGGGATATAGAAGCTGGCCCACCGAAGGAAGGACCCGGAGCAAAATTTATGCCGCAAACGCTGATCAGCTTGACAGCTGCGAAGCCTTTGGTTAAATGGTTTAAGGGGAGGCACTTTTTGGGAGGCAGGTTTTTGACCAAGGGTGTTGTGGAGAGGTATGGCTTGGATATCCCTGAATATCCCGGGGTAGAGCAGATTGTTGAGGTGGATGTTAATGGGGAAGGGAAATTATAAAGGCATGAAATAGCTTTACGGGGAGTAGGTATTATACATCATCATCCCTTTGAAATAGCTTGTTGCTTCTGCTAGCATCTATTATCGTGGTACGAAATGTGATAAACACAGATATAAAATTAAAAAAAAAAAAAAAAATTCTACAATATTGCAGTTGAAACCGGGCTAGGAGGACGTTGGGGTATGAAAGGGGGGAAAACCTCCTCTAGTAAGAAAACGGTGTCTGTTTACTCGAGTGCACTTCTGATTTCATTAACAACGCTTTTGACCCTCGGTTCCCTCCCAAATCCACCACTGATAACTTTAGATAGTGCCTTGTTGATATCATATATTTCTTTCGCGGCAGTCTTCACTTCTTCCCCGAGTGCTGTAACCAGAGTACCCAACGCAACAAGGACGCGATATATAGCTTCAGAGTCTTTTTCCTTTATTAGAAGTTTGCCTAATTCATCGAGGAGTAAAAGAGCCTTCTCTGCAGATTCCGGACTCGAAGCTCTCCCGTCACTTGTAACGAAGACGGAAAAGTTAATGTATAGGGTCGCAATGGCGATGGTTAAATTGCGATTTGGTGTCCCCCCAGCATTCGCCAAAGACCCAACTTGCGTCATGATGTCGCTAAATTTGCTAATTGCTAGTGCCCGGCCAGCATCGGTTTCGAATAAATTTGCAAAAGTCCGAATTGCTAGCATTGCATTATTGACGTTGAGGGGAGGCTTGAACACGCCGCTAGAGATAAGTGCTGAAATCAGGTCGGAACCACCGTAGTCTGTTGAGGCTGCCGCAGGCGTTGCAGCAGCGAGTAGACGAAGTAGATCAAGACCGGGAAGCCGGTTAGCAATGGGCCACGTAGTTGCTATCTTGGCGGTCAGGGGGATTCCGAATTCGACTTGAGGCGATTCTTTCAACGGGGGGGTCTGATCCAACTGATTGCAAAGGCCTATGACAGTCTCCACTTCAGAAGGGCTTAGCGAGATGTCCTTCGATCCAGAGCTAACGAGTTGCTCGTTCAATTCTTGGACCTTCTTCTGAATGGTTTTGATATTCGCGGTTTTTATAGCAAGGTATGATGTTTGAGGTAAGACTTTCGGGCGAGTTGCTGGAAAGGATGAAGCGTTGTTTGATGATCCATCCCCAGGCCGATATCTTTTCTCTTCGCCCCACGGGTCCGCTCCTGGCGGCGGTGGACCCTGGCTTTGTGTTGTTGAAGAGCCAATGGAAGCTCCCTGTGTATTTGTAGTGATGAAATTAGCAACCTGGTCCAGATATCCCATCGGTAATTCATTATTTTGTATAAATTTGGTAGCTGCTTCGTACGGGTTTTGCGAGAGGTTATACGGAAGTTTCAGGGGAGGCTTCCCATCCTCAATGTCGACATCGAAAACATAGTCGTAGTCTTGCCCAAGATATTCCACTTTTCTACCACTGCTGGCTGCGGAGTCAACGACAGTTCCCACAGATATCCATTCCCTCGTGGCTGTTGCCCAAGTGTGGGCAGTGACACTCCCGTCATCCTGGCGAATCATTTGAACTTGGCCCTCTTTTGTCCCTAATTTTTGCTTCAAAAACTCTGGGCCTGGCAACTTCTCCTTATTGATATTTCCAACCTGCTGCTGAGGGATAGATGATTCCTTGACGGAATTTTCAAACAGCGCGATAACTGATTGATCTGCGTATCGCTCCTGAGCTCTACTGAAAACTCGAGTAACTCTATCGCTAGCCCCACTAACAATGTCACCAGTTTCTTGACATACTGCAATACTCCAGACAGATATTGCTGGGTGTGTAATTGTCTGTATACACCGATCGCCACTCCATATCCTGACGGTCCGGTCCTCTCCTGAGCTAACGATTTCTCCCGAGGGTAGAGTGGCTAATGCATAGATGAAACTTTCATGACCACAGAGTTCTGCGACTTGTAGACCTTGGAGGGTCCATAATCGTATAATGCCGTCGTTGCTCGCCGACGCTATTTGGCAGCCCGACTGGTGGTTTGGGGGGAGTTTGCAGAGGGCACGAACAACGTCACCTGCCCTCATACTTCGCAATAGTTGCCCCGACAAGCTATAAATGCGGATTTTTTGGTCAGCACATCCTAAATATAGTCAGTCTGAATCCATCTGATACATCAAGATGTACTGCTTATAGAAACCGCCCATACCAGTTACTATAGTGTTTTGGTCAAAAGCCAGCACCGCCCAGACGCTTCCTTGGTGACCTTCAAATGTGACTTCACATTCCCACTTCCCAATTTTCCATAACTTTGCGGAGGAATCCCAACTCCCGCTCACTACCCATTTGCCTTCAGGACAGACATCTATAGAGCATACATTGTGAGAATGACCAAGGAGCATGGCAGTTGCATTTGCATCAGCAGGTTTCCCGGGCTCGCGCGCTTCAATAATGGTATCTTGGCCACCAGAGAATATCAAGCCATCGGGATGGTCGGAGGATGGAGGATAGTATGCTAAGGAGTTTATGAAAGCGGACCCGTGAGAAGATATCGTATAGTCATATAACGGAGGTGGAGTAGAGGTGAGTTTCCACACACGGACGGTCGCATCCCGGGAAGCAGACAAGACAGTGTCGGGGTTGGGAAAGGCCACAGCGCGAACCTTTGTGTAAAGTATTATTAGCTTCCCATTCGAAAGGGCCATCGATTGAGGTATGAAAGGTTAGCACTTACATCATCGGTGTGGCCCTCCAAAGCAGCCGAGATCTTGAAGTCCGGCATTGAGGTTGTGCCTCAGAACGTTGGAACCACTATTCGTTTGACTGAATTTCGCTGTCACTATTCTCTAGGATTCTGGTGTTGGAGCTTCAAGAGAACAGAACTTTGGTTGGAGTTAGTGATGGAACACTGCTCCACAAGTCCCCGCTGGTGGGGGAATCTTGGATGTGAACAATGCTTACTAAACTACAGCAAACCGACTTGATAACCATATTTCCATGAAGCTGGCAAACTGAGCGCGGGTTTGTTTCTCATAATACAATCAAAAAATTACATTGTGAATGAGAATAACATTTAGCTGTAAATCCGGATGCTAATGTACGAAGAGATACGAGGACGGAAAGTCTCGTCCAGACCCTTCCAAACTTGCTAAGTCCAACATCCAACATGAGTTCCAGAGTTCTGAGGTCGCTCAGCGCCCAGTTAATCCACCCCACCAGCAAAGAATCTGAGAACGGAAATGGTGCAGATAGTATCCGAGAAAGGAAATAAGGTCGCCAGCACGTAAGGCCCCGCGATAATATTTCTGGCATGAATGGCCAAAGCAAAAGAAACCATTTTGATACAATGCTAATATATCGAGGAAATGAGACATCTGATGCCAAAAAGTACTAGTATCAATGAGATTGCGGAGTGCAGTGTCTGGTTCCAAGAATACGCAGCACGCTATATTTTTATTCGCAGTGCGGCGATTGCATGCCGGTTTGAATCCAGGCCTTGCATGATCCGAGGATTAGATAGTCCCCGCAGTTTCATTCGGCCTGTTGACTCTTGTTGGCAGGATGCGCCTGTACTAGTTATACATGTATACTAGTACTACTATTTACAAGCAAAGCATGCAGCCGGTGAGGTTTTGATATCGCAGATCTCGGCGGGGAAAAAACCAAGGTTGAGATATAGAAATCAGGTGGTGAGGCGCGTTACTGCATCGGCAGCTAGTGCGTCGAACTAGTCCCAACGCGGCCAAGCGGCGATGTGCGAAGCCCCCATCCTGCTATCAGATCCTGCAATGCTTGCTCACCAGGGTTGCCCAACTTCAACGTGCACCATCTTTGGCAGAAGACAACCAGCCCGGCCTCAGCAGACCCCGAACCTCTCCCCCCTTTCCTTCTACCCTTTCTTAGTTCTTCTTCTTTCCTTCGTTCCGCTGTTTCATCGCTTATTACCGTCTTTCCCTGCCCGCCTGCTCCCTCTTTTTACTCTTGGGCCCGCTAACGCCGCCTCTACCGCCTGCCATTTTTACGACTGGAACGCCGTAACGAATCTGATGATTTTTTCTCTTCCCCAGTTTATCATTAAAAAGAAATCTCGGGACTATAGTTTTTCATCTGTCGCAAGACGTCTCCATCTTTTGGTCTTTTCGCAAGATCCCATCCTGTCTTTTTGAAGTTTCCCAGGCAGAGTAACTTTCAACTCCTTCCTACGGAATCCCATTCAGATCCTTTTATTGTATCTATTTCCCGCCTCATCATCAATTTTCCTTTATTATCCCATTGTCGTTTTATTGCCATAAATGGCGTCTGGTAAGCTTCTTTCTCGCTTCGCGTAATATCGCGGTTTGCAACTCCATCTTAGCAGTCAACTGCCTTAACCACTTGTGGCGCAAGATGACCTAGCAGTCACAGTTGTCAGGATCTAATAGCGAAATTGACCTATAGAATCATCTAAGGTTGTCCCTCTGACTTGCCATGGACATTCTCGCCCTGTTACCCACCTAAGCTTTTCTTCCCTGGTGGAGGACGGTCAATACTACCTGATTTCAGCATGTAAAGGTACTTTCTGTGTGACTCTGGGGAGTCATAAATCTGCTTAAACTGAACACTTTTTTTCAGATAATAATCCGATGCTCAGAGATGGAGTAACTGGGGACTGGTCAGTTTCATTTTAAGTGCCTTAGGAGGTCGCGCAATTGCTAATAGTGAAATAGGATTGGCACATTCATGGGCCATAAAGGCGCAGTATGGCAGGCTCGCCTTTCGTCGGACGCGACAATAGCAGCGACTGCTGCTGCTGATTTCTCTGCGTTCGTTTGCCTGCTCCTGCAACACATCAGCATTCGAGCTGGGGGCTTACTTGAATTTTGCTCATAGGAAAGTTTGGGATACGCACACAGGAGAGTGCTTGCACACTCTCCAACATGGCCATATCGTTCGTGCCGTCGCATTCCCTATGCAGGCTAACCCTCAAATACTCGCAACTGGCGGAATGGAGAAGAAGCTTCGCATTTTCGATCTTTCGCAAAGCGGAACGAGCAGCTCTCCATCTCCAACTTCACCGTACGGGCCAACTGGAGGCAGTGGAGTGAATGGTGGTGGATCGGCATCAACACCCATGACAAGCTTCGAAATCGGCCCAGGGGTACATGGAGGTACTATAAAATCCATCATCTGGAACCAAGATCACAACATTATCACAACGGCCTGTGAAGATCGAAAAATCAGATGGTGGGATCTCCGTTCTCGTCTTCCTTTCGTGGAGCACACTGTCGATGGTACGATTGGGAGCTGCGAGCTGAACGCGCTCTCCACCTCGCCTAACGACCCAGGGATCTTAAGTGTCGCTGCGGGGAAATCTGCCTACTTCTTTGAAGGGACTAGTCCTGGCCGTTTGTATAGAAAAGTGGACTTTAAATATGAAGTTGCAAGTGTTGCTGTGAATAATCAAACTGGAAGGTTTGTGACGGGATCCGTGGGAGACACATGGGCGCGGGTGTACGATTTGGAAACCAACGAGGAGCTTGGTAGGTTTTTTCTCTTTATCCAAACGTCTATATTTCCGTAAATTACCTACTTCCGAACCCCAGGAGCATTATTTTATTGACATTCATCATTTGCAGAAGTACAGAAAGGTCATCATGGACCAATATGGTCCATAAGCTACTCTCCAGATGGGAAGCTGTATGGCACAGGCAGCGAGGATGGGACCATCAAATTATGGAAGGCCTGCCGGGAGCCTTACGGACTATGGAGATAGACAAAAATGCAGCATACGCAGAAACGAAAATGGGTGCATAGTAAGCAAGCAAGCAAAGCTATCAGAGACAGGCATCGAGTTGGTCATTTTCCTTTCTTCCCGCATGGCTAAACACGGAAAGAAGAAGAGAAATGTTATTTAATATGACTAGATATAGTTTTGCTACGAAAGGACAGAAACGTTCCAAATAATATTTATCTTAGGGACTCATCTACGCGCGCTGCTATGTGGATGTAGATGTGTATCTGAGGCGATGATTTCTTCTCCTTATTTAATTTTATAAATTTAATTACTTTGTCGTTTCCCGCTTCCTTCTATTCAAATTCCCCAGCATCCTGTAACCAGCAGAGCGATTTTAGAAAATGATTCATGTATGCAGCTAGCTGGCAGTTATTCAGCGTGTTCCTTTGTAGAGAACGAAGTTACGAGAGTTCTCCAATTCGTGTCGCTTCACCACATTTATCATACTATTCATGAGCAGAGGCCCGGAGAGGTGTATCCTCACGGTGTAAGGCAAGAGTATATTTTAGGGTTTATCTTAGCCGAAAGGAATATCTTTTAATAAAATTATTATATGCATAAAGACTTTCTCATCAGTTATTCCTTTCCTTTCAAATGAAAGTGACAACGGAGTTGCTTACATCATGACACGCCACATAATATTTTGCCGCAGCTGGCCGCCTTCACGGTCTTGATCTGGCAGCAGGCGACGGAACAATCTCCTACATCAACACATTGTACCTTTTACCGTTGATCGGTACGGCCGCTTTACATCAAAGCCATTAGGATTTCCACTACGTTAGCCTATGCACAATAAACCTCACCCTCCAATATAGCCTTGCTATAATTGCTTAGCCCCACCTCCGTTTTACTATTGCGCCCACCTTTTTCATCTCCTGTCATGGACCGAAGCTTGGATGAGATTATAGCGGAACGGCCCGTAAGTTTTTAATTAGATCCTCCAAGCTGATCCTGTTTAGCATGAAGAAACGCGTCCTAGATAGCGTCATATGCACCATCTCATAATTAACATCTTTGCACAGTCCTCAAACCGTGGCCGATCTCGAACCCGTCCTCGACGGGGCAATGCGCCTCGAGATGGTGTCAAAAAGGTCTCTCGTTTAATCGCTCCAACACCTACAAGAAGTAGCTAGAGGTTAACTGGCTTCATTTTAGGTCTTCTTCTTTCTCCTCTCGCACCCTCTAGCCGTTCCGTAAAGGCACACCTAAACCAAGGCCTGGGCACGCTCAAAGCTTGCTCGTTTTCCTCCCAAGCCATCAGGTGTTGGCCACATCATCTAGATGACCTTCAGCTGACCTCCCTTATTATTCTTGAACAACAGCCTTTTAGAACAGAGCGTGCCAACCTGGATCTGTAGGACGCTTTTTCACGCTTCCTCTCGTCTTAATTTCTTGTTCTAACGTCGACAAAGTGACTGGGTTCATGATAAGTTCGAAGATGACAGAAACAGTGCGTTCATTCAATCATTGTAATACATGGCCTTGATTCCTTATGCATCCTCCAGCTCGTCCCTCGTATCGTGACAGCCGAGCCCGTCGTCTCGACCGCTATTCTCCAGAACCCGAACAGTATGTTCTACCCGATTCTCAGTGGATCGAACCAAACATGGACGAAATTTTACTAAAACTGCTCCTTAGACCCCAAACCGGTGCCAAACTTCGCGTCTCCAACCTGCACTACGACTTAACAGAAGATGATTTGGAGGTATTTTCATGATAACTCATCGGAATTGAATTGCCAACCACGAACCAGTTCTGATTGTGTAAAAGGATCTTTTTACTCGCATCGGTCCAATTAGCGCACTTTCCCTGCGGTACGACCGCGCTGGCCGTTCAGAGGGAATTGCGTTTGTGACGTATAAACGTTTAGTGGATGCTCAAAACGCCATCCGCGAGTTCGATGGCGCGAACGCGAAAGGGCAACCGATCACTCTCACGATGATATCGGCCACCCCAGGCAGATCCGCTGGGCGAAATCCCTTTGACTTCGTTGAAAAGCCAAAAGGCAGCCTATTTGACCGAACTGAAAAGCCCCGCACCAGAAATAGTCGGAGTCTCAGCCCGGAAGCGAGTGAAAGCGCAGACGTCACCACAGGTCGTGGTGGCGGACGGTTCCGCAGAAGCGATGTCTCTAAGCCTCCGCCGGACCACATCGATCGCTACGTCCCGGGCCAACGGTCGCCAAGGCGAAGGGGCGATGGCGGAAGGCGCCGGCGGGGGGATGCGAGAGGCAGCCAAGAGCGAAATGGCAATGCGGCAGAGTCGGGCCGACGAGAAGGAAACAGGAGACCAAAAAAGACGCAGGAAGAGCTGGACCAGGAGATGGAGGATTACTGGGGCACCACTGCCGCGCCCAATGGCAACGGCAGCGGAACTGCTGCGATAACATCTTCTTCTGCTGCCCCTGCATCTGCTGCTCTGGATGATGATATTGACATGATTGAGTAAGATAAGATGCTTGCGTGTGGGAAGAGAAGAATCAAGGACCGTCAAAATGGATCACATTTATAGCATTTTCAACTGAAGAGATTTTGTTAAGGGCACATTACGTCGCACCTTATTCTTACTCTTCCTTTCTTTATTTGGAAAAAAAAGGGGGGGGTGGGGGCGCGGCAAAGAAGTTAACGACCAGTGTTAGTTTTCGGTTATCAACTCTCTACTTTTGCAGAAATCCTTGGACGTGTTATTGTTTATTTAGCTGCTTTTTTTTTTTTTTTTTTTGTAAGAGTACTCAACATATGAATGATTGAATATCAATTTCAAATGCACTTGCTCTCAAAAGTACAGCGATCGAGGCCCAAACACGTAACATGGGTGAAACAAATTGGTGTGAAATGCAAACGCGATAACAATTTATTAGGGGATGTAACGGTCACGGTAACAATTGGCCTTATCCAGGCCTTATGCATAGGAGGTCTTGACATGTAGCCCAGTTAAGTTTTACACATCGTAGCAAATACGTAGCTACGGTAGGCTCCTCAAAAAAATGATGTTTTGCAATCACTGGTTCATCGTGGCATCTGTCGTGACGTGTCTTCAGGAGTGTCCTGCATCCAATTGTAACGCAGAAGGTAAATAGTAGAAGAAGAACCCTTCCATTGCCAGATGGACAGGAGATTTCCTCTCAAACTCTCACAAAATTGGCCTTTTGTTGCTAGCTTTCCATAGCTTTTCCCGGTGTCCTTGTGTGTTTTTGTTTGTCTGACGAACGTTGAAACAACATTGTTGACATAAGGCTGGGATGATAGCCCCTCGGCCCGGGGCTCTCGTTGCGGCGTAACGGCGCACCCAAGGCACGGTTTGTTTACTCCCACCGCCGCTTATCGCCCACATGCCGCTTCCCCATCCACCACAGCTCATCCACCACCTCGACCACCACCTTGACCACCACCGCCCGCCCTCCTCCGCGTTATCCTCCTCCTCCTCCGCCACCTCTTCTCAGCGTTACCATCACTATAGCCACCACGCCCGTTTGTCGAAGAAAACACCAAGCGTCTACCGTTGCGTTAATTCCGATTCATTTCTTGTTTACCATCGACGTGCTGGAGCCGGAATTGGCTTAGCAAGCCCCAACCAGCTCATGTTGTTGATGGAAGAGAAGCAATGGATTACGGTCCAGCAGAAGACATTCACAAAATGGTTGGTGCGCGTCCTTCTGTTGTTATTCTTGCCCACCCGGTCCTTTTTTTCCAGGAATGGCAGGCTAACCATTTACTTACTGTCCTTGATACAGGCTCAATAACAAATTAAAAGTTCGAGACCTCGCAATTGAGGACTTAGTGAAGGATCTTTCTGATGGGGTACGTTTATTATAATTTTTTTTTCTTTCAATTCCTCCTTATACTTTGTAAACTAAATCTGGTTGTATCTTTCTTTTCTCGTTCTCTTTTTATATTTTTTTGTCTTGCCGCCTCCTTTTCCACGCGCCTTGAAGAAAAGAAAAACGTATTTATTTATAATTACTTTGTTTTATTGAGTATAGGTTATCCTCATTCACATACTTGAGATTCTGGGAAACGAATCCCTCGGTCGATATGCGTCCAAACCCAAACTGCGAGTCCAGAAATTCGAGAATGCTAATAAGAGCCTTGACTACATCAAGGGGCGGGGGATACAGATGACAAACATTGGCGCTGAAGATATAGTGGATGGCAATAGAAAGATTATTCTCGGGCTGATATGGACCCTTATCCTACGATTTACGATTAGCGACATCAGCGAGGAGGGAATGACGGCGAAAGAAGGGCTGTTGTTGTGGTGTCAGCGGAAAACAGCTTGCTATCCAGGAGTAGAAGTTAGAGATTTTTCGACAAGCTGGAATGATGGACTGGCTTTTTGCGCATTGCTTGATATCCATAGACCCGATCTAATCGATTTCGATTCTCTGGATAAAAATGACCACAGGGGCAATATGCAGCTGGCTTTTGATATTGCGTCGAACCATATCGGTATACCTGATTTGCTTGACGTGGAGGACGTCTGCGACGTCGCAAAACCCGACGAGCGATCGCTCATGACCTATATCGCCTATTGGTTCCATGCATTTTCGCAGCTTGAAAGAGTGGAAAATGCAGGTCGACGGGTGGAGAAATTTGTTATGAACATGCAGGGAGCCTGGGAGATGCAGAACTCCTTTGAGCGCAGAATGAAAGAGCTTCTTCAGGCTATTAGAGGACAACGCGCTGAATGGCGTGAATCGTCGTTCAAGGGAACTTATGCGGATGCTAAAGAGCAGGCAAGTAAGTTTGGGGCGTATAAGAGAAACCAGAAGAGGAAGTGGGTTGCGGAGAAATCCGATCTTGCGGCTCTACTGGGGAATATCAAAACGAAACTTAGCACATATCGTCTTAGGGCCTATGAGCCACCTCCGGAATTGAGACTCGAAGTCCTGGACCAGGAATGGAGCGCCCTAACCCAGAATGAACGTGAACGCAGTCAGCTAATAAATGAAACCATCCGCGATATTAAAAATTCCCTGCGACGTTCGTTCGCTGACAAGGCGAATGATTTTGCATTGACCCTTAATACATTATCCCTTGCTATTTCTGGTCTTGAAGGAGATGTCGAGGACCAGCTATCGCATGTACGACGCCTCAACGATAACCTCCCTCCGCTAGACGCTTTCTTGGAAACTATAGCTGAGTTGGAGGAACGGTGTATAGAGGCCAACATTGAGGAAAATGATTTCACCACATATACATACGACGAGCTTGCATATGAGCTTGGATTGGTCAAATCGAGTGTCAGCAAAAAGCTAGCTTTCTTGGAAAACCAGACAGTGGCAAGAAACATGACCAATCTAACTCCGATCCAACTTGAAGAATTTGAGTCTGTCTTTAGACATTTTGACCGAGACTCTTCCAATACCCTCCATGAGATTGAGTTTTCAGCTGCTTTGGCGAGTTTGGGCTTAGTTTACGATGAGGATGAGATGCATGAAGTTTTTCTGGAGACTTGTGGGCAAACAAGAGTTGAGCGGAACGCAGGCGTCAGCTTTGAGCAGTTCATTCGGTTCATGGTCAGTGTTACGGAGGACCAGAACACGGCAGAACAGGTCTTTCAGAGTTTCAAAGAGGTGGCTGATGGAAAGGTGTGTATCTATTGGTCCTATTCATGTTGACGCTCGCGCCAAGCGTTGTACTGGAAAAAGTCTTCCCCCCCCTTGTTGCGTCATTGCTAACTCACATATCAATTTCAGCCGTATGTCACAGAACTCGACCTTCGACATTCCCTCATTCCCGAGGAGCTTATCGATAACCTTCTGGAATCCATGCCACGACATGATGGCCCGGATCTTTTGGAGGATCGAGACGTACCCAAGTATGATTATATCACGTTCATGGAGAACATGATGAACGGCGGCGACGATGATGGCGATGATGATGACGATGATGAGCGTGGCGATAGCAGGAATAGCCGCCAAGTGAAAGATTTCTAAAGATTTTCCCTTTCCCTTTTTCTTCCTAGCCAGATGGATGGATACCAGGAGAGATGTTTGGGCGTTGGGTGAGTTAATCTGTTGTTTTAAGAAGTATATACTTATGCTTCCTCTTTATGGAGTTACATAGATACTTATACCTTTTATTCTTATGTTTTATCTCTGCTTTCATCCTTCCTGATCCTTCTGATTCCTCTCTATTCTGTTCTCGCACTTCTCGCACACAACTTGCTCTCCTGTTTTTCTAGAAATAGTACATTCAATTCGCTGTGCATGTTTTGTCGCTTATGTTTTATCTTTGCATCCGTGGTTAAGGCTACCTTAAAGTGGGTAGTGGGTAAGAGGAACTTGATGCACCCAGCTATTGCTTTATCCTCACTCTCTTTTCCAGCCATGCCTTCTAATACCAACATCATCAGTTTTGCCAAATGTATATAATGGAACTATTTTTCTCACATAGTCTCAAACAATAAGTTGTTCCTCCAATATTATTTTTTACATTATCTTCTCATTTGTTAATATATGTCTTTCTGTTCTCTGTATACAGAAGAAATTTTCAATTTTCCATATATCATTGTAAAAAAAACTCCTCGCACAATGCTCAGGAGGTTCAACGCCCAGAACCAAACCCCACCATTTTTCTAATCCCACCATGACTCCGATACTTAAAAGGGGGTCATTCCATGGCTTGTGACATATATTTTAATATCTGATTTTTCTTTCTTTCTTTCTTTCTTTCTTTCTTTGTTTTTTTTTTTTTTTTGGTGGGGGAAGAGACAACAGCGATATAAATTGTGCCCTGGAAGATCATCGTGGGCGTTTAAGGCACATCATAACATATCATATCCTTGCTCAACATGCGAACGTCGGTCTCTGTGCAGATATAGCAAGCGAACCTGTTGAACATACCAAAGATAAGATCTGAATCTCTAATATAGTCTGTCCGGCCAAAGGGGGTTTCTGGAGGAAACATTCGCAATATACCGCCTTCTAAACGAAATACACAGTATAGTATCCGCGTTGTGAGAACAGATATACTGCGTACAAGAACGGAAAGATATCAAGATTTAAAAAATCGTGATAAAATGAAGTGAAGACAATGAAGAGCTTTTGGTATTTGCAGCCTTCTTTCTACGATGTCTGAGCTTTAGCGAAAGAGGGGAAAAAAGGGGGAAAAGAAATATTCGTAGAAGATAGCTGAATTTAACTCGAACATGTCAGCTCTCAAAATTCCTTTCTGAGGATTCGAATTTTGTATATATGGGATAACCATCTGTCAGACTATTCACCAGAAAGTGGACAGAAAGATACTACCGATGGAGTTTACGTTTCATCTGTCAAACGTTGGTTCGCGGTCCCGTTTTCCGTTTTCTTTCTTTCTTTCTTTCTTTCTTTCTTTCTTTGCCGTTAATGGCCAGTTAATAAATGCATTGTTAAGTTAACAATCAACTGACTTCCACCTTTCTCGGGCACCAGTTACTTCTGCAGGCCACTAGCCGGAACGGACCCTTCTCTACCCTGGCGGTGATGAAACAGGCTAAATGGGAAAATAAAAAAGATTTGAGAACGAGAGCTTGGAGAAGTTGGAACCAGGACACTGGTCCCCCTCATGCCACTGGGGGGCTACGTATCTTGTTGATGGAAAGTATTCGCGAAAATATGATTTCCGATTGTATCGGATATTTTCTCATACATTGGCGGATGGAACAGGAGTCCGCTTGTTGTGATAAGAAAATCGAATACGCAATGACAATGAAAATTTGGGTTATTATTTGTGAGGAGTCTGGATTGCGTCGGATTGTACTCAGTAGAGGGGGGGATCCTTGCTGGAACTGGGTATTAGGATCCGGCGCCTGGTTGTCCAATAATCCCTTCTCAGCTGGGTACTGATAATTGCATCATTACCCATAATAATAATTTATTGCTAGATGATACGTAGCGTGTATGCCTCCATGGCAAATGTGGGCCTTGGGATTCAAGGGGCATATCTGCTCCGTAATTGAATGGAAAACCATGTGGAGCTCCCTTTATGCATGAGAGGGCGTATATGGATATGAAATAGTTTCTGAGCCCGGATGGAAGCTGTAAAATCTCGAACCTCACGTATGTGTATACGACAGCAAAGTGGCAAGGCTGGGTTGAGACGCGGAGTTGGAGGAAGAATTTTATTTTAGGCTGTGTGCAGCGCAGGGGACAGCGACCTTCCAGAAGCACGACAGAAGGAACTCCGCAGGTTCCAAGAAAAAACCAAACAAAATTTGAGACAAGGTTCGAACCTTAGCGGTAAATTTACCTGGGGCGGTGGTGCCAAGAGATTCGCTAAACTCCAACTCGTGGAGGCTGGCTAGGTCGGAGCTTAGTGCGAAGGAGTAATCTGAACGGAGTATGAATAACCAACACAAGCGACAATCCTGGGGCGCTGGGCTGAATAATTATGTGCATGTTTGACTGGGGTATCTTTTCTTTTTTCTTTTTCTCCAAGCTGGTGACATATCCACTTGTCCAGTTCAGTCCAGGAGACCATAATCATCGTCCCCAAACATGTATATAAATATATATATATATATATAGATGTGATCAATCAGTTGGAGGCCAGTTTTTCAAGCAAAGGTAGAATGAGGACGATAACTTTTACCTCCTCAATTCTCATTTGGCGATTTTATCGCGGAACGGGGGGGGGGGGGGGTGAAGGGCCGGAAAGATGCGTGCTCCATTTGTTGACCCCAAAAAAGGAATTTCTTTGGTTTTTTTCCGGTATTGGCCCCCCCGTTTTATCCCGAAAAAAACCCTCGCTGTAATTCCAGAGGAAACATAACCATTGCTCATGCTAAGATAAAGCTGAACCCCGGGAAAACCC
>NW_025544806.1:49226-50822 GCF_000150115.1 Histoplasma capsulatum G186AR
AATGTCGTGGTGGTGGAGTCTGCTGCGTAATGTGTTGATGTGATGGTTCTAGCGGTGTATCGGGTTGTGATGTGGGCATATGAGTGTGTCTGATTGTGTCTACCTTCTTGGGTAGTCTGGCCTTCTTCGCTTTGGTCTACTTCCTCGTCATCTTTTGTTTCTTCTTCCTTCGTTGGCGCTAGATCTGCACATTTTGGCGGCGGCGGAGATGTGGTTTCTGGTGTGCTATCGCTTGGTGTTGGTAGTAAATCTTCTTCATTGTCCGACGAGAATGTCTGAGTATCTGGCTCCGCTTCGGCTATGGCTGTGATTTCATCTAGCCGGGCTTTAAGAGCCTTAATTTGTTGCCGTTTATGGGCAAGGTTTGTCTGGAGAGAGACTTTGCGAGCTTGGATTTTGATGTTTGGGAGGGAGAGTTCGAGTTTCATGAGCAGGGTCCGCGAGTACTCGATATTCTTTGAGAAGTAGTCAGTAGATAGCCAGGATTGCATATGTAGGAATTGTCTTGGTATGCTCACAGCGCCAACTCTAGCTCGATGGTAGGGGGATCGATGTACAAGTTTGAGATCTGCAGATGGAGATATGAGGTTGTTTTCGAGGCGAGCAAGAAGATGTGTGAGGTTGACGAGTGTAATGTCTGGGGACGCGTAGGATTCGGGCAATTTCCGTGCCATTGCTAAAATCAGAAAACATAACGGACGTCGTCAGGAATCCTACCAAAATACAGATTAAAACTGGTGATAAAGTATCCCAAGAGTCAAATTGGCAACGTCAGAGTCTGGGGCAAGGTAGTATTAGTCAGTAATTATGTAAGCACACTCTTTTGGATGCATGTTTTGTTGGTGCTACCGAGTCTCTAACCTAGCAAGCTTCTCACTAAATATAAGATAAGGTCGAGGCTTATATCGTGCTTCTGAGCTTGATCACTAGATCAGGAGGTAGTGCCACTATCACAGGTTAAGATATACCGGCAAGGGATATCTAGGATGACTAACAATAGCTACGGCGGCGGCCTAAAGTAAACAAGATGAATACTAAGTAGGGCTTACAGGGTAAGGGCGGTACTTAGGTATGCGTTGTTAAGATGAGCTTATAGCAGCACAATATAACTTGGTATAAGTAATAGGGTCAGATCTGCATGAGGCCTGTGTGAGAGGTTTAGTGTGAAGAGATAAAATGAAGATAAGATTGATCGTGATCAAGAAGATAAGCTTCTTGATCCTAAGGGTAGTGGTGTGTTTAAATACATTTGAGTCCTCATACAAATTATCTGCTCACTCTGCTCACTCTGCTCACTCTGCTCACCTGTGATCATGGTGATCATGGTGATCATGGTGATCAGTCACGTGCCTTAGTACATTGCTTCCGGCATCAAGGGTTGTTCCGTTCCTACGTCCCCTCTAGTCTTATCCAATGCTGTGCCGTAGGGTTATATAACAGTTGGGTGTCCCCTCTACTACCAGCATGGTTGCCCCACATGTTTTCTTGGAGGATAACGTTGTGTGTTGCGTGGTATTCATCTAGCTAAGCAAGCAACTGCTCTGCTAATCAAAATATTGAGAATTATGATCCTCTTTGCATTTCAATTTACACAGA